>NC_045448.1:16172780-16327845 GCF_002776525.5 Piliocolobus tephrosceles
CTTCCTTCCTTCCTTCCTTCCTTCCTTCCTTCCTTCCTTCCTTCCTTTCTCTCTCTCTCTCTCTCTCTCTCTCTCTCTCTCTCTTTCTTTCTTTCTTTCTTTCTTTCTTTCTTTCTTTCTTTCTTTCTTTCTTTCTTTCTTTCTTTTCTTTCTTTTCTTTCTCTGATGTGCTTTTAACCTAGAAGATTTGGAATCTAGGGCCCTTCTTCTACCTGGATAGGAATGCTACCTAGGATCCCACCTGGGTTACTGACACTTTATGATTGCTTTGACCTATAAAAATACTGATGATATTGCTTCTTCTACCTGGAATGTTTCTTTTCTCCCCTCCATCTCATC
The DNA here is from genome assembly GCF_002776525.5 of Piliocolobus tephrosceles. NCBI lineage: Eukaryota > Metazoa > Chordata > Mammalia > Primates > Cercopithecidae > Piliocolobus > Piliocolobus tephrosceles. Next base: position 16,173,120 of record NC_045448.1, read on the forward strand.
TGGCATGATCACACTCAAATAAGATGTTCTTTATGAGGACTTTCCCAGACCCTCAGAAGAATCAGAGTTCTCTGCTGTGCTCTAGAACACTTGGCTGTCATCTCTCTATTACATGTCCTTAGGTTGCGCTGGAACTGAAACATGCCTGCCTCCCCTTTAGACCAGAAGCTCTTAGAAGGTGGAAGACTCTCTCATATCCCTATCTGCTTTGCAATGGCCTGACATTATGAGTAGGACTAAGTAGGTGCTCAATAAATATTTATTACTTTAATAAATAGATGAATAAGTGAATTAATTGGGGCCTTTTACAACACATACAAAATGTGTGGACCTGGGCAAACTATGTCACTTACTTTAACCTTAGTTTAATCATCTTTAAAATGAGCCAGTGTGATCAGATGATGTCAAAATTCCCTTCAAATTCTGTCATCTTATGTAATTCAGTAAGCATTTTTATATGTTGCCTCTGAGTTTGACTAAGAAACTTTCATATACATCCAAAGCTTGTTCATTATTCCAAATGTTTTGTACAACCTCAACTCCAAATATCTCAGGTGGAGGAGTTCTGTTTATCTCCACTTCAAAAGACTAATGGGTTCAAATGCTAATGACATTCCTCCAACTATGGGCAAAAAGGGTCTACCATATGGTATAAGAGAAAAGTCGCATTAACCATTTAAGCATCCTTTCGATCATCCAACTTCATTAGCCATAGCTTTGGAAGTTTTAACTGCAATCTATAAATTTGAGACCAGGTGAAATTAGCTTATTTGATACTGTTATAAAACACCTCCAGTGAGTCTTCTTCTCCACTCTCATTGAGAAATGCAGTGAGGGACCAATTGCTCTTTTGCTGTTCTTAACTAAGTTTTTGGTGTGGAGAGCTTTAACCTACAAAATTTAACTAAATCGCCCTCTTTTTTTGGTCTGATCTGAGCCTAAGAGAACAGAGGAAAGAAGAAGGTCTTGAGACATTTGTACACAAATCCAAATGACAATTTTGTGAGGAAATACAATTGGCAAGGAGGCTGCATTCTCAGGGACTTCTGTATGTTGTCATACCTAGAGCAGGCGGCCCAGACCTCCTTAAATCCCAAGACCTGGAATACAATTGAAATTACATCTCTGAAGATTCTTTCTCTCCCTTCCTTCCTTCCTTCCTTCCTTCCTTCCTTCCTTCCTTCCTTCCTTCCTTCCTTCCTTCCCTCCTTCCCTCCTTCCCTCCTTCCTTCCTTCCTTTCTTTCTCTCTCTCTCTCTTTCTTTTTTCTTTTCTTTTCTTTCTTCTTTTTCTATTTTTTGAGACAGAGTCTCACTCTGTCTCCCAGGCTGGAGTGCAGTGGTGCAATCTCAGTTCGCTGCAACCTTTGCCTCTTGGGTTCAAGCAATTCTTGTGCCTCAGCCTCCTGAGTAGCAGAAATTACAGGTGCACACAACCATGCCCAGCTAATTTTTGTATTTTTAGTAGAGATGGAGTTTTGCCATGTTAGCCGGGCTGGTTTTGAACTCCTGACCTCAAGTGATCCACCCACCTCTGCCTCCCAAAGTGCTGGGATTACAGGTATGGGCCGCCGTGCCCAATCTACGATTTTCTATCTATGAGAGAAGATCATCAATTTGGTTCCTTTGTCAATTTTGACCTCATGCTACTATGAAATCATTATTTTCTGGGAAGGACAGTCTTTCTTTGTGTTTGATTAAGAAACTAAATGAACAGTTTGTATTACAATCCTGTCACCTAGGAGGGGATGCTCTGCTCTTGAATTAGAAGCTGGGTAACAAGCAGCCTCTTACGTCTTCCTTCCAGATGCCAGGCATTGCACAACTACAAATTATTGGCTGACCGATGCCAAGGGAGACAATGCCCCCAACTGGCCACACAAAAAAAGCAAAATGAAAATAATGATGAAGAAATTAGAGTTTACTTACTGACTTCCCTTTGTAGGTGAAGAAACAGGCTCTGAGAAGTGAAGTAGCCTGCCCAAAGTTCCAAAACTAGTAAGTCTAATTCTAAAGCATGTAATTTTCTGTGTATGTGTATATATAACAGATTACATTTAAAACATACAAAGTCCTAGGCATTTGTCTGTTCATATTCATTCATTTCATAAAAGAAAAAAAAGAAAAGAAAAGAACACTGAGGTGACGCACGAAGTGCTCAAAGGCATACATCATACAGAAAGGTTTAGAACTTGAGTCTGTTTAGCTTCAGCACATTGGTTGGTGTGGAGGACCACACTGAGGAAGGCTTGCACAGTTGTGGAAAGAGCACATGGCGAGGCTCCCATCAAACCCTGGCCTTAACACTAGCAACTATTTGACCAGTGTATCATCTAAATTTTACCAATGAGAAAAAGCAGGCTAAGATAATAATCACATTGTATGCATTTCATGAATAGTAAGCCAAGACGATGTGTGTATTTCCAACATATCAGAGGCTCAATAAATGTCGTGTCCCTCCTTCCTTGAGCAGGACCATTTAATATTTTAATATTATTTTTATCATTTCAAAACTAACTCATGAACATGATAAAAATTTCAAAAAGATGCAGAGTTAATGAAAAAAAGAGGTTATTCTCTTCCTAATGCCCTTCACCAGTGATAATCATTTTTAACCTTTTCTGATTTCTATTATTCTCATCATTAGTTCCATAATTCTAAATATTATTATTGTGGTTTTATTCATTTATTTATTCACTTACTTACTTTAAACAATATACTTCAACTTTCAGTTTTTATTCTATCAAATTTTGGCAATTTCTTCTCTTATGTGATAGAATGAGAAAATTATCACCCACTGTCTCTTATTCATGTAACACTTTCACAGTCAAATATGGAAGCTCTACAATTACTTTTACATTGTCCAGGTTCACAACGTAATTACATTTTATCACCTACTATAATGAATTTTTTTTAACGTCTATAGGTTGATCTGTACATGGAAACCAATAAGCAATTTGTAAAATATTTGATCATATCAGTACTAGTAAGTGCTAGACCAAGTATGGTATCTTGACCAAGATGGAAAGAAAATAGAATTATTTGTCATTAATACTTTAATGTTAAAAGATAATGATCCAAGCAATATATTCAGAGTCATTTTTTTTCTTTCCTTTAATACTTTGAAGCATCACACATTTTAGTTTGCTTTATGCTTGATTCTTAAATTTACAATATAGTTTTATATTGATCTTACTGTTTCTAGTTGCTTTTTTCTTGATTATCAAAGAAACATATCCCTTATTTACAATATCTATAATAATATCTATATTTTAAATTAATCATATTAATTATCTAGCGATCCTATTTGGACTGATTGCTTTCCCAGCTGCTGCATTGTTGTCTGACTGAGATTAAATAGAAATCAATCCTGGACTTGTTTCTTGAATCTCATGTCTTTCTTTTTAGTGTGTATATGTTTATGGTTTTGCTGCAATATTCTCCAGTATTTTATCACCAGAAAGAGTGGATAAAAAGTAACTTTCTGAGTTCTTATGTAAATGTAAATGTCTTTATTCCACAATGTTTTAGGATTTCTCTGGTTGTTTCTCATGTTGTTGATGAGAAGTCAGCTGTGAAACTGATCACTTTTTGGCTTAATTTTTTGTTTTTTCTTTTTGTTTAATTCTCTCTCTCTCTCTTTCTCGGCACCTAAGCTTGTCTTTTTTGTTCTTAACATGTTGAACTTTTACAAGGATGCATACATGAGAATGTGGATCATGTTCCATTCCTTCTGCTTGAGCTTCAGTGGACCTTGCAACCTAAAGAATGCTGGTCTTTGACTCTGAAAATATTTGTTCTTTTATTTATTTGATAAATTTCTCTTTTTTATTTTCTGTTCTTCTTTTCTGAAACATCTATTAGCTGTATTGTGGTTACCCTGAATTGGTCTTTTACTTTTTCTCTTTCATTTACCTATTTTTGATGTTTGTTCTACTTTTTGTGAGAAATTCCTGATTTTTATCTTTCACACTTTTTTAACTTTTTGACCAATCATGATTTTAAAATAAATTTCAAATAGATTTTTTCTTATTGAGCAAGTGTTCTTTTTTAGTGATTCTCATTGTTGCAAAAATTTTAATGTTATTTAAAATTTATCTAACAATAATCATACTTTTACATTCTCGTTTGTTCTCTGCATTAACTTTATTTCCTCTTCAAGAGATAAGTAATTTTCATTTCTTATCTTGCTTACCACCACCATCTAGGTGTAGAGCAAATCTTAGGTGCCCATTCATATTTATGAATGAAGAATTCCTTCATTAAAACAGATAGCTGCCATGGGTTTCTTTCAATGTTCTGCAGGTTTGTTTGCCCAGCAAGCCCTTCTCCTGAAGGGGGCAACTGATTGTGAACTATGTGTGAGTGTTTGTGTGCGCATGTTGACTGGCAAGTATTAGATTGAACTTTGGGAGCGGACTGCCCTGCCTGCACCTTCCCACCTCCCACCAGCCTGTCAAATAAGAGTTTTACTCTGAGGACATCTCTAACACTTGGCCCCCAAGACTACTCACGGCACCTGTTCTATTTCTATAGCATGTGGTAGGGAGTGCTCTGCCCAGAGGCAAGTCACACAGGTTGCTCTGTATAGGTTGAGTAGTTCAGATGGTCCACAAAGAGCCTTTTGATTAAATAACATAGATAAGACTCCTTCATTCTTGGCCTTTCTTACCCACCAACTTCAAGTTTTGCACCTGTTTAGGGATCTGTTAATTAAACCAGCGCCTGCCTCTCACACGGCCTTCTCCTCTCTGTTTTGGTTATCTGCTTTCTTATGGATTAGCCACTTACTTGAACTAATCTGTTTTTCAACTTTCAGAAGTTACTTGAATTTCCCAGTATTTTGGTGTGCCTACTTTGTTTTTCTACATTATTGTTTTATGCCCTGCTGTTTATTTTTCTATATTCCAACAGAAATTGAGAAGAAATTGCAGGTCAATATGCATGTTCAGGTCTCCATTATGAACAAGAAACACCCAATCATTTTTTAAAATACTGTAAACTTTTGAAGAGATTATATAAAATCTTTGACATTTTTTTTTCATAGTTCTCTGTCTTAGTCTGCTTAGGCTGTCATAGCAAAATGCCACAGACTGGGTGCCTTAAACGACATAAATTTATTTCTCAAAGTGTGGAGGAAAGTCCAAGATCAAGGTACCAGGTAATTTGGTTCCTGGTAAAGGCCTCTTCCTTTCCTGGCTTACAGAAGGCTGCCTTCTCATTGTGTACTCACATGAGAGGGGTGGGGGAGAGGCAGAGTGAGAGAGAGAAAGAGGAAGAGAAAGATAGCCTCCTATAACTCCAGAGCCCCACCCTTAGGACCTAGTTAACCTTAATTACCTCCTAAAGACCCTATCTGCAGACATAGTCACTTTGGGGCCTAGTCTTTTAACATAAGAATTTTGAGGGGACATAATTCTGTCCATAGCACCTTTAATCATTTTATTATGAGGAAAGAACATTTTAAAATACAGATTACAAAAACTGTGGAAACCCCAGAAAACAACTTTCTGTTGACAATATCATCCTGGACATAAGAATGGGCAAAGATTTCATGTCAAAGACACCAAAAGCAATCACAACAAAAGCAAAAATTGGCAATGGGATCTAATTAAACTTAAGAGCTTCTGCACAATGAAAGAAACCATTAACAGAATAAACAGATAACCTATAGAATGGGAGAAAATATTTGCAAATTATGCATCTGACAAAGGTCTAATAGCCAGCATCTATAACAAACTTAAACAAATTTACAAGAGAAAAACAAACAACCCCATCAAAAAGTGGGCAAAGGACATGAACAGACACTTCTCAAAGGAAGATATACATGTGGCCAACAAGCATATGATAAAAACCTCAATATCACTGATCATTAGAGAAATGCAAATCAAAACCACAGTGAGATACCATCTCACACCAGTCAGAATGTAATTAAAAAATCAGAATGTTATTTAAAAAATTTTTAATGTTATTAAAAAATCAAAAAATAACAGATACTGGTGAGGTTGCAGAGAAAAGGGAACACTTATACACTGTTGGTGGGAGTGTAAATTAGTTTAACCATTTTAGAAATTAGTATGGCAATTCCTCAAAGACCAGAAATACCATTCAACCCCGCAATCCCATTACTGGATGTATACCTAGGGAAATGTAAACTACTCTATCATAAAGACATATGGGCACAAGTGTTCATTGCAGCACTATTCACAATAACAAAGACATAGAGTCAACCCAAATGCCCATCAATGACAGATTGAATAAAGAAAATGTGGTACATGTACACCATGGAATATTACGCAGGTGGATAAAATAATAAGTTCATGTCTTTTGTGGGAACGTGCATGGAGCTGGGGGCCATTATCCCTAGGAAACTAATACAGGAACAGAAAACCAAATGCCACATGTTCTCACTCATAAGTGGGAGCTAAATGATAAGAACTTATGAACACACAGAAGGAAACAGCAGACACTGGGGTCTATTTGAAGGGGGAGGGTGGGAAGAAAGAGAGAAGCAGAAGAGATAACTATTAGGCACTGGGCTTAGTACCTAGTGATGAAGTAATCTGTACAACAAACGCCTGTGGCACGTGTTTATATATGTAACGAACCTTCACATGTACCCCCAAATCTAAAATAGAAATTTAAAAAATACAGCTTATTTTGAGAGGCCGAGACGGGTGGATCACGAGGTCAGGAGATCGAGACCATCCTGGCTAACACGGTGAAACCCTGTCTCTACTGAAAAATACAAAAAAACTAGCCAGGCGAAGTGGCGGGCGCTTGTACTCCCCGCTACTCGGGAGGCTGAGGCAGGAGAATGGCTTGAACCCAGGAGGCGGAGCTTGCAGTGAGCCGAGATCCGGCCACTGCACCTCCAGCCTGGGCAACAGAGTGAGACTCCGTCTCAAAAAAAAAAAAAAAAAAAAAAAGATACAGCTTATAGTATTTAATCCCAGAGAAATACGACACTTGGATAAGAGTTAAACTGTAGTACCAAAATCATTTCTGAGTCCAAACTACTGAGATCAATTTAAACCTGGGATTTTTAAAAATAAAAAATTAAGACCTAGAAGACAAAGAACTCAGCACCGGTAAGTACAGATGGAAGTCAGTCACACATACATGTACACACACATGCACACAGGAATTCACTAGTGTGTGCACACACTCACTCGCTTCTCTTCCGATGGGTAACATGAACCTCTAAATCATTGCCTGCAACTTCAAACCCATTTCTGGGGCTGCACATATTTTCAGTGAGACCTTGCTGGACCTTATTGGCAAAAGCACACGGCAATGAAAATGTCATTGACAATCTTTTGATCTGTTCTTACAAAATGGAAAATTCAGATTAAGGGAAGATTATGCTAAGGGGAAAGATATTAGAGTGGGAAGGGCTTTTTGACAACGGCTTGTTCAGTTTGCCCACAGACACAAACTTTCTATTGACAATATCCTGCCTCATGGTTTTTTCTTGATTATCTACAGTAATGAGAAACTCCTAACCTCCAGAGGCAGCCCTTTTTTTTTTTTTTTTTTTAACAGCCTGGTTAAAAGGCCTTTAAACCTAACCCTGATCTAGCTTGTGTCCTTCCTAGTCATGCACTCTAGCTGTGTTCTGTACAACATATAGCACAAGTCAAAACCATTGTCACAGAGAAGGGGAATTTGATTTTTCATGTTTAATAGGACAGGTAAGAAAGAGATCTTTTTCATGTCAGAGAGTTGTCACTTCCCTACCTAAAAATGCTTGCATTTCTCAAGCAGCTCTTTTACAAGATACAAGCTTGTTAAGTGAAAGCTTTAAAAATAATTCCATTACCCACCTTACAAAGACAGAGTGACAGCTGATCATTAGAGAAAGAAAGTCTTCATGGATGATGCACAAGTTGCAAAAGACGTGGTTTCACCCATTATAAAAAGAGACATACAGTGACATCCCACCAGGAGAAGTGTGTTTGCTGGTGGCCTCCAGCGTTTTTATAGCTTCTGTTGATAGATGACATTCACTGCAAATGAGCATCAAACTGTTAAAGAAGGTCTGTGGTCGAAAGAGTTTATGCGTCTTAAGCTACCCCCTCTCTGACTGCCTGTAAAGAGACTGCTGGAAGGTTCAGGAGTGTGGACAGCCCATGCTGCCATTCCTGTTGCAAATTCACACCAAAGGCTGTGTGTCCATTTGAGTGTTCCCTGTCTATCCTAGGGGCATGTCAAAAATGCAGAATCAAGATCTCCAGATCATAAGGCTGGGAGGTGCTTAGAGTCATCATCTATAGTTCCTTTATCATATAGATATGAAATTAGATGACCAGTCATACAGGAAGTCAGTGACAGAGAAAATACTATAATCTGAGGCTTTGATTTCCGGGTCCAGAGATGCTTTTCTCTATCCTTGACTCTCCTATTACAGCTTACGGTTCTTCATGACCTGGCTCCCACCCCCTTCTGACCCTCTCCTGACACTCTCCCCTTGATCATTCTGTCCCAGCTACATGGGCAATCTTACTATTCTTGAGACACACCAAGCAATCTCCCACCTCAGGGCCTTTGCACTTCCCGCCTGGCTGCCAGGCACGCTCTTCCCTCAAGGCCACATGGACCAATTCTTCACTGCATCTAGGTCTCTGTCTAGATGTCACCTCCTCAGGAGGCCTTCCCTGATCATTGTGTCTAAAATAGAACTTCCTGTCACTTTCTGTCTTCTTTCCCTTATTCATTTGTCTTCTCAGCATTTACCAGTGTCCTGACAATATAGTGGAAATTAAAATATTTATGTATGTTATGTGTGTATGCAAGTACCTCTGTTTCCAAGAAATGTCAGTTCCATGATGACAGGAGCCTTGTGAGTTCGTCCATTGTTCTATCCCCAGCATCTAGTGGGTTCCAATAATTATTTCTAAAGGCATAATTAAATAACACATTTGGAAGTGTTCACTGCTCTTTACAAGTTTAGATGGCACAATGCACCACTCCGTACCCAGGAGTTTGGTTCAGAACCTCATCCCACTAAAGACAGTATGGCTCCCTTGTCTTTCATCTCCTTTTCCAACTCTTAGTTGCACTCATATATGCACTGAGTGTCTATTATCCTGCATTAGTAATTGTTCCAGACTCTGCCTGGCTTACAGATGACTGCTCTCTCACTGTGTCCTCAAATGAGTGAGGGTGAGGAGGGGAAAGGGGAAGGTAGAATTTAAAGAGACCCATTCTTTGTCTTTTAGCTCAAAGTTCTTGTATAAGAAAAGATAACCACAAGTCATTGTGTACGTTCAGAGGTGGAACACGAACAGTGTATTATGGGATGCAAAAACACTGAGGGGAGAAGCCATGGTCTGGGAACTGACCCCTAGTGAATGAGAAAGGAGAGTCAGCCTAGAGAGATCATCCTAGGAGGGGGATAATGGCATTTGACAATGCCAGAAGCATCTGGAGAGACCAGGCTCAGAGGCAGAAGCAACTCAAAAGATGACAGGGAAGGGTGAAAGAATCATCAGTGCAGACAGTTACCGATGCCTAGAACACCAGGAGACGCCTTGCTGCTATAGGAGCTGTGACCAAGCACGTTTCCTTCACACTGTATTGTCAGCAACTTGCAGATAAGGACTGGGTTCTTTCATATCCAGCCCACAAATGTTTGTTAAACTAGGTGATGAATACACTCAATCAAGTTTGTTAAATTGAATAGTGAATACAGCCACTGATTTAAAAGGCATGTATTCATAGGAGAATAAGCACAGAGGATTCAGCATCAGGAGATCTAGAATGCTGGTCCCTGGGCTCTGCCACCAGCGGTGTTAGTTCAGGCAAGGCCCATGCTTGATCTGCATCTTCAATTAACCACCAACTCATCAATAAAGAGGGTAAAAGAAATCAGTTATAAAAGACCTTCCAACTCTGACATCCTAGAATCCCATAAAAAATTCTCTAGGCATGTTTTTTGACACTGGCTAATGTTAATTATTTCAGAAATACCATTGTATTTGCAGGTCTTAAGAAAATTACTCTTTACCACAGCGATGACCAAGGTCCTTCCAAATAGCTAACATGCCAAAGCACAGTTAGAGGCCATTTATCCACAGGTCCGTTTCCCAGAAACCTGACTCATTCAGAACCTTTTGATCCTGAGCTCATCAAAAGAGTCCCCTGAGTACCCACATTAGCTGTTGAAAGTCCTAGCATTAATGACTATGTGCATTGTTGCTCGTACCCTTTTGCAAAGCCTTATGAAATCTAGATTCTTGTTTTCCATCAATTACTCAAGAATGCTGTTTCTTCCACTGGAAATTGTATTCCTGTTTGTTCTTCCAGGTGAACTGCATATTTTCAGAGTTTATCTCAAATTTCCTTGGTCCCTGAGCTACAACTACATCTTCCTACTGCCTACAGAGTTTGTTGCTCCGTCTTCTAGGTTGTACCTTCCATATGGCCTTTGCCATTCTGTATTGTGGCTATGCAGTTGAGAGTTTAAGCTTGTTGATGCCTGTGTCATGCTTTATTTACACTATTCCCTGGCATCAAATTGATGTGCAGGGAGTGTTTTCTGGAAACTTCTAGTGATTTGGTTTCCTGGACCTTAGCAAAAGAAACACAGTAACTAGGAAAAGAATTGTTGAAGACGGCATTCAGGAGAGACAGTTATGTGAGTTCTAAGAAAAATCACAGTTGACATTGCAAGATACTGAGGGAGGAGACAAAGGACTTAAAACCAGATACAGATCTGCATTACTGCTCAGGATGCTAATGGGTGTTTAGAATGACATCTCTGAGTGGTTTTGAAATTACGTAGTTATGTATGGCAGATGGGAATTCAGAATTTCTGGAAAAGTCAAATACATTTCAGAAAGATGTCTATTAAAAAGAGCTTACTATACTTGTTTGGTGTTTGACAAGCTCAACTTCAGTTATCTGGAAAAGCCCAAGGTGCCAGATGAATGAGACATTACCTCAAATTATAAACTGACAAGATTTGATTAAATGCTATCATACGCCCAGCACTGTGCAACATGTACCGTGACAAATGAAAGGCTGGACCTTCAAGGGAGTGAAGAGGCAAAGCTGGCATAGCAAAAATGGTCAGAGTACAAGTTAGCACCCAATGGACTGGCACAGATCAGTGAGTGACAGGCCATTAGCAGAGGGAGGAGAGATCAAGCTAGGCTAAAAGAGATAGGGGAGGGAGGCTTCCTGCAAGAGGTGGTACTTGGGCGAACCCTTGCAGACTAAGAAGGTCAAGATTAGTAAAGGGAAGGGAAGAGAAGATTCTCCACCTGCTGGGGGCCACTCAAGCAAAGGCTGTGAGGCGAGACTGGCCAGAGTAAGTGATATCAGCAGTTCAGTAGAGTATCAAGTAGGATAACATATCGCATAGTATGTTGGATTTGGGGACTATTGACAGTTAGGCAGAAGTACCTGGATCTAGATGTAGAAGGCAAGAAAGAGAAATAAATGAGCTGAGAAGGGAGTAGGGCAATTATCTAGTCTGGTTTCCACTAGATGATCAAGTCACAAGTAGCCTGGTTGCATGGAATCCGTCTACAACTCTTTGTCCCATCAACCAACCAAAACCTGAGACTCAGGCAGCAGAGTGTACAGACTGCACGGCACAGATTAACAGGCTCTGGTCTTCCTCTATAGGATCTTGCTTTGACTATTTCATCTCAGAAAGGTTCACCTAATTTATTTCACAGATGGAGAAACTATGTATTAGAGAAGCAAAGTGATGTAGCACTAGTGATGGAGCTGAGACTAGAATCCAGATCTCAATACCCTGACTCCAAGTCCAGGATTATCATTATCTTATACGTGACCTTTCTCCTCTGCATTTGCACATAATCTGTTCCATTAAATATTTCATTTGTAGCTTGTTTTATACCAGCAGGCTATAAAGGCAATAATTACATAAGTACAAGAAGGGTAAAGAGTTTCAGAAAGGGAAGATGGAGCATCCAAGGACCATCAAGATTGGAAAGTTGATACCATCTGTAGGCCTGAAAGCCTAAGAAGAGGAGTGGTTACCCCTGCAACCTGAGAGCTGTAGTGATAGGACAGGGATTGCCCTGGCCAAGAGTAGAGGAACACAGGTATTGTTAAACCTGCAGCCCAGAGGTGGTGAGGTTAGGGGTGGTAGGTGTGAGGCTGCTCATTAATATCCTGACAAACCCAACTGGAACTTGAGGGCAAGGAAGTCAAATAGTGGAGTCCATCCAGATCACTGCCCAGGGCACAGAGCAGGGACGAGAAGGGTACAAAGTCGAACTGGAGGAGCAAATGGAGGTGATTCTCAAAACGGTTCTGTGATGCTCTTGTCCACCATCCTTGCCACCCTCATTCCTTGTTCCTGAGACCATCACAGTCTTCCTTCCCTTTGTCTTCTGCTAGTACATAAGGGTAGACACAGGAGATGAAAGGCAACTTTCAGAAAACTCATAAAGACTTGCTGACTAAGGGGAAAAACCAGAGGGATACAAGTTCAGAATGAATTAATTTCTTCTACGTCCAAGGACACAGAAGCAGAGAAAGAATACACTAGACTTTCTTTTATTTAAACTTTTACTTTAAGTTCAGGGATATATGTGCAGGTTTGTTACATCAGTAAATTTGTGTCATGGGGGTTTGTTGCACAGATTATTTCATCACCCAGGTATTAAGCCTAGTACTCATTAGTATTTTTTCCTGATCTCTCCCTCCTCCCACCCTCCACCCTCCAATAGGCCCCATTGTGTGTTGTTCCTCTCTATGTGTCCATGCGTTCTCATCTTTTAACTGTCACTTATAAGCAAGAATAGGTGGTATTTGGTTTTCTGTTCCTGCATTAGTTTTCTAAGGATAATGGCCTCCAGTTCTGTCTACGTCCCTGCAAAGGACATGATCTTGTTCTTTTTCATGGATGCGTAGTATTCTGTGGTATATATTACCACATTTTCTTTATCCAGTTTGTTATTAATGGGCATTTAAGTGGATTCCATGTCTTTGCTACTGTGATAGTGCTGCAGTGAACATATACGTGCATGTGTCTTTATAATGAAATGATTTATATTCCTTTGTGTATGTGCCCAATAATGAGGTTGCTAGGTCAAGTGGTATTTCTGTCTCTAGGTCTCTGAGGAATCACCACACTGTCTTCCACAATGGCTGAACTAATTTACACTCCCAAACAGTGTGTAAGCATTTTTTTTCTCCATAACCTCTCCAGAATCAAGAATACACTAGACTTTCTGGATTGGGCCATGATATGTTAAAATGCCAGAAAAGGCCTGAATAAGGAAGCTAACTTCCTGGGTGAATAAACAAATAAATGATGCAAAAACAGTGATGACAATAACTCATGAGGACTCAATTCCCCTGAGCAGAACTCCAGGGGCCACTGCACTGGGCCGGAAGGTTGATGTCCTCTTCCGCCTTCCCCACCTTCACAGTCCTCAGGACACCAAACTTCCCACTGCCTGTATTTCCAAAGTTGATCATGCCCGCATTCAGCCCGTACTCCGGGGAATAGTTTCTCCCTCCCCGCTGGGATGGAGGATCCTGGAGGAGTCCAGGATCTGCTCAGAAGACTAGGAGCTAAATGAATGCTGATTAAATGGCTCCAGTACCCCTTGACTAATGATGTAATCTGGTTTGTAAAACTTCTGGTAGCTGCCTTCAATAACATTGCAAAACAGAAATGAGCCATTAAACGAGAGTTTGACCACCAGTTCACCTAGTTTGAATACAACACAAATTCCTTGAGCTCACAGTTTTTTACTCCTTTCTAAAAACCTCCTGGTGGCCCAGAAACCTCCCTCTGACCTGCAGGGTACAAGGCGGGGATCTCCTCTCATATATTATAGAAAACCTCCCATTGGATCTTTGGGAGACAGTCACTCAAGTGACCTGAGTTTGAAGCTGGCAAAAGTATCCCACAAACAGCATGTACCCATGTTTTTTATACCAAAGGCCATGGTCTGTTGATTGTTGTAGAGCCTTGAGTTCAAGTGTTGACCTCCTCTCTATGGCTAAGTTCTGTCTAACCACTGCTTGTCAGTAACAGTGTTAGTGACAGTCCCTTCTGCTTGTGTCAGTCAGCCTTAGGGAACTGGGTCTTTCACACCCACACTGAGCCCTGTGCTTGGAGTACAACAGGGAGATGAGAAGTCCTATTGAAGCAAACTGAAGGTCAAACAGAGGCAACATTGCCCGTGCAAAGTGCTTTACTCCTCTCAGCATTTTCCACAGAAAACACACTCTTGTAGAATGTCTCTTCAATTATCATCTTTCACACAAGTGTGTCTCCAAATGCTGTGTTCTTCTAAGGCAAGAATTTTGAGCTCTCCAATTTCAACCTTGGAATTCTACTTTCTTTCATCATCTTCCTTTCTCTCCTACTATATTGGCAAATCTTGTCACTTGTATTTTTGAATCATGTATCCAAACCGATCATTCCTTACACCATCCTACCCCACTATCCTGTACTCATCTCCACTTCTCACCTGAGTTTTTGCAACAATCCCCAAATTGCTCACTCTGCTTTCACGCCTGTCCTGGCTCCATGTGGAGTCAGGTGGTCCTTTTAGAATACCAGGCACACCCTATTTCTCCTCCTTCTAGTGATTTCCCATTTTACTGGGAGCAAAATGCGTCCTTGTCAAGACCTACAGGATTCACTATGATCCGGCTTTGGTCTCCTTCCATTCTCCTCCCTGCTTAGACTCCAGGACCTTTGTCCTTGCTTCTTCTTCTGCCTGGAATTCTTTTCTCCAAAATACCTACATAATTTGTTTCTGTTTTTCTTTCTAATTGTGCTAAAATGTCACCTCATCAGACAGGGTTCCTCTGAGCATCCTATGCAAAATAACTCCACGAAACTCTGAATGCCTCTCTTACTGATTCATTTTTCTTCCTGGCATTTATCACCAGCTAATACTTGATACATTTATTTATTTGTATGTCTGTTTACTGTCCTTCCTTTATCGACTCTCACCAGCCTCTAAAATATTGGTTTTTTAAGTGCCGAGGTTCTTATTTTATTGCCATATCCCCAGTGCTGAAAACAGTGACTGGCTCACGAAAAACTCAACAAATATTTTTCAAATGAATGAATGAATTGTGAAGCTATAGAAAGTTTCAGAAGGCCTGTGAAATTATATCCTAAGTTGTGACACATTTTTCCAAATGATTTCTAAAATGATAAGCAGTTTTTTCAAAGGGTCCTTGACTGATAATTTTAAGGAACTGGAGAGGGCCTGAGTAAACATCAGGAGTCTGGTGATGACATCTTGGCTATGGAGCTTCACCTACCTGAGGTTCAGTTTCTCTTATCCGCAAAGTGGACAGGCAATGGCTATTTCACCTCTATTACATTTGCAAGGGCCACAGTTGCTGAAGCCTCCCCTATGCATATGATTGTGGTCATGTAATGACCAAGATGTCCATCCTTCCAGTCTCAAGAAACTTACAGTTCAGTTAAACAATGTAAGGGAGGGTGGTGGTAAATTTTACCAACTGTGAGATGCTAATGAAAGCCACTCTAGATATTCTTGCTCAAGGCCACACAGCTACAAAGAGAGGAATCTTCTTGCCCATTCCTATCTCACCCCTCCATATTCTAGAGCACATTTTCAGGGTACCAAATAGTGATTAAGACTGCATTTGCCACTCTTGCCCGGCATTTAGCCGAACCTCTGTGAAGAGTGTTTATATGCTGAGAATACACATGATATCTTTCCTGCAACCTTATGGGGCTGCAGTCATAATTAAATGAGATAAAGCCTGTACAGCGCTTAGTATAGTACCAGAAATGCAATTATTGTTAGTACATACCTGCTAAACTTTTGCTAATGCTGAAGATAATGTTTAAGTGATAATAGAAAGAACTTGGAAGGATAGAAGAAAGGCGAAAGAGGAGGAGAATTGAAAATACATATTTTGATTGTTTCATCTATAATGCTGTATCTTCTTTGTGTATTGTATCAATCAGGTGTTCACCAAACACCTTTGGAAATCATAGAGATGATGTGTAAGACACAGACCCTGACCTTGAGCTCTGCCTTAGGAAGAGTAATTCAGATGTTCATATAAGATAGATGAGAACCATGGGTTGGGCTAAAGGCAGAAACTTGGCATGCATTGTCTGTAGTAGTTGAGGTGAGAAATTGGGACCAAAGGAGGACAATCACTGGAAGAATGGTGAAGGAAAAAATAGGGATGTTTTGAAGAAAAAAACTATAAGGGTTTGGTGACAAATTTTCATTATTTAATAACTTCACTTATTTAGTTTCTTTTCCTGAGTGTTTTCCTCTAGGCTCTTCCACATCCACTGGAAATATAAGGATATAGACACCATGAAAAGAAACATTTGTTTTGTTGCTCCCAGGAGCCAGCCAGAGTATTAGGAAGTCTATATATATCATTGTATTTAATATTCAGAAGACCCCTGTAATAAGTATTGTCTTTCTCATCTCTAGTTGTGGAGACTGAAGCTCAGAGGCAAAGGGTAAACAGCTTGCTCAAGCCACACAGCTAGGCTGAACTGTGGCTAAAGCTCCAAGTTTGTGGATTCTAAGCCTTTGCTCTTTCTACTGCATCAGGGATGTTTAGGGCATGGTTTATATCACTGAAGGCGTTGGAGTCTAGTGAGCTGCAGGTGGGGACAGACTTGATGGAAAGTTGTAACACTCAGAGCACACTCAGAGTTTCTGGAAATGGAAGGAAGAAGAGAAGGAGGAGGAAAATCTCAAGGTGTTTAAAGAGTTGATTCTGAAGAATTTTCTTGCTACCAACTCTGTGAAAAGGCATGGAGGCCATTTGGGAAGTGTTCTGAGGGTCTGGGTTTTCTCATATGCCAGGGTTATTGGAATAAGTGTTCCCCAAAGTCCTTTCCATCTCGAATCCAGAGGAAACACATGGGGAAAATGAATTCCAGTGGGCTGATTAACAATGAGAAGTAAATAGGGAGAGATTCAGCTGGTGTTTTTGGCCTTTTTTTCTTTTCGTCATTAGATGTTTCTTCCATTGCTTTCCTGTTCATCTCTAAAGTACAAGACACAGAAGCAAAAGGTTGAAGTCCTAGAAGGATGTCTATGGGGAATTTCCAGGGAAACCAGATGGGAATTTGGGACAAGGCCTTCTTCTTTGGGTCGCATGACATCATTCACATTTCCCTAGAGCTTGAGGAATAGGATGCCCCATTATTGAGACAGAGAGAGGCATGCTTGTAGAAGACAGAATGCTCATGTGTATAAGTCTATTTGTGCTGCTATAACAAAATACCAGCCACTGGGTAATTTATAAACAACAAAAATTTATTTCTCACAGCTCTGGATTCTGGGACGTCCAAATCAAGGCTCCAGCAGGTGTCTGGAGAAGGTTCATTTCTCATAGATGGTGCCGTCTAGGTGTCCTCACATGGTGGAAGGGATGGGAGATCAAAAAGTGCCTAAGAAAGCTCCCTCCATCCCTTTAATAAGGCATTAATTTCATTCAAGAGGGTAGAGCTCTCACGGCTTAATTACCACCCAAAGGACATACCTGTTAATGCTACTGCATTGAGGATTAGGTTTCAAGATGAATTTTGGAGGGGACACAAACATTCAGACCATGGCACCATGGACAAATGCTGTCAGCCTGGCCCTCTGCTCTCACACTAGGAATGAGAATGAATGAGCCAGGAGATGGCATTGGGGGCAGAGATGGGTGTGAAGAAGCACGCGCAGCTGACACTCTGTGCCTTTCAGCCAGCACTCAATGTTGGTGAATGGGGAAGCTGAGTGCCCCGCCATAGCCAGAGGCTGAGCTGTTATACACGTCTGGGCAAAAGCAAAATTGGGACATAGAATGGACTTCTGTGGAGGCAGGATTTTCAAAGAGTTCAGTGCCTATGCTGATGGTTTGTTTCTGTTGGCACAGATGAGGTCTGGTCAGTTGAAACTGAACATCTCCATCAACTCCCTTTCCTCCTACCTGCTTTCTTGGTCTCTCTTTTTCCTTATACTTTATTGAACAGTATCAAGAAATAGTACTGTTTTGACCCAGTT
Source organism: Piliocolobus tephrosceles (assembly GCF_002776525.5). Classification (NCBI taxonomy): domain Eukaryota; kingdom Metazoa; phylum Chordata; class Mammalia; order Primates; family Cercopithecidae; genus Piliocolobus; species Piliocolobus tephrosceles. The sequence goes on from NC_045448.1 coordinate 16,191,129, forward strand.
TCCAGTGAAAATAACATTAGACTCTTGGCAGTGGTGTGCTAACAGCCAGTTCCCAAGTGATTGTTAAATTTTTAGAAATTTTCTGAGTTGGTTGTTAAACACGGCCATTACGAAAAATTGAATTATATAACTTATAATGCAATAATAGTGAAATCAACAGTAACAAATACTCAAAATCACCACTTCCTAATTATTTTACAACTGTTTGCTATTATCCAACCGTAACTGCAGATGAAATTGAAAAGATAAATGCACACCATGATATAGTATTTTCACCATCCAGATACAGTGATATAAGTAACCTCATGTTCAGTGAAGTGACCTTGGTAGCTTTAACTTGTCATTGTTGGAAGTATTTACTCCATGAAAGTAAGCAAACCTTACAAATCAGAGCTGAATTGATTGATTTGTTAGTTGTATATATGTAAAAGAGTGATGGATAAAATCTTAATAAAGACTCTTAAAAGTGTGTTACATCTTTTTTTTTTTTTTTTTTTTTTTTTTTGAGACGGAGTCTCGCTCTGTCGCCCAGGCTGGAGTGCAGTGGCCGGACCCTCAGCTCACTGCAAGCTCCGCCTCCCAGGTTCACGCCATTCTCCTGCCTCAGCCTCCTGAGTAGCTGGGACTACAGGCGCCCGCCACCTCGCCCGGCTAGTTTTTTGTATTTTTTAGTAGAGACGGGGTTTCACCTTGTTAGCCAGGATGGTCTCGATCTCCTGACCTCGTGATCCGCCCATCTCGGCCTCCCAAAGTGCTGGGATTACAGGCTTGAGCCACCGCGCCCGGCCAAAAGTGTGTTACATCTTTATCAGTTACATTGTGAATAACATAAAACATTTTTGAGAAAATATTGTTTTGCTATTCCAAAACAATTCTCTGGGTCAGCAAAGGAGTTGCTCATGTCATTGAGGAACACATGAGAGTCAAACATATGTCTTCATTATTTCACTTTCATCTTAACTAAAATGAGAGTATCAACTAATATTCATGTGTAAACTACATGCATTCTCAATAGCCATCACAGATTGGCAACAAATATAAGAGTTTGGCAAAAATCAATGAAAGCAATTGACTTCTATTAGAATAAATTGGTTATATGGAATTTAAAATAAGGAAAATTATTTTGTTATTATTTTAAAATTATAGTATACATACTTTACATTAGTAAATTCATACTCAATTTATATATCTATCTATATGCAAGTTATAAAAATATATGCATATATATTTTTCCTGGAGAGTTGGTACATGGAGGCATGTACATAATGTCACCGTTGGTGACAATGGGTCAAGACAGTTTTGGGCACAGGGTAGATGCTGTAGTTAGGTGATTTGAAGACTGTATGTCAAGATTCCATAATGTTGTAAGGTTATTTTAAAGCACTCATTCTTTTCACCAATGCTGTTTTTTTAAAATCACTTCCTAACACACACTTCATTCCTTATATCCAAACAAAAATTACTGACTACTGCCTTTGCCATTGAGGACTCCTACCTAGCAAGGCAGAAGCATGGCACAAGTTGGCAGTACTGTGCTTAAGCCATGGGGTAGAGCTCAGAAAGGAGGGAGGAGGCTGACAGAAGTGCCCTGTACGTCAAGCTCTGACTTTCTCTCCTGAAAGTTTGGGTGTCTGAGGCATGAGACCTTAGGCCAGGACAAGGAGGTGGACATTTTTAAAGGCTAGGATCCTGGCAGCCCACTTACACCAACCTATTTTACCTCTACGTGGTGCACATTAAGCACTTCATAAATGCAGAGGCAAGAATGAGTCAAAGTTTAAGACCGATGGAGCAAAAGTTGCCTGTAAGTATTAAGAGCGTGCTCTATGCCTAACACAGTGCTTGGGGCTTCATGTATATTAACTTTCACCTCATGTCACCTGCAGGGAGCTTTAAATAGCTCTCTGCAGCCATTATTGTTTTTGACTTTATTTTACAGATAAGTAAACTGAGGGGCAAAGGTGTTAAGTGACTTTTTTTGTTTTGTTTTTTGACCCAGAGTCTTGCTCTGTCTCCTAGACTAAAGTGCAGTGACCTCAGCTCACTGCAACCTCCGCCCCCTGAGTTCAAGCGATTCTCCTGTCTCAGTCACCTGCGTATCTCAGATTTCAGGTGCCCGCCACCATGCCCAGTTAATTTTTTATATGTTTCGTAGAGATGGGGGTTTTACCATGTTGGCCAGGCTGGTCTCGAACTCCTGATCTCAAGTGATCCCCCCCACCTCAGCCTCCCAAAGTGCTGGGATTACAGGCATGAGCCGCCACACTGGGCCTTAAGTAACTTTTAATAACCAACATTTGTCAGATCCAATTGTTAGCTGTCCTTAGGAACCCCTGTGATCCTGTCTTTTTGCTCCTGTAGCACCGTGCAAGAGGTAGCACCTGAGAGCTGGTACCTGAAGAGCTGAGGAGGCATGTGTGCAACCATTGCCCGGGATCTGTATGTGCATTTAAAGGTGAAGACCAGAGTCAGCACAGCTAGAGGCTCTCCTCAAGCATCAGAATGACATAAAGAGCCTCCAGAAAGATATATTTTCCAGCACGCCTCCCTGTCAGTACAGAAACAAAATGCATTAGCGAGAAGCTCACATGGCCTGAATTTGCTGAGATTGACAAGGGAAGGGGGAGTGTTCTGAGGCTGCCCAAACAATGTTCTGCAGTGCTGGCTGGAATTCTAGGTGGCTTCCCAGTTTATATATTCAGTGGATTCTTAAGGGACAAGAATAGCAATAAAAATAATAATAGCAAATATTTATGTAGTGTCAACATGTGGCAGACACTGTTCTAAGTACTTTACAAATATTAAACTGTAATGTTATCCTCAAAATAACCCTCTGACATAGGTCACTGTGACAAAGGCTGCTGCCTGGTTTTTGTAGTCCATTGGCATCTTCTTCCTGGGCTCACAGCCAAGGCTCCCTGTCCCAGCCTAGCCCTGGGTTGAGGGAGGGTGTCATGTGACTTGGTGCTGGCCAATGGAATGGGAGTGGAAGGTACAGGTGCCTCCCTGAAGTGGCAGGCCTTAGAGCTCCCATGAGCTCCCCTCCATACTCCTCTCCCTCAGGACCTCTTTAGAAATCAAGTGTTACAGCTGACAGAACAACAGCCAGCCTGAGTCCCCTGAATTACAGGAACAGAATCCCCTGCTCATCTAAAACTACCCTGGACCATTTTAAGACATAAACTTCTTTTATGTTGAGATAATCATGCTTGAATTTTCTTGTTATTACCACCTAGACCACTCCAGCCAAATTTTATACTATTACTATTATCATCATCCTATAGATGAGCAAACTGAGGCACTGGTAACTTGCCCAAGGTCACACCTAGAACATGGTGCAGCTGGAATTTATGCAGGCCGTCCCGCCCCAGAGTACATATCCGTCACCATTACACTATTTCCCCTTATGGGATGGAAGAAAGTGGACTTCCAGCCTGTCTGTAAGCACATAGGCCGTGGGAGTGGGCTGGAGGGGACTCTGGTCTCCAGAGGGCCTCATGCCCTTCATGCCTCTAGCTTGCATGGATGGGTAACCCAATAGCTAAGGAGAAAAGGCTTCTCCCAGACCCTTCTACCAGGTAGTCACACTGGTGGAACCAGGATCCATATTTCCTGATTCCCAAATCTCTCTGCTGCATTACTTAGCAACTAAACATAATGTAGCAATACATATTACTACAAATCTCCCTAAAATTAGCAACATAGCCTTTTTTAACCTCTATTTTTACAGATAGGGGAATCCAGGCTTGGGGAATTGAATTAACCTGCCCAACATCACTTAGTTAGCAAGTGGGGTAGAGCAAAGGTTCATATCCAGTTTGGCTCCGAGCTTTCCTTTAATCAGCATCCAATCCTGTTTACCTGACAGGAGCAATGTGGAGTGAGAGCTGGGAACACCCACCCTGTAGACTCAGTCTCAGAACAATGGTGAAAAGTGCTTTAAAATCACTCGCCCTAACTTGTTGGAATAACAATTCTCACAGCAGCGGTGTGGTTCTCAGGGCATTTCCCCAAGCTTTCTTTATCCTCCCTGGAGCTTCTCCTCTCACCAGCCTCTCTATCTGGGCACGTGCCTCTGAAGCTCCTGTCTGTCCCGTCCACTGGGCCCCGTTCAGAGGAAAGGCTGCTCTCATTCTTCAGGGATGTCCCAGAGAACGGCGCCGCTGCTGGGCAGGAGCAGGAGCGCGGGAACCGTTTGCTAAGTGAGGAAGTCAACAAGGCGGGGCGGGCATCATCATGCCCACTTTGCAGGTGGGGAGACTGACGCTGTGGGCGGCGGAGGGACTCCTTGGCTCGCCACAGTTGCTTCTTCCCCCAGGCGCTGGGCTTGTCCCTTGCAGCCCAGAATCTCTGGGTCAATGATGCAAAAGGTGAAAGCCACAGGAACCTGGGTTAGCAAGTGACACGAAGGGACTTTCCAAGATGCCCCCACTGCGAGGCGTGGCACGAAGGAAGGCTCAACAACCCGGCTCCCAGAGCCCTGCAAGCCGGGCACGCTCAGCCCACCTGCTCCCTGCAGCGGTGGCGGGAAGGGTGGGTGGTGCCGGGCGGCCAGCACTCCCCGCTCCCCAGGCTGGCCCGCTCCCGCCCAGCCCGGGGGTTCCTTGGCTGAGCAGCGAGGGTCTACATTGCAGGGGTCCCACGGGACCGCAGGGTAGCCCGCCCCACACCGCTCCTTCCTTTGTCCCTGCCCCGCCGCTGCGGCGTCTGCGGCCGCCTGGGAGTGGGCATGGGCGGGCGGGGCGCGTGGCGGCGCTGCCCGGTGCACCAGCACCATCTAGGGGCTCTACGACAGCAGGAAGGGCGCTCTGCTGGCATCCGTGGGTCGCTGCCTGGCCCTGGGCAAATGTTTCCAAACTCTGGCCTTGGTTTCCAGGATTAGCGTGAAGGGGACAACCGGGTCCACTCCTGTCAGGTGTCCTCACTTGTACAGTCTTAATCGCTTAATGAAGGGGATTGATCGTCTCCACAGTCGCTGAGAGGCAAGGGGGGAAACTGAGGCTCTGAGGGGGTTAAGTAACTTGTCCCAGTGGATATAGTTCTGGGGACAGAACCAAGAATCAAAACCAGGTGCATTTGAGCTCCTAATCTGTGCATGTAACCCCTTGGCTGTGCGGCCTGGGAGAGGGCAGTTTATCCTGATATGCCACACTCACTGGGACAGCTTGTCCTGCTCCTTGGCCTCTGCTACTTTCTGTATGATCAAGTCATGGGACCGCTTTGAAACTCAGCTGTGTCACTCATTTCACCTTAGGGATCATCCCAAGGCCTGCCTTCCTCTCGGCTGTCAGGGAGGCAGGTCTCAACGGTGAAAAGGTTTCAGAGGATGTGAGCCACAGTGAGGATCAAGAGGGAAGGGCCTCTGAAGACAGAGTTAGCTCCATAAACCTGTCCAATTATCACCCTTACAAGCGCAGAGCTCCAGAACCCCCAGGCAGAGGCAAATTTCCCTTAGACCCTGGCTTTGAGGCTTGCAGCCCATGTTATTATCTCCGTTTTACAGCTGAGAAAATTGAGACACAAAGAGACTTGGGCACTTTCTCAGAGTTGCAATCCTGGGTGAAATGTGCTCAGGGCTCCCTCTCCTGGGCTGGGGGGCTCCCTCAGGAGATCCCGGATGGTCTGAAGCACAAGGTTTACTGAGCTCCAGTGGAGGGTGCAGCCCTGAAGAAGAAGAAAGTGGGACAGTGTGTTCTGGAAAAGAGAAGACCCAGAGAAACTCAAAGTCTCTCTCTAAATCTCAGGGGCCTAACATGTGAATGAGTAGACAAAACTACAGGGCAAAGAAGGGATATATGGGGAGAGGGTAGAGTGGTTGGGTTTTAGCAAGAGGAGCAACAGAAACAGATGGATGAAGAAGCCTTGCTGCCACATGGCATGACGGATAACCTCCTCCCCAAAGCTGCCCTGCGTCCGTCGTCTCCCGAAGGCTGCCCGGCTGCTCCTGACATCCCTAGCATCCTTGTGTGCCTTTCTCTCAAAGATATCCTGATAGTCAACCTGTGGCTGCCAAGACCTGTGGAAACATTTTTGCATCCCTTTCTTGCAAAGCCAGGTGATTTTGTAATCACCTGGCTTTGTAATTCAGGCCTGTGTAATTCAGGCCTCCTTGGGAAATGCTGGGCCAGTCATGGGTACACCTTTCTGTGACTCTCATGAGCTCTGAATCATCCCCGTCACTTCAGGTAAGCAAAGGAACTTCATCTCTTACAATCCAACAGTAACTAATAGAGTCTGCATCCATTTGCTCATCCTAGAACCACTTTCTAGGGATTAAACTTGTTCCTCAGGAACCGTAAGCCTCTTGAGATATCAGATAGTTCTGTCCACTCTCTGTATTGCAAACCCTACTCCTACACCAACATACTCCTATCTCAACAAAGAGAGAGTTTCCTAGAAACACTTTTGAAGTGATAGCAGTGTTTCCATGGGGGCATCAAGCCTTCCTTCCATCTATGTCACTTCAGGAGCTTAAGGCCACAAACATTGGCTGATGACATACTATGTGCCAGGTGTTGTTCCAGACCCAGATGACAAACTGTCCCAACACACATGTATAGGCAGAGTGCATGCATCCTATTATGCATGGGACTGGTAGGGACTATTTCACCAGCTTGGGAATATGTGAAAACGTGTCTAATATTTCCAGTTAATCATCCAAAGTCCATTTGCCCACTTAGAAGGAAGTTTTTTTCTGTCTCAAAATCAACCCCTGTCCCACCTCCAATTGTCCAACAACCTCTCAAAAACCTTTAGGTCTTGCTGAGGACAAAGTGACTATTAGTTCTGCTTCCAAATGCCAGATGGAGAGAGAGCTGGAGTCTGGTCAGCACTATAGTGGACTTCCATGGAAAACTGGCCCTGGAGAGACTGATGAGTCCACTGCGTGGTGCTCTTATTGCCCTGGTCCTCCATGGTCACAGTGCTCCCAAGCTTATAGCTTTTGCAGTTTCTACTGATACATTCAGTCATTGAGCTAAATGCTGTCTCCTGAGCCACCAAGGCTGAGTCTGCTGGGGCGCAGTCCATCCATCCTCAGCCACAAGTGCTACAAGATCCCACCTTTCCCTCACAGTGCACCTAGCCTTCTGCCTGGACCACTAAGATCCTCTGCCCTCCTGATAGTAAGGGCTGTCTCATTTCCTCAGAGAGGATCTAGTAACAGTAAACCTCAGAATAGGAGTGAGGAGCCTTTCCTTTAAGAAGACTTTCTTATCAGAACCCTTTCTGGAAAGGCTTTTCAGTCCTCTTCTGAGGTTTACTATTACTGGAGTTAGGAACTTTTCTTTCCAGAAGGTTGTTTGGCCCTTGTGAAAATGTGTCTACTGTTTGTTCTTTTTTTAAAATAATCAACTACTCTGACCAAAGTGTCAGGAAGGGCCAGCTTTGATAGGCCAGAAAAAAAAAATCCCAAACTTCCTTCTTAGAGAGCAATGAATGACAACTTTCCTAGTGTTTTACCTAACCAAGGGAAGCTAGTTGGTCAACCTAGCAGAGAAGATCCCTGGGCCATCTAGATAGAGAAAACGTGTCATTCCTCTCACTAAAATAAATAAACAAAGAATGAAGCTTGCTTTCCCAGATTCTCTGTCACCGTAGAGAGGGAAACTGCCAGCAGCCAGGCTAAGAGCCTTACACAAGGTCATACAACCACCAGAGGGTGAAAGAACTGGGATTCCAATCCAGCTCTGCCTCGCTCTAAAGTCTGTTTGTCCCAATATTCTTCTTTCTTGTGGGGGTATTTCTCTGTTTCAAGCATGAGCCATATTTGCAACCTGTAGGAGATATGGCATTTTTACTTCCAGTACTACTTAAAGGACAGCTCCCTTCCCTGCCATATTACCATTGCCCCTCTCCTCTTCCCCCAACCCCAAATGCCCAAACTCTGGTAAAAGTGTGTTAGAGCCAATGGGTCTGTTTTTGCTCCCTGATCTCCAAGCTAAGTCTGTGGTCTCTGGTGGGCATGACATCACACTGCCCAGTTAGGTATACCCACATGGTGCCCTTTGTCAGACGTGGGCCAGTGCCACAGGTTCTCCAGCGAAGGCAATTAGACCCTGGTCTTCTCTGCACTGACAGATTCAATGGGAAAACTTGTCTCATCTCTTCTCCGGAAGACAGCCACATCCCTGTGCGATGAATTGGCAAAATGTGCTGGGCCTTGCCAAAAAGCCAGGACCCAGGAGAGGCCAAGGGTCATCAATTTTCAGAGCTAGATGAACTCCAGAAGGCATTTAGATCACCCTTTCCATTATACAGTCAAAGAGAGGCCCAGGAAGAGAGGATGGTTTTCCATGGCCAGCCAGAAACGTTGACAGAACTAGGATTAGCAAAAAGAGATTATATGCATCACAGAGCCTCTTTGATTAAGTATTGCCTTCTCCAGATATTGTCTTTTAAACATGTTATCACCAAGAAGTAGGTAGACCACAAATTGACATCACAAATTTGTAAATAAGGAGACCGGGGCCCAGGTAGTTGAAATGTCTTAGTCAGGGTCACTTGGTTGGGAGTGGAGCCAGCATTAGGGTCCAGATCTCTTAACAGGGAGTTGTGTATTCCCAGTGATTTTTCACTGGGAGGAGTGAAGTGCTAAGATTTCCAGCTTTACAGGTGAGGCTGCTTTCCAATTCTTTCTTTCTCGGAAAAAAACAATGACATCTGGGTACTACTTCAAAGGAGCTGAGACCTCTGGGCACTGGCTGAGCAAGAACCCAACTTGCCCCACACTTCAAACCCACTTGCCTTTTCATGATAAATTATGGCAAGGGAAAAAGGATTCACGTTTGGTGTCATAAAGACTTCAATTAAAACTCCAATTTACCACTCACATAATAGTCTTAGCCACAATTCTTCAAACCACAGTTTTCAGTTCACAGTAGGAAAACGTGTGGGTCCAAACTTAAGATGGTTCTCAGAAATAAAGGCTGCCACCTTGTCCTGGTTGCAGCTGTTGCCATTGACCTCTGAGGTCCTCTAGACTGTGAGCAACCTTCATGTGATGCCGAGGTGGAGTGGAGAGTACCCACGAGATGTTCATCTGTCACTCAGAAACATCTTTAAAAAAAAAAAAATGCATTTTTCACACCTTCATTAATACAAGGATTCAATCTGTTCACGAAGAGGAAAGACCTCAGAGAGCTGCTTCAGCAGAGTTTTCAAGCTGGGCACAAGCTCAATGGAATTGCTTTTCTTTTGTCCCTAGGTTATTATTGACCAATGCAATTGCTTTAAATACTACCTGCTATCTACATGTCATGGAAAAGACCCTCCCTATTCTTAATGCATCAATCTGTTCACCTGCTATGCAGTTGAAACAGGATGTCAGACCTAAGTATAGTCTTAGGGTTCAAGTAGTAAAGCCTCATCATCTGAGGAAATAATTCAGGAATAGAAAACCAAACATCGTATGTTCTCACACTCATAAGCGGGAGCTAAGCTACCAGGTCGCAAAGGCATAAGTATGATACAACGGACTTTGGAGGCTTGGGGGAAAGGGTGGGAGGGGGTGAGGGATAAGACTACGCATTAGGTATAGTGTAGACTGCTCAGGTGAGGAGTGCACCAAAGTATCAGAAATAATCGCTAAAGAACTTATGCATGTATCAGAACACCACCTGTTTTCCCAAAACCTATTGAAATAAAAAATAAAAATGAATAAAAATTTAAAAAAAGATGAGCTCAGACCTTCATCTTAAACTGTGCACAAAACTTAACTCTAAATGTGTCATAGAATTAAAGGTAAGAGCTAAAGCAATAAAAACTTTTAGAAGAAAACATAAAAGAAAATATTTGAGATCTCGAGTTCTGCAGAGATTTCTTAGATACTATACCAAAAGCACAGTTCATAGAAGAAAAAAAAACTGATAAATTAACCCAATCAAAATGAAACACTTTTGCACTTCAAAAAAACATACAGAGAACGTGAAAAAAAAAAAAAAAAAACAACATACTGGGAGAAAATTTTTGCAAAATATGTATCAAATAAAAGACTTATCCAGAATTTACAAAGAACTTTAACAATTTAATAATATAAGACAAATAATGTAACTCAAAAAGGGCGAAAGACGTGAACAGACATGTCATCAAAGAGGATAAAATAAATGGTGAATAAACACAGGAAAATATACTCAGCATCATTCACCATTTGACGAATGCAGATTAAAACCACAATGAGACACCACTACACACCCATGAGAATGGATGCAGTAAATAACATAGGTGATAAGGAAGTCTAAGGCAAATTAGAAGGAAGAACTATATTTTAGATTGGAGAAGAAAACTAGGATGAGACAAAAAAGTGATTGCAAACCAGTGATTAATAACAAAGGAACTACATTGTGCTTATTTTTTTAACCTTGCACTGTAAAGTATCTTCATAAATAAGAAGTTTTACAAAGTATTATGCCTAGCTAGTTAAAAATTTCTACCTTTTTGAAGGAAAGATTAGTGTAAATTATTTTATTCTGATTTAATCTCAAATTAAAGCATGAACCTTGCAGTTTATAAGGCATATCAGCCAATTAAGGTTGGTGGCTGCTTCTCTGTATAGAGCTTGCAAAGATAAGCACCTAATTTAATTACAGAAATGTTTTTAATTTATTGAACACCTGAAAGTATGATTTTAAAAATAGGAATGGAAGGCAGACTGCACTATATGTGAAATATACTAGGCAGGATCTGCCCTACACTGAGTTACAGGAATCAGAGAAGAATAATTAACAAAGTCATTTGTTGAGACTTTATTTATGTTCCTTTGGGAAGGGTCATCCTTTCTTCCTGATCCTAGGTGTCAGTACAAGAAAGTCTTGGCTGAGCCTTGGTCCTGCTTGAGCAAGGCAGGATGTGTGAACTTCAAACACACATGTGTCCTGTCATCTTAGTCCCTTCATTGATTGTCCAGAAGTGAGTTTAATGAAGACAGAATGTCTCCTGTAAACAAATCATTATCCCTGATCAAGGAAGTGTAAACAGAACCTGGCCTGGGAAACAGGCTCTTTGTCTCTCCCTACCACAGACACGTAAAATGCCTGAACTCTGGGGATTTGCTGGAATCTGGAGTCAATAATGAAACTTCCTGGAGCAAAGGGGGAAGACCCAAAAACCAGAGATGCTGGGAGCACCAACAGTATCTTTGACATCAGATCTTATTCTAAAAATCATAAAGATGGAATTAAAACAGCAGTAGACAAGCTTTATTTTCTTAATATAATATATAATTGTATATTATAAATTTTATAAGATATATAAGATAAAATTGAAGGTTTATCTTAATTACATTACAAAACATTTTTTTACAATATTTTAAATAACAGGACCTAGAGTTTGCAGAGTAGGATTCAATTTACTTACCAAAAATGTTTAACATACTTTCCCTATTCCCTTAGACAAATCATCAGAACCACTTGATTCTTCATTTACAATATAGTCTCTACTGACTTTATAAGATTTATTTAGTTCTTTTTTTGGCAAAGATAAAACTTCTTAGACAATTATTAACGTACCAGATAAATAGAAGAGGTTGTATTTACACAATTGGCAATGTCTAGCACATACTAGGTCCCCAATAGGAGGTTGCTTTTGTAACTGTTATTATAATGATCATGAATGCCATCATTCTCACCATTTAATTACCTGTGTGTAAAGTGAAGGATGTAAGCATGTTCTAATTAATAATATAATAACAGGTCCCTCTTATTGATTATAAACTATATGCCAAGTCTCTTTCTAGGTGCTTCACATACAAATTAGCATGGTAGTTATCCCAAGAACATGGAGAGAACATTATTACCATCATTTTACTGGGGCTCAGATAATTCAGGCATCTTGTATACAGTCCAGGGGATCTGTCAGGGAGAGCCTTCAAACCCAGGTCTGTCTGACTCTGTATACCCTGATTTTTCTATTAGCCCATGCCGCCTGTTTTGGAGAGATGCACAACACATTTTAGAATTATTTCAAATTGTTTCCTCCACTCCAAATGTGTGTCAGTCACACCCAATGGTAACACCACCTGAAATATTGGGTGAGCCTCTTTGCTGAAAGATAATGTAAGCCCAGAGAAGCCTTTTAGGAAGCTCACAATCTTCCTTTCCATTTTGTCACCTTCATTGCCTTGTTCTCGGTCATTCTCACACACGTTGATCCCAGCAGTATTTCCTGAACACTGATCGATCCCAGACTCTCCTGAGCATTTTCCATAGTAAACCTGCCTTCCCACCCTGGACCTGCCCATCAATCACCTGAAAACAGCCTTGTGGATTCAGGCTCTCCCTGAAATAGTAAATAGCCAGGACCAGGGGCGGGATCTTGCAGTCAAGCTTTCTGTGTGTCCTGCATTTCCCACGCAAACTCAGGGAGTGGCTGCATACAATTCACATTCAGCAAATTGCCCTTGAGATACACTTGAACATCCCTAATAATGAGAAGCTCCCTACCTCCTAAGACAGCCCATTCCACGACTGAAAAGCTGTGGTGATGGGGAAGCTGGACGTGAGCATTCCTATTTTTTTAAAAATTAAGGGAACACAAATTGGTGCAAATTTTTGAGGATCGTTTGTCAGTTTGCATCAGGAACTTTAAAGTCGTTCATACGTTTCAATCAGCTAATTCTGCTAATTCAATAAGCTAATTCTGTTCTTGGAAATTTATGCTATCAAGAGAATCCAAAACAGTGGGGGAAAATGTTATATTTTTGGATGTTAAAATTGCAATAGTATTTATAATAGCTTACATATTGCTGAATAAATGCATAATTAAGTATTTTAGTTATCCTAATTCTTGCATAGACAACATGTGTATAGACACTGAAAGAAGACTTTCTAACGTACTGTTATTTTCACCTTAACTCTCCACTAGAATGCCCTGGAGAAATTAAATGAAAAACTCAGGATAAAAGAGGTATCAGTATTTATTCAAGCTGCCCAGGTGATTCTGATGTGCAGCCAAGGTTAGGTGCCATTGTTCTAGAAAGAGTTTTGCAGTCATCAGAATGGCTCATTTAAATGGATCTGGTTCATATTCTCCAAAAAGCGAAGCAAGAGGACAAGCACTCTGGCTTCTTGCTATGGGACTGTCTGGAGGAATGACTGTTAGGCATTGCTACTCCCATGGCTAAGAGACTCAGTGCTTAGACCTACCCATGACATCTTGCTCACCCCAGCCCATCCAAACAGAGATAGTCTGCTGGCCCTGCTGGGAAGCCCAGACAATTCTGAAGAGAGGAGGCTCAAATGTGACTCACAGACTGGGTCTCTTTAACTTGCTACGTGATTCTTCGTATGTCCCTTCCAAACTTGGGGCCTCTATTTTCTTTGTAAGATGAAGTAACCTGCCTCACCGGGGTGCTGCACGGTTTGAATTGGAGTGTAGATGGAACCACTTGTGCCCTGCACACAATAAATTGCCTCTGCACACTGGAAGTTGGCCAGGTGAGGAGACAGTGCTTGACATTGCATCAGAGTGTGGGAAGCTGAGAAGACCACCCTGAGGAGCCCAGGATGTGCAAGCTCATCTGAATGGTCTTTCTGAGACCAGACCCTTCATACTCCTTAACTGTGAGGACCTGCATCTGGTCATTTCCTCCCAATAGTGTTCCTCCCTCTGTTGGTTTCTGTCGCTATCAGCCAGCCTTCTTTGTCCCTCATTGTCACTCGCATTCCCTACAGGTATTGACTTCTCTGTTAAATTACATTCAGGGGATCAAAATTCCTACTTTATTCTCTCTGCTTATGTTTCTGGCACAAAGTGAGAAAAGCATCAGAAAATAAATTCAACCAGTTCTCTTTATATGTATATATTTTCTTCTGGCAACAGTTCTTCTTGTCCCATGCCGCAGTTGGAGGCATAATTCACAGTTTCTGTTCCTTCAGCTTCTGGGTCCTTCAAAGAGGCAGGATAAAGCCAAAGTGAGATATCTTGGAGTGTATCTCTGAGAACCAGCATCTAGATCATATTGGATCTGGTATATCTGTTTGTTCACTTACTGAAAATAAAACATGTTATTGCCCTACTGTGTGGTTTCTAGTATAGAGCAGCATTCTTGGATAGGTATTTGTCTGGAGGCAGAGCACAGACAATTGGGAAATAGAAGGCAAAATTCATCCAGAATTCAGCCATTCCTCACCACTCCTGCCATGACCTCCCCAGTCCAGTTGCCATCACTTCTTACCTGGATGACCGTGGTAGCTTCCTAAGTGCTCTCCCCACTTTCCTTCTTTTCCCCTGCCCTATCTCACAGGCTAGTCTCATTTAAATAAGTCAGCATGTTCTTTTGAAAAGGTAATTTATACCACGTCATTCCTCTGTTCAAAACTACAGAGTCTCACCATTTCACTCAGGGCACTCAGAGTCCCAATCTAGTAAGGCACTGCCGGCTCTGTCATGGCCCAGACCCCACTCCTAGCTCTCCACTTTCCTGCCCTCTGCCCACCTTATTCCAGCCACACAGCCTCCTGATTCCAACACAACAGCTGGGGTACTCATGCCACAGGGCTTTGGAGGTACCTCTGCTCTCCCTCCACTTCTCTCATTGCTTGCGGTTCTAACACGAGGCACTTTATTTTGCAGCCCGTTTAAGAATGTTGAGTAAGCTGCAGTGTTAGTACAGGAGACAACAGGGAGGTCTGGAGGTTAGACATGTTAAGAAACACTAGTCTGTTCATTAAGGATTTCCTCGTCTGCTTCTACCTGAAGCCGAACATCTGGATGAAATATGCAAAAGCCAGCTTACATATTTGGGTGTTCTTCACATGGCAGTGTTTGCCAGAAGAATGCAGACCATCTGGTGACTGTTGAAGTTTTCACTTTTTATCCTTGGGTTAAGGTTCAGTTACTTTAAATTCAAGAAACATTTGTTTATACCAACATTTTACTAGAGCCTGTGTTGGTGGCAGGGGATAGAGAGATTAATGATTCTCATCGTGGAGAAACTTGAAAGCTAGAGGAATGAGCGGCAAGTTCACAGGTAATTCTACCCAAGGCAAAGAGCGCCAGGTGAAGGTTCTAGATCCAGGGGTTGGCTCACAGAGGGGTTCCCAAGACCAAGAGCTAGTCATAGGCAACTAGTGATCTGGAGCTTGAGAAGTTGTAGTCTAGTAAGGCAATGGGAAAGAATCTAAAGCTCAGTTGATTAGTCTCCAGAGTGGGGGAAACAATCTTGGGTTATCCAAAGCTAGGGTGAACAGTAAAAAGAAATTTGAGGTCCATGATATTGGGGCAATGCTATACTTATCTGTCAATGAGAATATGTGCATGTAAATAAAAAAAAAATCAGCTTAACCTTTGGGCTAATCAAATATAGGACTTTTACCTCTCCTGAAATGCTTTCTCTACTGGGAAAACATTTGCCGTCCACTCAAGACACAGCTTAACATCCCCCATTGTCCTAGAGAAGCTTTCTCTGACCGTGAGCATACCAACCACTTTGATCCCTCTGCAGCGACCTCTCAGCAACCTGAGCTCTGCCATAGTTTTCATCACCCCATGCTCTGACGGTCTACACGCAGGACCTCACACAGACCAGAAGGAAGGGAATGCATGCTCTTTCCCCTCCCTGGGCACCTTAGAACCCACCATCCTTCATACTCCCATATGGAGCTTTCTTTTGATGCTCTTTAGAGAGCAAGTTCTGAAGGGACAATTGAGAAAAGCACACAAGGACCGTAGATGGCTGGGAGGAGAGTGAGGGGAGAAAGGGGCATTGCCTGGGGGACAAACAGTGCCAAGCCTTTTGGCTTTCTTTTAACAGAGGACATAAGGGACTCAAGAGAGATGTTTTCAGGCATGCCACATTCTTCCATGGATATGTCATGAAGCTGGATTTCAGGATACCTAGAAGAGCCTTCTCTCTTGTTCCCCTTCTATTAAACCCACATTGTTCTCTGCTTTTCTTCTTTTGTCTCCACCTTCTTTATTCCTCATCACTTTAACCCTGCCTTTCTTTTTCTCTTCCTTTCTACATACTCATTTGAATTCCTATGTCTTAAGAAGGCCTAGGCTCTAACAGCCAAAGAGTAATGGAGAAAGAAGAGGGAATAGCATGACTGAGCTTACTACCACTCAGCATGGTGCTGAACAGTTTCCATACATGGTCTGATTTAATGCTCAGCACTGTTCAGTCAGGCAGATTTCTTGTTTATACTTTTCAAATAAGAACTCCAGGGCTGAAGAGATTAAAGGATGTTTCCAAAATCACACACCTAGTGCGGAGCAGTCATGTCATTCTTTGAGTGTCAACTGCATATTAGGTCCTGTCTAAGCCCAGGGGTACAAAGATAAACATGACATTTGCCATCAAAGTCCACTAACCTAGCAGCAGCAGAGGCCCCTGTGATTCTGCTGAGACTCTACTGTACCTTGCTCCCTGGCACAATCAATTCACAATTCAGGGAGAATCATAGCAAGTGAAAGTCTATGGAGAGTTATAGATGAAGCAAGAATGGACAAATACTGGAAGGTGTTGAAATTGAGTGATGGATACCTGGAGGTTCACCATATTACTTTCCTTACCTAGCTAACATCTGGAAAACTTCATGTCACAGGCTTGTAATTGTGTCTTTTCCGAAATAGAGACACCCAAGTTCAAAACGGAGCACATCTTCTCAGTAATCGAGAGTCCTAAAAAAAAAAAATTTCAAAACAGATGTGTCCTTATTGGGACTTGTTCTTGCTCTCTGGTTTACATAGGGTTTTACAGGCAAACATGGTCCCTCAGAAAGAAGACCATATGCAATGAGCAACCCACATGCCATCTGCCATTAGACACAGAAGACGGGAGAGCCACATGCAATGAGAGACCTCTGTCCAACCGGGACATGGTGAGATACTCAATCCTGTTTTTCAAGCCTTCTGTGCATAAATCACAGAAGACACTAGAAACAACTTACAGTACTCATAGGAAGCCATTCTCCCTGACATTGGAGTCTCCACTTCTGAGAAGGAAATAGAATAATCAGTTTCCTACAAGCTTGCTTTGTTCAGGGAAAAGAGCTTGATTGAAAACTCAAACAGGCGTTTCCACCTCGCATCTGCTCTGAGCAAGCTTTTCTTCCTGGTCCTTTGAAATCTTTGGCCATGATGGCTTGCTGGTAGCACGGATGCATCTCTGCATGGAAGATGACAACAGGCAGGGTCCTTTGCTGATGCCAGATCTCTTCCCACTCAAAATACTGCCATGTGACAATCTCAGAAAACAGCTCCTCTGGTTCTGCCTGCACTGAGAATGTAGTTTTTAGTTGCTGGCTGACAGTGCTTTTGCTGCTGCACAATCTGGATGTTGATTCGTGCCTAATCCAGCTCTCTTGGTGGGTCAGTTCTATCAGGCCACAGGGAATGGGGTGATAATGCCAATCTATCATTCAGTGCTTTTCCCTGAGCATATCCTACATGCTGAGGCTTGTGCTTGGAGCCTGCAGGAATCAAAGAGGAGCATGATTTAGTCCATCCCCATGGCAGCTGAGGCAACAGAAATAACATAACTCAAGCTACATGTTCAAAAGCTTGATCTGCTCCTTTTGCCCACAGCTCACTCCTGTTTCAGTGCGTGACCCTCCACTCCACCCAGTCACTCATACCAGAGACCTGGGATTCATTCTGGATCTTTCCCTGTCTTTTCTCCCCACATATCATCAATCACTAAGTCCTCCAGAGCTTTCTTCTGCACTCGGTGGGTCTGCCCCTATTCAGCCCCTTCCTTCTCACTCTCTCCTCCCTGGATGTCCCGCACCATCTTTTCTTCATCTAAGGCTGGAGGATGGTGCACGGCACTTTACTTTTCAATGTCTGTCAGTGACTCCCCATAATCCTTCTGATCAAGCCTATCCAGTCACCTAAAACTCAGATGCCCTCTATGCTGCACGCTCATGAGGCATCTCCCATTTCACACCCTACTTCTCTCCTTTGGGAGTCAAACCAGGCTCTTGACTCTTGCAGGATTCAACTCACATTTTCCTGATACTTCCTCTCTCTTCTTGACTTCTATTCTGTCTGGAATATATCTCGCTTTGTCCAAATACTACTGCCTGTTCTTCATACCTCGCTCAGATGCCACTCCTGTATGAAGCCTTCCTTGACCTGCCAGTCTAAAGGCATCTTATTTTTCTTTAAATCCCTTTAAGACTTCTGTTTGGAAAAGCATTGAGGTTAGAGGAGAAGTTTTATATAAAACAGGTTTGGCCTTGAAATTTGATTAAGCCACTAAATAACCAGGTACTCTTGAGTTAACATCTTGAGCCTCAGTTTTTAAATCTGTGAAAGGGAGAATGATCATACCACCTACTTTGTTGTAAAGATCAGAGCTGACGTATGCAAAGCAGTTCCACCGTACACACAGTAGGCGCTTGATAGAATAAGAATTGCTCTTGTTATTTATGCCAGTATACTGTACTGTCTGTGAATTTGCTGGGTGTTGGCTGAGGCTCTTGCCCTCATCCATTTTCAGACTAATTCTGGTTCTGGTGATGTGCTGTTCCTAGTTTGTCACAGGGACACTAAGAGACGAGGCCCAGCTCTCTAAGCACCAGCACTTTTCCAGGAAAGGTCTGTGTCAGCTGCCTGTTCTGACAGAACAGGGTGGCTGCCCAGGGCCTGCCCCTGGTCAGTGCTGGGGACAGCTGCATTTCCTGTACTGGGGGAAGAGCAAGGATCTGATCTGGGGCTGCTGAGGGCACAGAGCGGTCACAGAGAACAGCAGGCCCAAGACCCACATTATCAAAGCCTGAGGCCCTGCAAGGACTGGCATGTTTCATTCAAACAAAAGGAAGGGTTTCCTTGAAAATCCCACTCTTGCCTCCCCCACATTTCCCTCTCGGCTGCTTCTGTGGCCACATATGTTTCCGATGAATCCACATTCAAATGAATTTCGGCCGACAAATAACTCGATACAGCTCTTTGGTGGGAGAGAATTCCATCAGGATGAGGTCATGGTTTGGCTACAGTAAAATTAAAAATAACCTAGAGCCCCCCACTGCCCAGCCTGGCATCAGCCCAGGACAGTGCATTTGGGAACCATTATCGGGTTTATCGGGGTAACATATCACAGAAAACCTGCTTCTGTTTATAGACCATTTTATTATTCCGTTTTGACATTTCCCTTTTTTCTTCAACCCCTTTCCCCCTTAAGCAAATATCTATTAGACTGAGTTGAAATGTGATCCAACCAAACATACTCTTTTTCAACTTCAGACTAAAGCAGGTCTGACTAGAAGCAGAAATGCTTAAGTGAAAAGTTATGATTTACTTTCTCTCTAAAGGGAAACAGTGTCAGAAGCAGAATTTTATGTGACAAGGGAACTTGCAGCACACAGAGCAGGGGCTGACAGCTGACACAGACCTTTCCTGGAAAAGTGCTGTTGCTTAGAGAGCTGGGCCTCGTCTCTTGGTGTCCCTCTGACAAACTAGGAACAGCATATCACCAGAACCAGAATTAGTCTGAAAATGATCATGTCTCCAGGGTTGACTGTAGGCGCATGGATGGTTAGAATGGAAAGAGAATGTGGAGCTCGTGTCCATTCTCACCCCCATTATCTTACTGTTGGGTAAACTGAGGCCCACACGGCTGCAGTGACTTGCCCAAGGACACTGCTGGGACTTGAGTGTTGGAGGGTTTGAGGCTTAGAGTGTGGAAGATGTGAGTTTGAGAACTAGCTCTGCCATGAGCTGTGACACAATGGCCATTATCTTTTTGCACCTTGAGTACATGGCTCATAAAATGGGATAGTAATTGCTGCCCTGTCTATATCAGTGATTACTGAAGGACTGAGTGAAGAAACAGTTATTCTAGCAAACATTTACTGAGCGTTTACTTTCCGAATGTTCTAATCCTTCATGCAACCCATTCACTCCTCACAGCAGTCCTGCCTCTTAGGTACAATAACGATTTCATTCTCAAGATGAGGGACATTCATGAGTGATATAATTTACATGAGCAAATTATGGAGTTGGAAGATAATAGAGGCTTGATTTGAACCTAAGTGTTTGATTCTGGAGCCTGTGCTCTTAACCATGACATGATTCTGTCTCTGTGACCAATTAAATCAGAACCCAGATGCGAAGGTGAAAGGTGAGATCCAGGGTGAGCCAGAGCTGAGATCCAGATCTTCTCACTCCCGCTTCCAGGTCCTTCTCTGGGACCATGAGTTGCCCCGACTTCTACAGGGGAGGCCGTTGGCTGCTTTCCTGTGCTTTCTGTCTGGCCTGGACAACAGATTAAATTATGAAAGAGAAAGATGGTTTGAATTCTCCTTGAATGCATCAAAGTCCAGACCTGAAAGGAATGTTGCTGGTGAGGGTTGGGGGCACAAGAGACAGGCCCTCCCCTGAAGGTTGACACACATAACGACATTTCACGCACCACTGGGAGGTTGTGAGGTCCCCGCTGCTGAATCAGGCTTCTGCCCTTCACTTGCTCCCCTCCTGTCTTCTTCCTTCCCCTCCACTTTTGATTGTTCCCAGGCATGGCTACCTCCAGGCTGGTCCCTACACCGGACCCTGGGTTACAGCCCCACCTTCCTCATTAGTTCCACGTTCTTCTCCCTTGAGCTGCATACTCCAGCTCCACTGCTTTGTGTGTGTGTGTGTGTGTGCATGCGTGTGTGTGTGTATGTGTGATTGTTGTTGATGTTGTGTTCTGATTCCTTCTTGAATGCACCAAGCTCTTGCCTCCCTTGGAACTGTTGCTTCTGCCCAGAACTCCCCATCTTTGTCCAGCTAACAACTCACTCTTTAGGTCTTGGTACAAATGTCCTTTCTTAGTCACAATTAATTACTCATTA
Source organism: Piliocolobus tephrosceles (assembly GCF_002776525.5). NCBI lineage: Eukaryota > Metazoa > Chordata > Mammalia > Primates > Cercopithecidae > Piliocolobus > Piliocolobus tephrosceles. Next base: position 16,211,900 of record NC_045448.1, read on the forward strand.
CTTCTCTCATAGAATTATTTCCTTTTGTTTGTGCCTTTCTTACATTTTGCACTAGCGTATGTATTTATTTCATTATCTATCTCTTTGTCTAGACCAGCAATCAACAAACTATTAGTGCAATAAACTGCTTAGTTGAGACCAAGTTGCCAATGGTAAAGAATAGTTTTTACATCTTAAGTAGTTATATTTCAAATATCTATATAAACACTTATGTCATATCCTCAGTTTTGATTCTTTGCTTCATGAGCCCTAAAATATTAATATTCGTGTTTATCTTTTTTTTTTTTTTTTTTTGAAACAGAGTCTCTCTCTGTTGCCCAGACTGGAGTGCATCTCTGCTCAATGCAACCTCCGCCTCCCAGTTCAAGCGATTTTCCTGCTCAGCCTCCCCAGTAGCTGGGGTTACAGGTGAATGCCACCACACCTGGCTAATTTTTGTATTTTTGGTTAAAGATGGGGTTTGGCCATGTCTCAAGTTACTCCTGGCTTGTCTTAAACTCCTTACTTCAGGTGATCCGCCAGCCTATTTGAAGATAAAGTTTGCTGATCCTGCTCCAGACTGTAAGCTCCAGGAGAGCAGAGACTGTGTCTCTTTTATCTACTCTGCTTCTCAATACCTGGTTTGGTGCCTGGCTTGGAGTGTGTGTTTAATATTTGTCTACGGAAAATCAACGTATTCTCTATTCCCTCTAGTCCCCCCAGTGCAAAGCAGTGAGTTCGGTAGAAAAAATTCATATTACATCCAAAAATCTCATTCGAACCCCTGTGTTTACCAGCTGTGGGACTCTGAATTAGTAAACACCTTTGACACTCAATTTCCCCCATCCTTTAAATGAAGTTAATAATTGGAGGAATTAAATAAGGTAATAAAAAATGTACAGGTGATTTGATAAAATGTAGAACGTTTGTTACTATCATAATAATTCATGCTGTTGTCCAAATAGCGATTTATTGTTTTATAGTTTCGCATCCACCTTTCATTGCTTGCTCTGTGATAATGGAGAAGGACCCTGTAAATGTGTCTGCCTTGCCACTTTGGGCAATATTTAGCTCCTTCAGTAGAGGGCGCTGCAGGAACATGTCAGGAGGAGGGCTTCTCTTCTGGAGTCTGGATTCTGGTGTACACTTGAAGCGTGGCATTTGGGGAAGAGCCACTGGTTCGCAGCCCCATCAAGTTTCGGTGGCATCCCTGTGGAGCATATTCTATTAATCTTCAGTGGTACCCTGTGGCAGATCCCCAGTGATTCTTATGGGCACTTAGGGCTAACTCCCCAGCCTTGCCTGCACCATGACGGGTTCCCAGTTTACCAGTCATAGTGTGGGTAACTGTCTGCCAACTGTGGCCCGCATGCACCCCAGAGGTGCATTTCTTGCTTTCCAGTTCCTTCTGTGGGTCTCTGCTCACCCGTGTCAGCCTACCTGTATCTGAGAGGGGTATTTTTTTTTGTCTGCCACGTTCAGCCACGGTTCCCTGCTCATCAGCCTCAGCCCGGTAACTGTGGACTAGCTCCAATGTGGGGTGACTTAGGGAACCTCCTGGCCACCCAGCAGAGTGCAAACCCCACCTTCCCAGTGAAGGGAGTCCATCCTTGGGGAAGAGACCCTTCCTTCTATGTTTGTTTCTTTTTTAAATGTTCTCCATCAATCTTAGGGAATCCTTTCAAGTATTTTTTACTCCTTTATAGGTTAACTGCAACAGTTATAGATAAGAATCCCTTATGTTAAACTTTCTCTGTTCAAATAACCCTATGGTTTCTATTTCCTGACTGGACCCTGACTGATACAGAATTGCTGTTAGTAGTTGTCTAGGAAGATAGACACAAAGCTGGGATTTGGGGATTGGTTTTGTTGTGTTTTTAACCTTGAGTGTAGTGCTGTTTTTTATTTTTGCAATAGGAAGTGAGATGCTAATCCATGACATGCAATGGCATCATGATTGATAGAGCTGTCACCTGTGGCTGAATGTGATGAAATGCCCACTGAGGACATGCCTTGGAAGCTCTAGTGTTACAAGGACTCTAGAGACTGTGGTGTGGGATGGATTCCTCTAAATGTGCTCAAGCAACCACAGAAAGAAAATGACAAGTTCTGGTTCTTTGACTATCAGCTCAAGTCACAGATTGGGAATCAAGGAGCTTTCAAGGTAGCCCTAAAATATGCTCTTACTTCTTATAGCGAAAGGGCTGATATTGCTAAAATCTGATACAAAATTTGTTGTGCAAGTTGCTGAATTATAATGACAGTTGCATTCAGAGTCTTTACAAGTTTATCATGTAAAAGGACACTTGGGAAAGGTTAGGATACTAAAACTTGAAATGAGAACATCTCGTTGGAGCCTGATGAAACCAATAACACTGAACTTCCAAATTTTTCTGAGTTTCCCTTGACATTGAGATTAGTTGGCTTTTCAGTGCCTTAGGAGACTAGCCTCCCTTTCCTTGATAAACCTTATTATAACCTTAGCCAGTGTTAATGCCTTATTGGTGGACAATCGATCTCTTTAAAACCCACCACAACTACCCTTTGTTGCCGCTAGACTCATAGCTGTAGCCATATCCCTCTATGTCCAGGTAGGAATAGCTTACACCAAAACAGATTGAAATTGTGCAAATAAATATTGGCAGAAACCAGAGGGACAAGAAGTTGATTTTATGGGTGTTAGATTAAGGAGGATAGAATATAAGAATAGACAGGGTCAAGTTCTTTGATATTACTAGATATTCCAGATAACGTGTTTGCTCATGCATCTAGAGGGGTCTTTAAAAGCTTACTTGGTTGGTTGACTGAAACTTGGTCTCAATAGTGGCCTATATTAGGGGTTAATAAACTTCAGACTGTGAACAAGCTCCCTGATTTCATAAAGTTTTATTGGAAAATGAACACAGGCATACTTCATCATTTGAGTATTGTCTATGACAGTTTTCATGCTACAACAAGAGTTGAGTAATTGTGACATAGATCATGTGGCCTGTAAGCCTGAGAGATTTACTCTGTGACCCTTCAGAAAAAGTTTTCTGACTCCTGGGCTACATTTAATGAGGATAAAATGACATAGTTTCCCTGTATGGTTGGGGAGATATTGTGACTGAACTCAATTATGTGTAATCTGCACATCATTTCCCAGCTATGTTCCATGAGGAGGCTGGGAGTATAATTCCTTCACTAAGACACTGACAAATGCATTACTAAGGGGAGCACCTTTACCCTTGAAAAATTGCGGTTCCTGTCATTTACAGATCAGTCATGAATGTAGGGGATGCCACCATTATGACGTGTTTCCTTATTTGAATGAAGATGCAAGACTCTTGTAGAAAAAGAGGCCAAATGACTGCACTTACCTGCTAAGGACAAAGTGGGGGCCTCTATCATGAAGGGCACCAGGGAAGTACCAGGGCTTGGATTGATTCGGGCCACAGAGATCTTTCATATGACAAAGATCTAGTAGGACATCAGCTATTGCTGAATGTGTAACAGGAAAAATCCTATTATATCTGATTGAAAAAGAGAGAGAGAGAGAAAAAAAAACTTTCATCACCAAAGTGGGCACTCTAGGACTCTTTCCAGAGTTAAGTAAAATCATAACCCCAGAAACTATGCATTGAAATGAGACCAGGTCTCCTTGAGAAAAGACTCTGAACCATTTCTTCAAGTACATACCATAAATATTCCTCCAAGTATTTCCAGAAGGAAATGTGGCCATTTACAGGAGTGCATGTGCATTTGTGAAGTAGAAATACTCAGACATTGTGCAATTATTAGGTGTTTGTTCTGAACTGATGTTAATTCCTGGGGACCCTAATAGACACTGTGTCCCACTAGTCAAAAATGGTACTTATGGTGGACAGGTAGGTGATAGATGGGGTCTTAGCCTAAGTCTAACTCTCAGTGGGCATAATTGGTCCAGGATGCACCCTGTGGGTATTTCCCTTTCTTGAATCTACAGTTGGAATAGACATATTTGGCAACTGGCAGAATCTTCACATTGACTCTCTAACCCAAGGAATGAGGATGTTAATGGTAGAGAGGGCTAAGTAGAAGTACCCAGAACTTCTCTTCCTACCAAGGTAGTAAACTAGAAGCTATACTGCATAATTGCAAAGATTAATGACAACATTAAAGACTTGAAAGAAGAAAAGTGGTGTTACCTACTATCTATTCATTTAACTCAACAATTTGGCTTCTGTTGAAATCAGATAGGTCTTAGAGAATAACTGGATCATGTAAACTTAATCAGATGTTAACTGCAATTTTGGCTGCTATGCCAAATGTAGCATTATTATTAGATTAAATCAATGCAGGTTTTGATACTTGGTATAATGTTATTAATATGGATAATTCATTTATCTCCACCTTAATTTGCAAGGACCATAACAGCCAATTGGTTTTTATCTGGCATGGCTAACAGTATGCTATCACAGTCTTGCCTTGACACTATGTTGATTCTTCTGTCCAGAGTCATTTGACATTCCACAAAGTATCACACACGTCCCCTATACTGATAACTTTGTATTGATTAGATCTCATGGGCAGAAAATGACAAGTATTTTTGATGCTTCAGTAAGACATGTGAACTAGTGGGTAGAGACAAACCCCACAAAAATTCATGGGCCCACCATCTTATACTCAGTAAAGTTTCTTTAACTGTTATGGAGCATCTGGAAATATTCCCTCCAGGGTAGAAAGAGAAGCTGATGGACCTCATACTACCTAGGATGACAAAAGAGGTGCAAAATTTAAAAGTGCATTTTGGATTTTGGAGGCAGCACATATCACATTTGAGTGTGCCATGTTGACCTACTGTCAGAGTCACTTGTAAGACCACCACATTTGAGAGTAAGAAAACAGTAGAAAATTCACTGGCAAGTTCAGTTTGTAATGAGAGTTGCACTACCACTTGTTCCTTATCATTCAACAGATCTGTGGATATTTGAAATGGCCTTGGAAAATAGGGGAACTGTATGGAGCATCTGGAAAGCATCTGTGGAAGAATTACAGCAAAGACTTCTACAATTCAAGTACAAATCTTTGCCTTCTTCTGCATGCAATTATTGTTCTTTTGAGAAATAGCTTCTGGCTTGCTACTGGGTTTCTTTCTACTTGATAGAATCTGAGTACCCAGCCATGACTATTAGGCAACTATGAGACCTGAGCTTCCCATATTCAACTAAGTATTCTCTGACTTACCTAGTGATAAAAGTGGTCTTGCACAACAGCGGTCTAACAACAAATAGCAAATTGTATTTCATAGAGAAAGCTTGGACAAAGCTAGAAGGTACAAGTAGGCTGCATGACCAGGTGCCTCAGACTCTTTCAAAATAGACTCCTGTTGTATCACCTTCTCTCTCTCAATTCATGGCTATGGATTAAGAAAGGAACACCCCTGGGGTGTTTCTTGATCAGCTGACTCAGGAAGAGACAATTCAAGACTGGTTTACAGATGCCAGTAGTACTCAAAAGTGGATGGCTGAAGCACCACAACCTTGCTCAGGGCAACCCTAAAGGACAGTGGTGAAGAAAATTCTCCCAGTGAGTAGAACATAGAGCAGTACATGGTTTCCATGATGCCAGAAGTGAGAACTACACTGATTTGTAAACAATTGCTAGTGTTTCGCTGGAGAAAACAGGATTGAAATAAACTGACAAGGAAGTCAGAGGAAAAGTTATGTGAATGGACTTAGCAGCATCAGCATGGACTGTAAAGTTGTTTATATCTAACATGAATGCCCATGAAAGAGGATGTATCCAGTGCAGATGGGGCTTTAAATAATTGAGTATAAAGGAACACAATACTTTAGCAAAAGAAATTTGGTTTCCAGGCTTCAAAGATCCCATTTGCAACCCAAGAGAGTCAAGAGCACCATGAGAATCCCTAGAAAGGGTGGGCCAGTGACAGATTCAATTTGTTTTGCTTTCCTGTATGCAAAAGCCTCCAGAGTTTCATGTCCCGGTTGGTGCATCTGCATTTTCAAGCCCTGTCTTGTACAGGGCCTCAGCCTGGAAACTGTGAGCTGGCAGGAGATGTGGGGTTGGCATAGTAAGGAGACACAGAAAATTATAAGTCTCATTATCTCCATATCCCTAGGAGACTATAGCTCTGCTAGGGAGAAAGACACAGAGATCCATGTAAAAAGTGAATAAAAAAAAATAATTCCTCAGGAAAGCAGTTGCCCTGAAACAGTGAGAAAGTAAGCAGCACAGACAGCCAGAACTGTGGTCCTCAGGTGAGAGAAACTCATAGGGGATGGAGGGGTGAAAGTGTTCCTTGGAAGGCAAGGAAAGGGCTTTGGTTGGAGCTGAAGGGGTGCCAGTGTTTGAGGAGGTCAAGACAGTGGAGTGGGGGTGAGTGACAGAAGAGGCAGGCATTAGATCAAGAGTGAAAGCCAGGCTAGAGATCAGGATCATGAGATCAGTGGAGCTTGACACAAGCCCCACAGATGTCTAGGGCTGCTCCAGCTCCTAGCAGGGCACTGACTACCAGCGTGTAAAGCACAACCTGATCGTCTTCGGCCTGGGCCCAGGGCTGCGGTGTCTCCTTTCTGCTCCTAACACGTGATCAGCATCGTCTTTGCATTCTACTCCTAGGCACCCACATTTGCCTGTATCAGTGTCTAGATTTAAGAACACTAAGCCTCAGAAGACTAAGAGTGACCACAGCTGGAAGTGAACTGTCTTCTTGTAAATTCTAGTTTCTTGACAGAGGACCAGACCTCTTGTTTGAAGTGATTATAATGGGAATGTCTGCCCCTTTCTTGAGAGATGACTCCTAATCTTAGGGAGGTGACCAACGCTCACACCTATGGCTCAAACTCTTAGTGACAATATTTTGACCAAATACAGTAGTATTTTGAACAGAAATTCTGGCCAAGCCTGTGGCTCAGCCCTTGGACCATCATTTCCCCTTGGGGAGCATGCTGTCCTCCTGCTGGTGAAAGGCTGGCACTGGACAACCTGCAAGTGTCCTTCCAGCTCAGAGAGTTTAGGATGCTAGTTCCGCGTGCTTTAAAGCTCAGTGTGTACAAAGTGCCCTCTTGGAGGATCCGAAAACAGCAATCTAGGGAGAGTGGTGCCCAGTTTTCTTGGAAGAGATTACCCAGGTCAAATCAGCATGGGAAGAAAAACTGGGGGCTTTTTTCTTCCTTTTGGACTCTGACTTTCACAGCACCAGTCATATTTTAGGCTTCTGAGTATTGGTAGTAGTTGGTTGGTCACAAATACCATAAAAAGAAGTGCAGCCCTTGCAGGGCAATGTGCTTGGGAAGAGGCGGATTATGTTGTGTCTGCATCCCAGTTGGGGTACATTCGAATCTGATGCAGCCTGACTCTGGGACCATCCTCTGGAAGCTGAGCTGCTGTCCAGCTGGAGAGTCAAATTGGCGTTATGGGAGAGGGACTCCTTGGGACATGCCATAGATGAGGAGTCTAGTTGACCATCCACAAGGAGATTGTCCTTTCATTCTCATCTCGGATGACCAGATTTATATTTTTGTTAATTGTAAAGGTATGTTGTTTTGGAGATAGCAGAAAACAGGCAGGGATCTGACCCTCCACAGTAAGTAGTTCATTGCCACATACTAAAGGAAAAAGACCAGGATAGTGATAGAGCTGGACAACATGCCATGTGAGGGACAACTGAAGATGCAGGAAAGAAAAGAAATGTAGACAGGGCTTAGTCACTGTCCTCAGACCTCTGGGAACAGAGGGTCGCCTTGCTTTGTTTGGCCCAACTTATATCCATTCCACTGCTTGGAATGTAATGGAGAGTAAATGAATGTTTGAATGAATTAATGAATGGATCCGAACAGCAGAGTCAGACAAGTATAAGGTAAGAACAAGACGTATTTTGGCTGAATATAAACTCATTAAAAGTCAAAGTCACACAGTTAATTAACGAGTGTTCTTTTAGAGGCATAGATACTCCAGCACTGAGAAACTCAGACATCAGCATAATGACCCTCTCCCAGGAATGTCATAAAAGAGCATTTCTGACCAGCATAGAACCCAGGGAACACATGCCAAGCTGTCACTATCTGGATTAATGCTGATTAAGTTGTGAGAGATATATGTGCGGTGGCCTTGTGGGGTGGCGTTACCCTACATATCAAAGCAGGGAAAGGACACTTCCTTTGTGGTTCCATCTCTGAAATTCATGGACATTACAGCTGTGTTTTATCAGTACCTCAAGGTTTTTCCCTAAGTAAAGCACAGACTTGTGAAAGGGAATAAGGGAAGACACAGAAAGCCGGGTGACCACTGCAAGGCTAAGTTGGACATGTCATGAATTATAAAATACAGATGAAATATTCCTTAGTATTTGCAAATTCTAACTAAATCTATTAAGACTGTTTAATTATAGTTATAAAAGTTGTCATCAAAATGGCCTACACTAATATGAACATTAAGAGAAGACACATGAAATCTTCATTAGTTAATTAAAATTCTTAATTTAAGGAAGTAAATGTCATTCTGATAGATTAAGTTAAGTAAATATGGTTTGCCCTGTAGGTTACAAATAAAATCCCCAAAAGAATAAAGGTTTAAACGAATAACATTCTTCCCTTGTTTTGTTCATTCATTCATTCATTCATTCATTCATTCATTCATTCAGTGTCCTCACTGTAGTTTAAAATAAGAGGCATGCTATTGAATGTCAGAGCTGGGAGGATCCAGGACAAGGGATGGAACTCAATAAACATCCTTGCACACATTGATGATCATCTACTTCAGTGCTCAGCCATGGCTCAACCCAGGGGAAGAAACACTCTGTGCCAAATACACTTGCATTTTACTAAGGATAAAATACCTCATCTACAAGGACATTGCCCCAGTGGTGGCGTTATACACATTATCTGCCATATTTGGATGAGTTGCTCTGTGTAGCTGTTGATAACTCTGTGTTAAGTTGGGGAGTAAGAATGAGAATGATTTGATGTCTGTCTCCGCCACTACTGTGTATTAATCATTCCTCACAGATTGTAAAGTAAGTTTAGAAATATTAGTTCATGGTTGGGTGTGATGGCTCGTGTCTGTAATCCCAGCACTTGGGGAGACTGAGGCAGGATGATTGCTTGAGCCTGGGAGTTTGAGACCACCCCAGGCAACATAGTCTCTCCAAAAATTTTTTAGAAAAATTAGCTGGGAGTGGTGGCACATGCCTGTAGTCCAGCTACTCTGGAGGTGGAGGTGGGAGAATCTCTTGAGCATGGGAGATCGAGGCTGCAGTGAACCATGGTTGCACCACTGCACTCCAGCCTGGGTGACAGAGGGAGATCCTGTTTCAAAAAAAAAAAAAAAAAAAGGAAAAGAAAAGAAACATTACTTCATTAACAGATAACAGTAAAAGCCCAGGACCTGCTGCAGGTGAATGCGATAACATTGGCTCCTGCAGGAAACTGAGCCAAACTTAGTAATCCAGCAAGAGGTATTATTCCGATCTAGGGTAGTGTGTCCTCCTAACCAGCCAGGATATCCAGATGCACTTGGTAAAGGATTCTCTTTTCTCCTCTCATGAAAAACTGTATTTTGATTGAGGTGATAGTTTGATACCTCTTCTCAGCTGAAATCTCACCTGGCTTCAATCTTCCAACATCAGGGACTGACTGAAGTCGCACATGCTGCGACCTCTATCAGAAACAGGCAGCCTCATCCTTCCCTCTTTGGATGTTTTAACCTCCAGTCTTCAAAGCTTAGCTCCGTTGTCACATCCTGGGTAGATTTCTTGACTTGCCCCCAACCTCACCCAGGCTAGGTTAGATTTCCCATGTTATTCCTATTCAATGACTTGTGTTTGTCTCTATCACAATACTTATCCAATTGAATCATACTTTTATGCCTCGCCCCCTGACAACTAGCATGTGAATTGTATGACTTTCATAAACCGTATTCTTGGCAATTAGCACCTGGCCTTACACTGAGTATAAGTAACTTAGTAACGCTACAGTGAATGCCTAAGTGCCTGAGCTCAGGAGAAGAAATGAAGCTGTTTCTTCATTTGTCAATGATATTCATGTACAACAACAGGAGTTCAGGGATGCTAAATTGACAATCCTCTGAAAACAATGGTGCACAGAAAACTGTAATTCCACAGTTAGAGTCCTGCTATCTCAAGACTGCAAAATGACTTAATAACAGGTAGTTGAAGTCAACATGCCATGCATGGCTGCTTCTCAAACAACCCAACTCTGTCTAAAGCTAGAATGGGACATTTATTAAAAACACTAGGAAAGTCTGTCAATGTGAAACCTTTCATATCCGTAATTCCTGCCATCTGTAACATCTTATGTTACATAAGATTCCCTATTACCAGTAGCAGTGTTAATCCATCATCTGTCTTAAATATTTTTAGATGTTCTTCATATACTCTACTTTGTTCCCCTTTCTGTTCTTCTAAGTGTATGCTCTTTACTTGTCATAATTAATTTTATATGAACTTTATCATATTAAGAAACTGTCTAAAATTTTTTGGAATGACTTTTCAGTAGAATAGGATGTAATAGTAACTTATATTGAAATCAAAGAAAAAAGAACAAGTCTCATAATTAGGAGAGGCAATCAAGTTTTCCCCTCTAATAGCATAATATTACAAATGTGATTTTCTTACAGGGTTATCATTTTTGCCTAGATAAGAAGTTGCTCTGTCAGGTGAGTGTTACTATTTGTAATAACAGGAAAGAAGACAACACATTTTCAGGAAATTATTAATGTTAATTATTTCAGAATGTATCTATCTATTCTTAATTAATACCAAAGTGTTATTTACTCTTCAAGTTCCAGTTTTACATAAATAAACTTAGTCAAATAAATGAGAAAAAATATTCATCATTTGTTGAATAAGAAGATACAGAATTATACTCCTATTTCTTGTAACATGATTATGCTATTATATATACCAAAATATAATTGTCTTCCTTGTGATGCATTCAACTTCCCCTCAGTGCAAGATTAGAAGCAAAGATTGGAAATTATGCCTTAAAAACATCCTTAAAAAACAAAACATTATTATTGGCACACTTCAAAAATGCAAGTGACTTTATGTATAACCTGTCATCTAGGTCTCCAGACTCCCTGAGGCAAACATGATGTCAGCTGCAGCTGTGGTCGACAGTTCACGTGCATTGTCAGTGGCCTGCTGCTGCAGACTGAATGTACATGTCCTGTCCAAAAATCTCTTTACTGAAATCCTAACCCTCAATGTGATAGTGTTAAGAAGTGAAGCCTTTGGGAGGTGATTAAGCCATGAGGGCAGAGTCCTGAGAAATGGGATTAGTGTCCTTATAAAAAAAGGACCAAGGGAGCTCCTTCGCCTGTACCCCTTCCAGCACGTGATAATAGAGTGAGAAAGCATTGTCTATGAACCAGAAAGTGAGCCCCCGCCCAGACAACGAATCTGCTGGTGTCTGGTACCTTGATCCCAGACTTACTTGCTTCCAGATCTGTGAGAAATAAATTTTGGTTGTTTGTGAACTCATCTATGGCATACAGTTATAGCAACCTTAACAACCTATGACACCTACCCAGACATTGAACTATCTGCCTCTGCTTTTCAGTTTCCCAGCTTTCTCTGAAGTCAAAGAGGCTTGAGGCTTGCTCTGTCCATGCACAGGCGCATCTCAGAAAGACAGGGCACAAATACCACCCTCACCCCAGGCAAAGTTCAGTTAATGGGGGATAGGAAACAGTGGATAAATGCCCTAGCATCAGTCCTTTGAAAAGACAATACTTAAGAGTTTCCTAGGTGGCTCCTCAGAGGGTTTTGAAAGGACTGAGCACTAGTTTGCCACAGAAGCAACTTGCTCAACAACGCATCTGTTGTCAGGTGCTCTTCTTTCCCTGTCTCACTCCCTCTGTCCTCTTGCCCCTGCTTCCTGGGTTTCTTTCCAAACAAATGATCTGGGCCTAAGTCCTGGTATCCAACTCTGTTTTCAGGGGAATTCACTATATTAGGCTACACAGAAAACCTTGGTGAATTCCAAAGTGGTAATGATAGTATAGATCACACATTCTGATCATGATGCAATAATACTAACATTAATGACAAAGTTAGAATGCAAAGCCCAACAAAATCCTCAACTACTTGGATTTTTTAAATCACTCCTAAGTAACACTTAAATGGATAAAAAAATATACAGAGTACAAAACAGCCTGGTAAAAATAATTATGAAATACAGCTAAATATATTGCCATAGAAAAATGCATTTCCTGAAAGAGATTTCCCATAAACAGAGAAAAAAGCATGAAATAGTCCACAAAATAAGTTATGAAAATAAGAAATAAGAAAATTAATAAGAGTAGAAAATTTAAGATGGTAGAAAATAAAGATAAAAGTTACTACAATAGATATATTAATAATTATAACTAATAATTATTGATTGGTTACTACCTACAAGACCTTTATTACATTGTTGTAATTAACAGCCCAACTGTCCACATTAACAGTCCATTAAATTGAAGTACAAATAAAATTGTCCAAGAGTGTACATTTAATAAGTCATGAAACTTAAATAAAAACCTAGGATGTCTGAATTTAAAATATCCCTTTCTCTCTCAAACCATTTACTATTGTCCAATAGCTACTTATTACAACACACACACATACAACCAAGAGTGCACAAATACATACACACAAATAGATAAAGACCGTATTTGTCTAATCAAGGTAAATAAAACAAAAAACAAAAATTCAAAAAAAAAAAAAAAATAGTTCCGAGGAACTGAATATAACTACAAGTAAAGAGAAAATAATTAAAAAGATTTTAAAAAGTGTAAAAGTTTTTACTAAATATTTTTAAATGTGGATAAAACATATCATTTTCTATGAAAATACAAATCACTGAAAATCAAAAGATATATAGACTACATGAACAAGGTTCACAAATGCAGAAGAAATTGGGAATATCGGCTGAGAATTCCTCCCCTAAAAAAATGGGGTTGAGAGGGTTTCTTGTTTCAGATTTTTAAACAACATATATTCTATAGTTTTTTTTTAATGCTAGAGTGGATAGAAAAAATAAATCTCTGATTCTTTTAAAGTCTATAACAAAGATTGTGAACCTGCACATGTGCACACATATATAATATGCTAGTATTAATATTAATACTGATAAAATTGCTAAATAAAACTAAACCAAGGGGAACCCAGAAGTATACACTACTGTATTGTAAAAAATTGTACAGTATGACTGTATAGAATTCATTTCAGGACATATGAATTGTATATATTAAGAAACTAGAAACTTGTATAATTTTGCTCTTGATTACATTTTATTTCATAGGGGAAAATGATCTTCCCATTAGATACTTAAGAGCCTTTGGTCAAAAAATTAATTTACTCAACTATGAAGTTTTCCAGCCTTACTATGGACTGGGTATTATTGGACAATAGTAATAAGGCAATGAGCAACACAGAAAAGGACCCTGACTTCATGAAGTTTAAAGACTGGCAGGGAAAATTAATAATAATAAAGCACTTATAGATGGCGTGTGCGTTAATGAAAGAAAAAATATAGTGGATCATGGTAACACATAACTAGGAAGGATGTAAAAAATCTAAGAATTCTAGATGAGATGTCCCAAGAAAGTGATACTTAAGCTAATGCAAAATGATTGAAGAGTTCCAGTTTAAGGAGTTTGAAGCAGGGTGACTGTTACTCAAATCTTCCAGAAAATTGAAGAGGATGAAAAATTTTCTGACTCACTTCTATGAGGCCAGCACTACTCTGATCCCCAAACCAGACCGATATTACAAAGATAAGAAACTACAGACCAATATTCCTTATAAACAGATGCAAAAGTTATTAACAAATTTTAAGAAAACAAATATTAAAATGTATAAAAAGATAATAAATTATAACTAAGTGGAGTTAACCTCAGTAATGCAAGTTTGGTTTAACATTCAAAAGTCGATTAATATAATTCACCATATTTTAGACAGATTTGAAAAAAATAATATGGCCATTTTCATAGATTCATAAAAACATCGGACACAATCCAGTACGCATTCCTGATAAGTACTTAGCAAAATAAAAAGGAAATTTCTCAAGTTGATAAAGTGTGTCTACATAAAACCTGCAATTAACGTCATTCTTAAGATGAAAGACTGAACGAATTCCCCTAAGATCAGGAACTAAATAGGAATGTCTACTCTTGCAACTTCTATTCAACATCATGCTAAAGATTTTAGTTAGCGTTCTAAGTTAAAAAGTAAATAAATAAAAGGGATTCCAACTGATGAAGAAATTGTATTCAAAAATTATCTATGTAGAACATCTTACAAAATTAAAGACCTAAACAAATGGAGAGATTTACTACTTTTTAAAAATGGATCGGAAAACTCAATATGGTTTATATGTCTATTCTCCCCAAATTAATATATATATATTCTAAGGAGCCTCAATAAAAGTCTCAGGAGGATAATTTTTTTGGTAGGAATTGACAAGCTAATTCTAAAATTCATAAAGGAATTGAGAGCATCCAGAACAGCCAAAATTAATTTGAAAATGAACAAAATTGGAGAATTTCCATTATCTGAGTTCAAGATTTATTATCAAGCTACATTAATCAAGACAGTGGGGTATTTATGCTAAGTTATTAAGTTATACAAATAGATCAATGGAATTGACTGGGAACTGGAATTAGATCCACATATATACAGTCAATTTGTATTTGACAAAGATGCAAAGGCCGTTCAGTGGAGAAAGGACAGTCTTTAGCAGTTATGTAGGAACTACTGGAATCTGTATGCAAATAATGAAATTCAAGCCATCCCTAACACCATAGACACAAATAGACAAACACCAACACAAATTGATTATGGACCTAAATGTAAAACTTGAAATGTTAAATCTTTTAGAAGAAAATTTAGGAGATTATGTTTGTGACATTGGGTTAGACACAATTTTTTAGATACAACTCCAAAAGTGCAATAGAAGAGAAAAAGAGTTTTTAAATTGGACTTCATCGGAATCAACAAGTACTGCTTTTCTAAAGCAGCTGTAAAGATAATGAAATGACAACCACAGACTATGAGAAAATATTTGAAAATCTTGTATCTGATAAAGGACTTGTATTCATTACACATAAATAAGTCTGAAAACCCAATAATAAGAAAACAATGAAGACAATAACAAAAGTAGAAGATATGAAAAGACTCTTTACCAAACAAACAAACGAAACATATGAATAGCAAATAAAGTACATGAATATACTCTAAACAGCATTCGTCTTCAGCGAAATGCAAATTAAAACCACAATAAGGTACTACCCCTACTTATTAGAATGGCTAAATTTAAAAAGGCTGGTGGTACCAATTGTTGGTGAGGCTTTGTTGGCAACTGAAACACTCATACACTGCTTGTGGGAATTTAAAATGATACAGTCATTTTGAGAAGCAATTTTATAGTTTCTCAAGAACTTTAAATATTTTTGCCATATGATCCAGTCATAGTACTCCTAAGTAAATAAAGCATATGTCCATATAAAACTTACAAATGGATGTTTATAATATCTTAATTTGTGATAGCCAAATAATTTAAATGTATGGTTGTGTGAAAAACTGTGTTACCTGCATGCAATAGAATAATAGTCAACAGGCCGGGCGCGGTGGCGCACGCCTGTAATCCCGACACTTTGGGAGGCCGAGGCGGGCGGATCACAAGGTCAGGAGATCGAGACCATCCTGGCGAACACGGAGAAAGCCTGTCTCCACTAAAAATACAAAAAATCAGCCAGGCGTGGTGGTGGGCGCCTGTAGTCCCAGCTACTCAGAAAGCTGAGGCAGGAGAATGGCGTGGACCCGGGCAGCGGAGGCTGCAGTGAGCTGAGATCATGCCACTGCCCTCCAGCCTGGATGACAGAGCGAGACTCTGCCTCAAAAAAAAAAAGAATAATAGTCAACAATAAAAAGAAGCAACCTATTGATACATGCAACAACTTGGATGAATTTAAAAGCGTTCGTGGGCGGATGCAGTGGCTCATGCTGGTAATCCCAGCACTTTGGGAGGCCGAGGCGGGTGGATCACTTAAGGTCAGGAGTTTGAGACCAACCTGGACAACATGATGAAACCCCATCTCTACTAAAAATACAAAAATTAGCCGGGCGTTGTGGCAGGTGCCTGTAATCCCAGCTACTCAGGAGGCTGAGGCAGGAGAGTTGCTTGAACTCAGGAGGCGGAGGTTACAGTGAGCTGAGATCATGCCACTGCACTCCAGCCTGGGTTATGAGAGCAAAACTCTGTCAAAAAAGAAAAAAAAAGTGTTTATGATGAGTGAACAAAATGAAACAGAAAAGAATAAGCATTGTACTATTCTACTTACAACAATTCAAGGAAATAAAAATGTACTTATAATGACAGCAAGCAGATCAGTGGTCATTTGAGAATGGCAGGGGTTGGAATGGGAGAAGAAGATTAAGAAGGGGTATGAGGAAACAGGATAATGAACACGTTTATTGTAATGTTACGTGTGAGTGTGCATACATGTCAAAACTCACAAATGTATGCATTAAATAGGTTGAGACTCAATAAATCGGTTTAAAAAGTAAGTGAAAATAAATTGGATTAATTATATAAAAAAACAAATTTTATGTATAATGTATATGTATGTGTGTGCTAATGTATACACCTGCCCCACTCTCATATGCACACACTCACTGGCCTGGAAAGGTGTTCATTATATATTTTAAATTAAAAGTCAAGACACATAATTATACATAGTTTGAATCTATATGAAAATAAGAATTTTTTATTTCATGTAAACAATAATAATAATAAATAAACTATGCCAAAATATTAAAAGTTTTAAAATAATGGCATATTATGGGAAACCATTATTTGTTTTAAAGATATTTTTCTACAATTCACTTATATCAAGCCTGAAGCTTTTTACTGTAGGCCAGTGGATGGGATCAATCCTGAAAGTGGCTCTAGTTATCGCTCCCCTGGTCCAGTGGCTAATCCTCCATCATCTTACTCAGTGCCTAGGCATTCATCGTTTTTGACCCAGGAACTTTGAAGATAACTGGGTTTCACAACTCGGCAAAGAGAGCTATTCTCTAAATAAGTTCACTTTCCATAGTGGAAGCCTACCACCTTATATGTATGTTTATACTTCTCCACCTTGTTGAGGACGATCTCTACCTTCTTAGGCCAACCAGCCCAAATGCTATGCCACCTGGTAATCTTGTCTCTGTGTCCATATTGTATGATTGCATTGGAATACAACTCTGTGGTATATCCGGATCTGTGGTGATGTATCCATTCTGGTACCCCAAGAACTTTAGAGTGGCACAGTCAGCTTTCAGCATTAAAGGTGGCTCACCCTTGCTACCACCCTTAAATTTGACTATTACCATAGAGATCAGTGATGAACATTTGTGATTAGGTTTTGTTATTCTTCCTTGCCCACATGTGTCATTGAACAACAACCCATATCTGAGACCTGCTCTAGCATGAACATCTTGGGGAAATGTTCCTGTTGGAAAATCCTATCAGCATCTTATTGGCATATCCTGGGGAGATTTATTTAGGTGAGAGTAGCAGAGTACACTGGCAGTATCAAATACACTAACAGGAGTAACAGGGAACCAGTAGTGTCTGGATGGCCTGGTGCATGGCTGTCATCATTCATGCTTGCTTTGTGAGAACACAAAAAGATGCTCCTTCTTCCAGGCTAGCACAGTCCATGCCAGAATCATGGCTTGGAGAGTAGAGCAAGAGCCAGACTATATCCATGACCATGACATCTATTTTGAATCTTACATAGCAGTTCTGGACCAGCGTCTTTGGCAAAGTGAAGCTCCCACCAGAGGGAGATCAGCAGGCAGAACTGCGTTTGTGCAAAAGCACACAAGGTCATCTTGCTTTGAGTGGTGGGATGGCCTGGGCTTCAGCTCTAAGCGAGATGAGGGAATTCATTTAAATATGCCCTTAGCAGACATTGAATGTTATGCATTCCATTAGATTATGTGAATAGAGAGGTTGAGAGAGAAATTAGACATAGTCACTGCCTTTAAGGAATCCATTGTTCAGAGAAGAAAGCATAAGTAAACACATAAGTGAAAAATATTATGATGAACATCCGTGTATAACATGTTTTCATTTATATTTGACTCTTTATATGCTTATTTCTCCTATCTCACTCATCTTTAATATAATATAAATACCATATTATATCTAGATTATATATAAAACTGCATATATATTAAAGTATATGTATTATGTATGTGTGTGTATATAGACAGATCAATAGAGAGAGACAGAGAGAGAGAGAGAGAGAGAGGAGAGGGATGAGAACCACAGAAAAGAGTCCAAACTTTTTTGGGATAGGACACAGAAAGGTCCAAAGAAGAAGAAACGTTTGAGCAGGGCCTTGAAGAATGAATAGAATTTTATAAGGCATATGAAAGGAAGTAGAATTTCAGGCAGAGGGGGAAGCATTATTAGCAACATATAATTATGAAAAATTTGATGGTACATGAGAAAACTGTGACCAGTTTTGTAGCATGGGAAAATGGGATACATGTTTGATAGAAGTGAGATAGGAGAATTAAGCAATTTATCTCATAGAAGGCCTTGTATCTCAAGCTATTGGGTTTGACTTAGTAATGTTTTTACAGAATGCCAATGTCCATGAGAAATTATAGATGTTTTGTGAAACATACAAGAGTCTTTTAGACAAATAAACTTGAGAATTGATATATATCATATGGTATACCTTTCCATGGAGATTGGCAATATATAAAAAAAATCCGGTAGTAAAAACAATAATAAAATAATGCGTTTAATCTTGTTTCACAAATACTTGGAAATTGATATCTTCCTCTCACCTCACACATTGAAAACCAATTAACAACTCTGATAACATATTTCAGGAAACTTTCTAAAGACATTGGTATAGTCAGATACATGTCAGGAAAATGAGTGTTGGCTGCGTGGAGAAAAAAATGCAGCAGCAACAGAAAAGGCTGGGTGATCTAGAGAGGAGATGATGATGGTTTGAGAAAATAAAGCAAACCAACTAGGGAGAAGTTGCTATATTTTGAGAGCGCTTTTGAAAAAAATGTGTATGACTAAGAGGTGTGGGGCTAAAGAAGAAAGAAGAGTCATGCCTATAAGTTTGGCTTAAATCTGAAAACACCATAAATATGAACACTTAAGGTGATTCCTTGGCCTTTCAACAACTTCTTTCTGCCCGTCTTGTATGATATTCAGAAGTTCCACAAAGAAGAAAGTGGGTTTCTAGCTACCTAGTAACTTTATTTTTAGAAGGAGCGTATTGTCTTTGATGACTAGAATTCTAGAGACAAAGTTGAAACAACTAATAGGGCATGTAGAATGCGGTATGAAGATTGCTGTTAGGGCGCGACACCTAGGTTGCTCTCCAAGGTGCTGAATCAATTTGTATGATTCTGTGAACTTCGCTGCTTCTGGTGCCTTTCTCCCTCTGAGTGTGTCAAACTCAGCTCTCTTATAAAGTAGCAGCCTTGTCCCAGACTGATGTCCCAAGACATAATTTAACTACTATTTTGGCTTCCTGCCCTTGCCAGGACTAGCTGACTGACTTTTGATCAAGACAACAGCCTGACTCCTGGCAGAGCAACCACAAGCTGCAGCCTGCATCCACAGAAGTTGAAAATATCCTGACAGGTAGGTAAATATTTCCTCTTGAAATAAAATTGACCAGCCAAGGAAGCAGATAATTTGTTATTGTGGATAGTTGGTGAGCTGTAGAAATTAATTCTCAGGGTTTGTTTTAGTGTATCAGGTCTCAGGAACCTGAAGTTTCCCATTGGCAGGCAGCCTCTTGGCTACTGGCTTATATTGAGCTCAGTCTTCTAAGGGACACACTTAGGAAATCAAAATGTAGTAGAAAATGCTTATTTCAAGTGCTATAAAGTGGCCTGTATTTAGTATCAAATAAATTAAATGCATTAGGGACCCAGAAAAGGAAAGATTATCATGTGCTGACATAATTAGGGAAAGCTTCACAAAGGAGGTGGAGAATGACCTGGGCCTTGATGTACACAAGTAGACTTCATATAGACCAAAAAAAGAGAGTGTGCATTAATCACAGCACCAGAGGTGTGGAAATGCCCATGACACATCCTAGAGATAATAAATACTCACTACATTCAGCCCAGAGCTCCCTATCATCTCTATGCACAGTCTAGCTTATACTCCCCACTCACATCCACATGGAACCCCACTGCTACTGTACCTTTCCCCACAGTTATTTTATTATTTGTCTCATATAAAAGGAATATTTTTTCAAATATATTGACATTTGGAAGAAAATAATTTGATGGACTCGCCCAAGTGCTTTTGATATTTTCTAGAGGCATGTTCTTCAAGGTGTAGGGAGCCTCTTAAAACTTCTGTTCCTCAAATCACAGCACTGACAACTTTATATCTTGGGTGACTTAAGAATGGTGAATAAAATATAGCTCCCATCTTGTAACAAAGCACATCATAGTGCAAACAAGAAACATTTAAAGATACACAGGAAATGCCGGCAGATAAAACAAATTATCTGGAAGTGTGAGATTTAATGGGAGAAAGTGGAAGACTTCATAGAGAAAAGATTTTCTTTTCTTTTTCTTTTTCGTTTTTCTTTTTTTTTTTTTTTTGATGGAATTTCACTCTTGTCATCCAGTTTGGAGTGCAATGGCACGATCTCAGCTCACTGCAATCTCTGCCTCCTGAATTCAAGCAATTCTTCTGCCTCAGCCTCCTGAGTAGCTGGGATTTCAGGTGCGCACAGCCATGCCCAGCTAATTTTTGCATTTTTAATAGAGATGGGGTTTCCCTATGTTGGCCAGATTGGACTTGAACTCCTGACCTCATGTGATCCATCCATCTCAGCCTTCCAAAGTGCTGGGATTACAGGCAGGAGCCACCGCGCCCTGCCAAGAAAAGATTTTCTTAAGTTGATTTTCAAAAACTGTCTCCAAAGACACTCTTTTAAAATTAAATTCTGAGATTTACCTAAAATTCTACATAGCAGAATTTCAAATGGCAATCTGATGGAGGTATTTTGCAGCACATATTTTCAGACTATCAATTTCCAACAGTTCCAGAATTTTCAGACATTTATGTAAGAGAAATAGGCAAGGAAAGCACTAGAGCATCAAAGACACAACCTCAGGAACCTGATGGGACCAACACAGAAAACCTCTCTTCTTTAGAGTTTGACTTCTGAGCAGAAGCAGACAGAATGGCCGAGAACTTTATTTATGACATAAGAAGCACTATGAAGGTGAGGTCAGCATGGTATTGGGCCGGTCTGCACCAGGATTTAGGTATTGGATGGATTATTGTATTTAAAGAATATGAATACCTTAAATAAATTGATCAATACAATTCAGTATCATTTAATCAGCCACTTAAGTTGTGATGGTCAAATACAACATAGACCTTTCAAACAGAAAACACCTAGAAATTCTATCTACACATTGATAAGCCAAAAGGTGAAATCAGGTGTGAAGACAGACTGCAAATATTCACCAGGTTTCACGAATCTGGCTAGCTGTGCTCCTCATCTCCATCCTTTCAAGAGAACCCTGAATAACAGTCAGCTTTCTGGCTGGTATAAAGACTATTCTGAATTGCACATCCATCATCCATCAGTTCCTCACTATCTGTATTTCTCTTGACAGTTACACATATTCTCTCTTCCTTATTTATTCATGTCTTTGACTCTCAACACTCAGTTAATTAGGGACACACATATGCACACTCTTCAGGGCCCCTTTTCCTTCTCTTTCCTTCTAGCTTTTGACTCTTTAAATTTGTCCATTTGTCAATTTACAGAAAAATTCCCATTTCTATTTTTTTCACTTTGTGCCACAAATAATCCTAATAATTGTGTCTTTGTCTTTTGCACAGGGCATCATGGAAGGTCTCTCTTGGGAATTCTGAACCACTGCAAGTACACACAATTAGGTCTCAGGTGATCAGCTTCAGTAGTGCAGGGATTAAAAGTAATGCTCTAGAAAAGCCTCAAAGTTGAATAGCTAAAAAAATTATTTCAGGGCTTACATTGTCTGAAAAATATACTCAGTGTAAAACAGGTTATTTGCTGATCTTGCCAAACCCATAAAGTACTACTGCACTCAAAAGAAAGCATACAAGATCATTTATTAGTGTTTCTTAGCATCTCTGGACAAGTAGGGCTCATGAATCTCTAGATATCAATCATGTCTCTGTTCACTTTCTGCCCTTTTTTGTAATTTTCTGCCTTTGGCTGTTACTCAGGGTTCTCTTGCCAAAATGAACAAAAGACAGCTGCTACCAAGAGTAGCACATTTTGGGTATTACTTTTTTTTTTTTCTAAAAGAAATTCAGATATAAAGAGGTGAAGGGCCGCTGGTGTGGTTTTCTCAGAGTACGTGTCTAGCAAATATCTATGTAGACTAATCATCATGTGCTTATCACCCACTCAACCCTCAGCATCATATAAAATAGAGGTGCATTTTTAAATATATGTACCAAACTTTAATTTTCATTTCACACTCAAAACTCCTGTACAAAAAGAGGCAAAGCAGGCAAAAAGTTACAATGACTTCAGCAAACAACATATGAAAACTTCAAAACAGCTTTGGGTCTGTAATGGCCCTTACAGATGTAGTGAGAAAACTGGGTTCCAAGGTTTTGAACTCTTTAAGACAAAATTTCAATGTTTATTCCTAACATTTAAAAAATATTTGTAGCTGTACAGGATATAAGATTAAATGAGAAATCTCTGAATTCCACTGCACAATTGGATCCCAAGATTGGGAGGCTTAATTTTTCTTTGGGGAAAACATGAAATTGTTTTTACTTAAATGTGATGATGCATCAGTAACCTCAGTTTACCATTAATGTCTTAATTTAATGGTGATAACTAGGAACAAATGTTGATCAAGCATGATATTAACTAGTAGTTAAAAGGTAATATCCAAACCTTTCTTTCTGGTTGTTAATACTCCACCCCTAATGATTAGCACATTTGAAGACATCCATTTCCAGTTTTTTTGTTTTTTGTTTTTTGTTTTTTGTTTTTTACTACTAATTCCTAGTGGTGCACAAAGAGTTTCTGAGAACAGAGTCATAACGCCAAAGTAGCAGTGCATCTGAGAAACATAATTTTTACCTTGTTGCTTTCCCAAAAATAAATATCTTAGTCATGGAAAACACTGTTTATTTGAAAACAATGAGACCTCAAATATGAAATGTAGTTAACAATGACATTGACACTGTTGCTAGCACTTTCCCCTAAACCACCATAAGTCTTGGACGCATGTGCATGCAGCACACACACATACACACAAAAAACCAAAAACAAAGCAAAAACAAAACAAAACAAAAGCAAAAACAAACAAACAAACAAACAAACAAACCCAAACACAATAATCCATGATTGTTCAATGACTCCTGATGCCGGGAGGACAGCCTGTTAGAATTTGTCTCCCACAGTATCTCTGGAGTGGGCACAAAGCCCATCACCTGTTAGTGATCACAGACATTCAGTTAACCTGTCCTTCCAGTAATCAGAGACAATTCAGACCCTGGACTTCTCAGAATCCATGTACTGCTGAGTCTTGGCTTTGAGACAAGGTGGCCTGGCTAAATTGAGGCAGGCCAGCAGCTCCTTCCATATGTTTGGTCCCATTTGATAGAAAGTCTAATTTAGAGTTATTAATGTGCTCATCTATTTACTCTGAGCTCAATCTAATTTGACAGGTAATTCTTCACATTTTCTCCTTTAGCCAGCTGAGAGTCAGCTGTGGTAGAGACACACGACATGGGTTCAAGTCCCTCATGAGCCCTGTGGTGGCTGGCAAGTCCTTTCCTTTCTTCAAGCCTTAATCTCCTCACTCGATAGAGGGGGAGAAATTGACCCAATGATGATAAACATTGTGTGGTTCTATATTTCTAGTCTAGACAATTGTTGCTCAAGTGTAACAAGTGACTGCCAAATAGAATATCTCTTAAGATGAATATCTCCTAACTTTCCTCAGCTGATATGATCACATATTCTAGCTTCCTCTAGGGTTTAGAATCCATAGGTTCAAAAACATCTTGAAGACCATCTAGCATATTTCTATTCTGATGACAGACCCTCCATCCAAGCAGCTGTACTTCTTCAACTTGAAAATCTCCAAGTAAAAGAGCCTTTTCCTTCTCTGTGGACTGATGTTTAGATGCAGACCAGGGAATCTTTCCTGCCACTTGACTGAACTCCCTTGCTAAAACAACATAAGACAAGTGTTTTTTCCCTTTTCTTGGAGGATCCAAGGGTAGATCAGCTGGTCACTAAAGTCCAGAAAGCAATGGTGTCTTACAGCTCATTCCTGGGATGTTGCAAATAATGCCAAACTCTGATGTACTCAGACTCAACTTCTAGGATTATCATTCACTAAACGTCTAGGTGGCTCCTTCTACTGGAAACAGGCAAGTAACAATATAGACCAGACTGAGGATTTACTTAGAAAGGTTGAATCCCATCCCATAGTATGTATTCACAGCCATATGGTATAAAAGGAAGAGCATGGAGTCAAGAGTGAAGCATCCTGGGTTCTAGGCCCGCATGGGAGCCATCCAGTATGACCACACCCTCTGGGTTTCATTTTCCTTAGGAGGTCAGAATCGAAGATTTTCATGGTTCCATTCGAACTAAGCTCTGATCTACAGACAGAATGACTGCAGGCTTTATAATATTGTTCATCAACAAGACAAGGTGGGGCAATGCTTGCTGGATACTACTTCCTAAGGAAGAGGGGCAGAGTCAGTCGTTTTATTGACGTTAACCTTACAGACCTCTTGAAGATTGTTTTAATTGCCCATTTTAGAGACAAGGAGGTTAAGACTCAGAAAGCTTAAAAACGTTTCCCAAGATCACACTACGAATCATTAGTAAGGCCAGGAGTAAATTCAGGTGCACCAGAGCTTTCACATTCCAACAAGCTAGCAACAGGGTTGGGGAAGAGCTACTTTTTAAAAACCTGGGAAACAGAAAACATGGATTTTTTTCCCCTCTAAATTCCCCTATACCATTCTGGCAGCTAATGGAGTACCCTAGACCTTTGTTCTTGTAGGGTCTTCAGAGAACAGGGCTCCTATGAGGGGGTGCTGTGCACCCAGCACTCTGCAGGTAACTGCAAGTTGCTAAACTCACAAATAACTTCAAAACCAGAGCTCCATTTCCCTAATCCCTATAGGCAGAGGGCTGAAGCAGAGAGATGGCTGTCCTGTTGCCTGAGTGCACCTCTGTGGACCTGTCTCCCAGTTCCAAGACAGCCACCTTCATCAGTCCAGTGGCAACAGCACATCTATTTCTGCTGCTCTCCTACTAACTGATTAAAATACAGGAGTTTTTTTTTTTTCTTGTGAAATTAAAGGAGAACATTAAAGGAGAACATTAGAGGGATATAAATCCAAACAGAAAAGGAATATGCTGATTAATAAAACACGTGCAAACAGAAAAGTTGCACATGTGGACTCCAGTCTGAGGACAGAGAGGGGGTGTGCTGAATTCAGAACACTTGGGTTTAATTCTCCACATGCATTTTTCTTGGATTCCCTTCTTCCTCTGTCAAGATAACAGTTGTGTTTCTTATAGCTGAGCCGACACAGGAAATCAAATATTTTGTGTTTCTATAAACTATACGTCCCAGAGAGATAACACGTCTAGAATTAAAATACTACCACAAACAATTAGGAATTTTTTATCGTTACAGGTGTTGTTAAAGGACTCCAGTAGCAAAGATCAAAGTCTCTGAATTTTGCCTTTGGAGAAAGGGGTTTCATTTCAGACATCAAAGGTAAGGCTCTCAGTCAATTTATGCTCTGCTGGGTTGAGTCAGTCAGGATACAAATTAAGGTCCATATATTTCAGTGACAAGAAGGAAACGGTTATGTAAATACACAAGTATTAACATCAATCTGTATTAAATTATGTAAACATATACATCTTCTGAGGTCAGCACATAGATCCTCTTCTTGGAGCAGAGCTCTACTGAAGCATTGCTCGAATCTGTTTGGAAGTCGATTCATCATTCAAGTGCTTTGTAGTGAACCTGGACGGAGACAGAATGGTAGAGGTTAGCGGCAAACAGTGCTCTGTGTAAGCTCCAGCCCATCTTTACCTTGGGAAACACAATTGATATGTGGGCTTATTTCTTTAGACAAAAATCCACACTTCAATGCTCAGAGTCATCTCAGACAGATTTAATATTTGATTCTTCCTTCCAAAGGAATTTTGTATTATGGTTATTAAACCAAGTAGATATTTTATATAATCAAATAATTACACAGAGGAGATATGAGTGGTCTCATTTTCCAGGGAGGTGGATTTCACAGGATTGAGTGCAGAATCCTGACCATTGAGGCTGCCCCTGCTGACTCACAAATTTCAGAATAGAGATTTGCATAGCAACATTGCCCAGAACCTGAACGTTTATGGTTCTCCACTTTCCTGGCAATGCTTAATTAACCTCATTGCCACCACAAGGGGGCACAAATCCAGGTAAGCAAACCCACAAAAATGGTGCAATCTGCAGCCTCCCAATAGCCGGGTGTAGAAATCATTTATGCAAAGGAAAGAAAAGAGAATTAACACGTAATAAAACTTTGGCCAGGTCGTGGGCACTCCATGTTAACTTTCGTGTTACAATAACTTTGTAAAGGTAAGGTTATTGCCTTCATTTTATAGAAAAGAAAACTAAGATTTAGAGAGGTTAAATGACCTATTCCAGATCACAAGGTTACTGATTTGAGATTTGTGATTTCTGATTGAAACCCATATTTTGCTATCTGGAAAGGCTGTTCTCCTCTGACATCATCACAGTGCCTCCAGGAGGCACAAATTCCAACAAATCAGATGGGACTCATGGCCTAGTACAGGGTTTTGCTTGATTGAATGAAGCTGGAAAGCTCAACACATTCAGAAGTTAAAGCTTTATTCCTGTGTATAAAAAGTCATCCTGGTGTGAAATGGACACCAGGAGAAAACCTTGATTTTTCCCATAGACTCTGGAAGGCTCTTATATTAATACTAAGTCTCTTCTAAAGGATGATGACTTAGCAACTCAGCAAAACAGCATCAACCTCAGGGTCTATTTTGTTCATTTTATGTATGTCTCAGTTTCTTCATTTATTAAGTGGGGGTAACAGATCAGCCTTACTTCTCTAACTTGTGATGATTAAATGAGACAATGTGATTAGAAGTGGAGTATAAAACATGAGTGTTGTGTACATAGGTAGAGCATTATTGATCCATCCCACTTAGACTTATTGAACACTTACTGCATGTACAACACTGAGAGGAACACAGGGGAATCAAAGATGAATAAGACAACAGGGACCATAAACCTTCTAGACTGCAATCTAGTATCAGAATGATTTACATAGCAGTGGATTCAAGCAATTCTTGTAGATGTGTCAAAGCTAAAAAAAGCATCCCCTCTCTGAAACGGATGAAGCACATGCATCCCTGGGAAGAAAGCAGTTGCGTAGGCATCACTTGTTAGCAGTGAGAAGCTGAAACATGCCACAGCTGGCCAAATACTTAGGCATCTAGACAGTGGGTTCTCAATTCTGGTAGCTGCACATGTGAACCACCTGGGGAGCTTTAGAATAAACAAAGAAACACAAAATGGATACCTGAGACCCTAGCCCAGAGATTCCAATTCATTTGGTCTGAGTCACAGGCAGTCAGAATCACATGGAATGTTTTCAGAGGGTACCCACATAATCCTCAAGTGCAGCCAGGTTTGGGAACCACTAGTAAAGTGGAAAGTGAGAGCCTGGAAGCCTCTTGTTCTGAGGAATCCCTATAAGCCCCAAAGCAGTGTGGCTGAGAATTAGGTCCATGACTCGTGGGGTCACCCAATCCTGGGTTTAGGTCCTAGCTTGGCCATATACTGTATGACTTTTGGCAAGTTATTTGACTTCCTTAAATCTCATTTTTTTCCATTTTTAAAAAGGGGAATGATAAAAATGGTGCTGACTTCAAAAGATTGTTAGGAAGATTCAATGTGTTAAAATATGCAAGGGTTAAGTTTGGTGCTATCCACACCAGTATTTAAATTTGCTATAGCCCTGAAATGTTGGCTGTTCCCTGTGAGCCTGGCACAGGGTTGAAGCTCACCTGAGGGCATTTAGCAGCCCCTCCACACTGTCTGGGGCCTGCTCCTTCAAAACTTTTATGCAGCCTTTCATCTAGGAGGAGAAAGCACAATGTTTGTTAATATCTTAGTAATACTGTCTATGCCAATATCTACCTACAAAAACACATGCCCATAATGTCACATTATTTCTTCTCATAGAAATTCAACACAGAAATGACCAACGGGCTTTCCTGCCACCTCAGGCTGGTGAGTAGTTCCTCTGGGCTTCTAGAACCATGCATTCTGTATGACTGCAATCATTATCAAATTTCATACCATATTGTAATTGTACATTTCACTTGTCTGGCTTTAAGGACAAAGACTTGAGACTTTGATCTTGCCTTATACTATGGAGCCAAATGCAGGGCCTTCCATCCACTCAGTGCTCAGTTGAGATTTACTGCATAAAATCGGAATAATTTTATGCCATTCTTCTGCCCTGAATGTTTTCTGTCCTTCACCTGTTTGACTGGCAAACCCTTAACACTTATTTTATACCCAGTTGAAGACCAGCACCTCCTAGAATCGTATTCTGATCTCATTACCTTCATTAGATAGAAGCAACCAACACCTTTCTGTGCTCCCAAAACTGCTCTGTCATTTATCAAAAAACTTGGAGAATTTAGTGCCCATATTAACTTCTTTTCTTCACTAGACCAGGAGCTCCTGGAGGTCCAGGTCTATGTCTCAACCATCTTTGAGAGCACTGATGAAGGGCCACTGTTCAGAATGTGAACTTCACAGAGGCTAAATGCCTGAGTTTCCTTCATGCTTGTTTTTTTAGTATCTTCACAAACCTAGGCAAAT
The DNA here is from genome assembly GCF_002776525.5 of Piliocolobus tephrosceles. NCBI lineage: Eukaryota > Metazoa > Chordata > Mammalia > Primates > Cercopithecidae > Piliocolobus > Piliocolobus tephrosceles. Next base: position 16,240,845 of record NC_045448.1, read on the forward strand.
GTCTTAGCTTTTTGTGTCCATATAATACAGTTGACCCATAATTTGGGAAGTGCATGGAAACTGAATTTATATAGATCACATTTCATCATGCATATCTTGGAGTATTTTTTGGCAAGGCAAGAATCTTTCTGCAAAGCTATTCACACACTGTTATATATTGGATTTGGTTATACTAAGGGCCCCTTTTGTGATAGCCCTTAGAAACATTTTCCATCATTGTGCTTCTTGTATGTCAAAAGCTTTATCTTACAGGCCTGATAGACCCTGATAGACTGATGGAAGCTACCAGAACACAGGGTTGGGAATCATGTGAGGATCACTATAGGTTCATCAAAAAAGAAAGTCATGGCAAATGAGAGATGTCTGTTATGGATACCGGATTGGGAGAAGCTACAAGCATGCCAGGTATGTGCCACCCCAGGCCTGAGATGGTATCAGGCCCAGGGATGCAGAGATTCTGTCCCTCTCGCATAGTTGATTATCATAGTGCGGAAGTGTTCTTGTGAACCAGGCCTAAGAAGCAGTGAGAACGCAGATGTGGAAGGGGTGGAAGAGCAGGGAATGCTGTTTGGGAATCTGGAGTTCCACTTAGGGTGATTAAAACTTTAGGTGTGAATAACAAGATGCTGTCAAGGATGCAGTTGGGGCCAGATGCAGTGTGAATTCAACAGCATGTTCAGGAGTTGGGGGCCTTTACCTGTGGAAAACATCCTTGATAGGTGTTAAATAATCTAGTGATACGGTTAATATGGAAAGGGACCAGAAGGAAGCAAGAACAGAGAGAGGAGGGGCAGTGAGAGCCCCTGAGGGTGTGAAGTGTGGAAGCAGCAGTGGGCATGGAGGAGCAGGGAGAGACAGGGACTAATCTGAGGTCAACTCCATAGGATTTGGTGACTGATGAGATATGGGGTGAAGAAATCATTCCTCATTCTCAGGGACAATTCTAGGCTCTGGATTAGACTTGTTGGAGGGTGATGAAATACCTGAGACAGGAACCCAGCAGAAGGAACAGGTTTGGGGGGGGAGGGGAATCTCTGGTTTGGGGATGGCCATATTTCAGGGGTCCATGGGAAATGGGGTCTGGAATTCTGGATAAAATCTGAGATGGGGACAGGGATTAAGAGGTGATTCATTATTGGGCCATTTCAAAAGATTCCAAGGAAATCAATTGAAAACACCGCCTCACCCCAACCCTCCTTTCCTGGCGTCCACAATTAGCATCTCTTCTCTAAATGGCTTGTGCCGCCTTGGCGGCCACTTTGATGATTCCCCCTACCTGGAGGACTCTGCTTTCCCTCTGTCCTCCTGGGAAAATCCTACATCTTCTTCAAGGTCCACCTCAAACATCACCCTCTGTCTCTGCTCTTCAGCAACGTGAGTTTCTCCCTCCCCTGGCTTTCCAGAGCTCATTGCATGTTTATTCTGCACTCCAAAGCATGCCCTTTGTAAGTACACACACACTGCCTCCCCCAGGCCCTCAGAAAGAGATCCTGGGGTTTTCACAGTTGATGCTGATGCCCTAATGATTTATAAGCCCAGTGCCTATAACTACTGGCTTAGAAGCAGACTAGCATCCAAATGGAGACCCTATACGTCATTAAAAAAAAGGTTAGTCTCAAATGGTTTATTGTGCTTGGTAAACCTGAAACTTTCTTAGAGGTATATGCAAATGTCCATATGAGCAAACCTTATGTAGCTCACTACTACCTCTATGGACAAAAGCAAACTTCATCAAGACTATGTGTGAAGACTTAACATGATATACTGTTTACAGCCTCGACCGAAAGACTCAGTAAATAACATATAAAGCCAAGCTTTTTAAAGATTAGGGCTACAAGGCATAATTTTACCCAGTGTATTTTTAATTGTTGACCCTGTGACAAGTTAACAAATGACTATGGTAATAAGAATATCTTATGAGTCTCAGGTAATGAACTAAATCCATAGTCAAATAATATTTATAGAGTTATTTATACTCAATCTATAGTACGAAAATGTTAAAGCCTCACAAAGGATACAGTAAAAATATTTATTCGTATAAAAATGCCCATAATATACTTCCATGTAAATGAAATATGTTTCAAAATAGCGCATAAAGCAGGGTCCTAATTTGTTAAGGACATCCACGCACACACTCACACAAGCATCTATATTAAAAGAAAGTACACATTTATGCTGCTGTATGAATGGTGATCCTCCGCCTATGGTGAGGTTGTTACAGATATATTTAATTTACTATGTCTTAATTTCCTAAATGTCAAAAATTTTTAACATACTTATTTTCTTGGTAAATAGAAATGATTACATTAAAAATAATAAAGAGTCTATGAAGAAACATGACTAACCATACTATGAACCCAGAAACTCAAAAGTAACCCAAGTTACATTTTTCATTGATACATCATCTTGCATTCTTCAGACTTATGGCCCTCCTGGGCATGTAGACTTTCTCTTGCATAGGGCCAGGGCATAAGGACATCATTCTCTGGAGATGAGTGAACACAGTGTGCCACCCAGACTCAGCTATTCTAGAGTAAGTAAGTTACTACCAAGAGGTGCTATTCTGCACTTTAAAGGCTTTAAATGAGTACATGGGTTACACTATTGGGTTGGTGCTGCAGGCAAGCGCTGGATGAAGAGGAGGTGTGCTTTATGCCACAATCAACAGAAAAGCAACTGTGTGACAAAATCATGTGTTTTCAATTATCTTCATTCATTCATTCATTCATTCATTCATTCATCCATCCATCCATCCAAACCCCTGCAGGGTGTGTGTTGAGTGCCAGCCACTATGTGCCAGGTACTGTGTGAGGCAATAGAGCAGACATGAGGTGTATAGATTATGGTCTCTGTCCTTGTCAAGAAATTGTCTGTGGGGGAGTCAGAAAATACAAAACAGTGAGTGCTCTGGGGGCCAGAGAAGCAGGAAGGCTCATCCCATGCAGACAATGTGTTCTTAGATGAGGTGATGTTTGAAGCATGCCTGAAAGGAACCCACCCATCAGAGAGGAAGAGGAAGGGCTCTCTGGGCAGGAGAAAGGACTCACACATATCATGTATATCCAAATGATGAGGAAAGGCATGGGACTTGAGTGGAGCAACAGGTAGGCAGTGGTGGGAGAGGAAGTGAAAGGGTAATCTGAGATTTGACCATGGTGTCTTGTAATGCAGTATCTCCCAACTCTTCACAACAGGACACATATAGAATAGAAACCATCTATTTGTACAGCACACTGGGTAAATGAAGGGCCTGCGTGCAGCTAAGTGACTGTCCAGCTGCTCAGCTCCATTAGAGCCTGAGGGGATCAGCATCGTAGTATTGCTACTATGCTTTTGAGGTTGAGTGTTTTGTCCTAAGCACATGAAAAAGCCTGGACATCTTGCTGTGAGGACAGCTGCCAGGATGGGCTGTGCATATTAGAAAGATCACTGTCAGTGGAGTGGTCTTGAGGAGCCTGAGGAAGAGAAACAAGGTCTGTTTGGCAACATTCATGGGCCCTTTATTTGGAAAGCACATTTCACTACTATTCTTACATCGATCTTGGACGTCTTGCAGAAAGCTCCCACAGGGTGGACATGGTCATAGAGGATGATGACTCCCACCATCACCCTCATGCAGAACATCAGGGTCTCTTCACTCGTAAACCTACTTCTGTACTCCCTGCAAGAGAAGAAACAGCAGCAGCATCACTTCCTTGTCAGAACATGTGCGTTCTTTGGCCCCACAACTGGATACTTTAGATGCCTCCAATCTTCTCTTGGGAACAATCCCAGACCTGCAACAACCAGTTAATATGTTTCTGAGTAAATCCATGATGATAATTCTCCTTGAATCTATTCAACCAGCAATTCAGTGTGAAAATAAGGTAAATTAAAGGGCAGTAAATTCCCTTCTCATCTGCCCTTCAGCAGGCTAGCTCATCATGTACATCACTCCTCCACCCATCAATCTTGAATATTTTATAGCAGGTCCCTCTGGCTGTCCAAGATTATAGAGAGTAATGGCTTCATTACAGAGAAAAAGAATCAGGCTCATTTCTACGGAGCAGCTATCATGTCTCCAGTCAGAGTAACTTCCTTTGTTAAAACACAGGCTGCAGATTGTATTGGATTGGTAAAAATACCTAAAAAAAATTATGCACCATTCATTGAGCATCCAAGAGTATTTGTAGAGTTTGAATTTTGTTCACTTACCTTGACAGGGTCACTGATGATTCAGATAATTCAGGCCAATTCTAGAGGCTTTTTTTCTAGAGGCTTTCTTACATCTATTTCATTATGAATTGGCTCTGCAATGAAGATGATTACTATTTCTGCCTTGGAATAAATCTTAACTTTGGTACAAGTGAAATATTTGAAATTAGTGTCATCTTACATTTGAACAGGCTATCAGATTTTATAAGGTACTTTTGATGCCTTTGGTCTTCCTAAAGACTCTGCAAAGTAGATGGCCTTATGGAAACTTCATTAGATAAGGAAACCAAGGCTCAGGAAGTCAGGCCAGTTATTTACAGGCATAGCGGGGGCTACAGACATAAGTGGCATTCAGAATTTCGAGCACAGATTACCATGCAGCTTCATCCCCAGTAGTCTCAATAATTTTTAAATCTAACTAGTAGTAACTAGCTCAGGTACAAAAAAAACTTGGAGAGAGAGAGAAAGAGACAGAGAAAGAGAGAGAGAGAGAGACCTCCATTCTCACTCTTGAAACAGTCTTATCATGTCAACTCTTGGTTTTACATCTTCTCTACAATATATTTATCATGATGCCCCGTCATTTAACACACCCTCCATTTGGCTCTTACACATCTTCTACAGCATCTTTGATCTGAGCCTTGGTTCTGCCACCTAACAAGCTATGCAGTCATTGGGATGTCAGTCAACCACTTTGGGCCTCAGCTTCTTCAGCTATGCAACAGTGATAGTGACACCTAACACCCAGAGTTCTTAATGAAATTAAAGCAGATAATATACATGAAAACTTTAAGGTGTTGACCCAAATGGTACATGTCATTAACATCATCATCTTAACAGACACTGGCTGGATGAAGTCTCAACCATGAATACACCTCTGATTTAACTTACGGAGTTTCCAGCATGACTTTACAGACACTTGTCATTGTGCTGAGACAGTCTGTGGTGTTCTCTATTGGCAGGGTTTTGTTCTAAATGGGAGACACAAATGTACATTAGCTCTGCTTGTAGCTCTTGTATGGAATTAAGAAAAAAAGCACCTCGTTGCTCAACTTCACTTACTTCTGAGACAAAGTGCATTGTGGCATTGCTAAGGGTTTTCAGCATTGGTGTGGCTTCTGCATAGAAGAGGGACATTCGATTGGCCATTTCATTATTGACTTCATTCTCAATGTCTAGCTGATGAAAATAAGAAGAGAAGACGGATTTATAAAGAGAAAGTCAAACGCTCCAAATACTCTTCTCTGAAACTGAATTACAGACAAGGACATTGTCTTCTCTCTGTGCTCTGCCTGATGCAGAAATCAAAAGAGCCATGGAGAATGGTGCAAAGTTCAAGGCGACCCAGGGACTCACGTGCATGTTGTTGATGCGGTTGCGACTGATCGTTCTTCTGTAGTAGCTGAAGTCATTCTGAATAGCCGGGTTCCTCATCTGAAATTCAGAAGACAAGAGTGAAGGTCATCTCTCAGTATCAGCTGGGCGATATGCATTAGGAGCCCAGACACTGGATTTTATAATACTCCAGGACTTCTCTTTGTTACATAAGAGCCAAAGCAACTTTTGGTTAAAAATAAGGACCCACAACTTCAGTATTTTAAAATATGCCCTGTGGGCTAGATTTCAGGGAAAGTATATTTGGTCTCAATGCGGAACAGATACTTGAAAAGGTTTTCTCTGATTTCATTTGGCAGATTTAAAATTTCCATATACAAATCATCATCTTAAATTACTTTCACCACATGGAATGCAAATTCTCACCACATTATATGTCTCTCTAGGGAAGGAATTACATCTTACTCATTTCTCTACCCACCCACCCCACAGCACTAACAGAGCAGCTGTAAACAGTAGGTACTCAGTACAAGTTCGTTAAATTTTCACAGCACATTTGGCCTAACCTTCAGCTCATCGAATCGAAGGGTAAAATGTAAAATTTCGGCAAACTCCTTTGCCAGGGCCTGCTCCCTTTCCAGGTGTTGGGTTGGTGTGTAGGGTGGACAAGTCAGAGATTCCAATAAACTCTGAAGAGCTTTTTCTGAAAATCAAAGGGATAAATAGATATATTGGAGGTGGCCCAACGAAGTCCAAATAACACAATTCCCAGACTCAGTTGACAATCTCAGAGATCACCTGCTTGGGTCTTTCCCGATAACTATGTGAGGTGTGCTGCATGTGGACCAGGAAGAGAAGGAATCCCACATGACCAGGCAGGGGATCTCCCCTGCAGAAACCCCCCATGGCCACAGTATTTCGTAAATTTCTCTCTACGCTCAGCTGGACCTGGACATATTTAGTAATCTCAATTTCTGACACTGTTAGAAAACCACAAATATGTGTTTTTGGGTCATGCATGAGACAGCCATTCATGATTCAGGATGAGGTGAGACAGTGCCCTAAACACACGGGTTAGATGACTGGTTTTGCAAGGAAAGACCTCTGCCCCTACTGAACTTTTCTCTGCATCTACACTAACTCAATCCCAAGAATATTTTTCTATGAACCCATTGCCTTATCTACCTCCATTATTGTTCTTGCAACAGTTTCACCACTCCCACTTGTCTGTTTCCAAACATTCTCTTATAGCTTGTTCTGCAATATATTTCTAATAGCACAGAGTCATTTAACCAATCCTCTAAAGCAGGGATTGGCAAGGTATGGCCCATCGGCCAAATCTGCTCCATTACTTGTGTTTTGTAAATAAACACAAGTTTTATTAAAACACAGACATGCTCATTCTGTTATGTAATGACTAAGGTTGCCTTTATGTGAGAGTGGCAGCGGCAAGTAGTTGCAAAAAAGACAGGATGGCCCACAACTCTAAAGTATTTATGATTTGGCCCTTTACAGAAAAGTTTGCAGACATCTGCTCTATATAGTTCTTACATAACTTTTACAGCATTTCTACAGGGATGTCTCTGGCCTTTTTGAGATATTTCCATCTATAAGAATACACTCTCTCCTGAGGCAGCCAGTTCTACCTTGGCCTGCTCTCCTTCTGTTGAGCAAAAGTTTGGTTCCTCAGAATTTCCATTCACTGGGTCTACCATTTAAGGAAACATAGAAAGAAGTCTATGTTCTCTTCTACTCTCTTCTATCTGAGAGTCATCAGAAACCCTCTCTTCTTGGAAAACCAGTTTGGTTCATTCAGGTACCTCCCTTGATCTTAGCTTCTAGTCCTCTCAATATCATGGTCATTACTCCCCCAATGTATTTTAAGTTCTCTGTTTTCCTCTTAATCTGTGGCACTCATTTTATGGCCAAAGCAGAGTAGAACGTGCCTTCCTCATTCAAGATATACTGTATTAACCAATGAAGCCTCCTCACTGGGGAGTGATTCTGTCCTATTGCTGGTCATACCGATCTTATTTCCAATCAGATTTGGCATTGCTCAACATCTACAAAGCCATCCTGTACTTCCTGTACTTGCACAGTTTTCTAAAGCTTAAGGAAATAATATTATATTTGTTTTTCTTATATTTTACTCTATTACATTTATCATATGACTCCAGACAAGCAAGTTCTTTGTTGGGTGAGCAGGTAAACTGTTATCTTTCAACTTCTCTGTTATTCAGAAATGTGATCAGCCTGCAGTAAAACTATTAAGAGTTGAACACAGATGAGAACAGGACTAAGAAGAAAAATCACTAGTAGAGACACACTAAATGTGCCAATAACTTCAGGGGAAGAAACTTTGTGCTGGACTGAAAGAAATGAACATGACAAGAGTTGTTGCTCATACATGGCCTCTCATTTGACACAGTGGATGGATGTGGGACATTTTCCAATATGCCAAGCTGTTCCCACTACCTCAACAGAGATAACACCAAAACAGAACTCTGTATGTGGGCCATGAAAACTACAAACACATACTCACCTAGTCTAATGGAAAACTCGTAAAATCTCTTTAGCCTCACAACGAGAGGGCACACTGCATTCCAAGCTTTTTCTTGAAGCTGAATGTCATTGGGATTTTGAATTGCCTACAAAAACACAGTAGAGCTGACTGTTTAAAAAGAAGTGGTAAGCTCCACATCAAAATGCCCTAAGATTTAGTTTAAAATACAATCCCCGCTCTACTTTGCTGATGTATATACTACTTAAATCAACACCGCTTCATCGGACTGTCCTCCAACATGCTCATTCTGAATGGAAATTTTAACACTTGAACACACAGCAAGTGGTTCTACAGTTACATCCTGTGTCATCTTATTTGTTTCTGTTATTTTGAATACAAAAAATTCACATCTAAGTGGGAAGAGACTCAGCCCTCTCCATCACCATTTGACTCCTCTAAAGTGGAATTAGTGCTCATTATAAAGTGCAAATTCTATAGACATTTCCTTTCTCTTTAATAGGTATTGCATTCCTGCCAGTTTGTAATGTTACCTAAATTATCTAAATCAAATGGTGACCCCTAAGTAGAAAAATCACTTCTTACTAGACTGTTACTTTCTTTTTTTTTTTTTTTATTTATTATACTTTAAGTTCTAGGGTACATGTGCATAGCGTGCAGGTTTGTTACATATGTATACTTGTGCCATGTTGGTGTGCTGCACCCATCTTAGAAACTCCGCCGTGTCTGAGTTTCAGCAACTTGAGGATTATAATGGTGGTGGTGGTGTGCTTTTCAGAAGCCTGGGGGCAGTGGCAGTACTGCGTGCATGTGTTCATGTGTACGTGTGTGTGTGTATGTGTGTATTTGCATGCATATATGTATGTGTTGGTGTTGCCACAAAACTAATGCTTTCAAATAAAAAGAGTGTGAAGTTTCTTGCTTTTAAGGTATTGGGAAGTTGCAAAAATCAAAGTGGTGATTTTCTTTTTTGTTTTTGTTGTTGTTTTGTTTTTTTGTTAATTTTAGAAAATCTCATAAGACATTTGAGATGACAAACTGAAAGCAAGGTGATTTTGGCTCTTGTGTATCACACTGGTGCAACCTGCCTCAGTAATTACCAAATGCTAGAAAGTACATGTCCACCCAGACTTCATGGTCCATATTTCAACTGTTGTTCACAGACTTTACATTGTTTCCCTTAAATGAAATAATATATTGACACGTTATTGTTTAAATGTGAGTCCTGCAGTATCACTTGTGTGTTTAGGAAGAGAATGGGTAATATTAATTGATAGCATTGTGTGTGCAGATTAATGCATTAGAATAAAAGGGGCCATTCATGCTTTTTTTTAACTTTTTTTTTTTTTTTTGAGACAGAGTTTCACTCTTGTTGCCCAGGCTGGAGTACAATAGTGCGACATGCAACCTCAGCTCGCTGCAACCTCCGCCTCCCGGGTTCAAGTGATTCTCCTGACTCAGCCTCCCAAAGTAGCTGGGATTACAGGCACCTGCCACCATGCCCAGCTAATTTTTTTTGTAGTTTTAATTGATATGGGGTTTCACCATGTTGGCCAGCCTGGTCTTGAACTCCTGACCTCAGGTGATCCACCCACCTCGGCCTCCCAAGGTACTGGGATTACAGGTGTGAGCCACTGCGCCTGGCCCATGCATTTTGTTTTTAAGGACACATTACCCTCCTTGTTCTTCCTGGTACTCTAGGAAATACTATAGTTATTACTTAATCTTGCTGTGTATGTCTGTGTGCATGTGTGGTTTTCCCTCCGTTCCTCGGGTGTTGTCAGTTCAGTGTGATCATTAACATACGTCTCGGATCTCTGGGCCTGCGCCTTTGTAAGCCTGCAGGTCTGCAAGGATGCTCTCAGAATCCTGAAGGACGGCGCTGATCTGGTTCCAGATTTCTCTCTCTCCTTCTGTAGGCTGAGCATCTAAGAAACAGGGAAACCGAGAGACACAGAGTGCTGGTGTTTACAAATAGCTTGGGAGGAGGATGGATATTCAGTTTTACCTGCTTGACAATCCTATCGTATTCCTGCTGCTCTGGTATTTACTCTTTAACCTAATAAGCTGCTAGGAAGGGAAAACTGACACAACTTTTGCCCATTACTCAGTTCAAAATAGTCAATGATATTTTTATAGTCATAAAACAAGTATACAGGAATCATTATAGTCACTTATTTATGTGGAACAATTTTTTTGCACACCTCCTATGTAAAACAGTGCATTGGGTGATAGAAAGAATAAACATTGTGTTTTTGAGCCCACATTTTTTGGTCTTTTTATTATTTTATTATTTTTTAAATTACTATTTTTATTGTGGTTAAATACACAAAACATAAAATTTACCATCTTAGCCACTATTAAGTGTACTGTTCATTGATATTAAATACGTTCATAATGTTGTACAACCATCACTACACTCCATCTCCATGACTCTTTTCATCTTGTAAAACGGAAACTCTGTATTGGTCTTTTTAAAGGAGAAGCAACTGAATATTTCTGCTTTGATTGAAAATATGTGAATCTGAGTGTGGACGGGAAAACCAGTCCTCCTTATATTTCCATATTTAAAAATATGCTTAAAAACTGGATAACTAAAATCCTTCAAATCACGACATACCATTCCTAAACACACGGGTGTGTAGAAAGCACTTCTCATTGAACCTGATCTCATGTTCAGGAGGTTTGGCAAAGACATGCAGGGAGTTCATTTTAAAGACAAATGTTCTGTTTATCTTTGGTCTTGACCATGACTGTTACCCACAAAAATAAGTGACACACTGAAGCTTCCATAATGAAAACAATACTCTAACAGTCGCAGAAGCACCCACTTGATTACCTTCCTGGAGCCAGTATGTATTGTTGTTTCAGCGAGCATTTCATGGGAGCTGGTGGGTGGTGGTGGAGAGGTAGTAAAGATTGGGTTTTATTTATCTTGCAATTCCTATGCAATAGGTTATCTCCCTGGCCTAGTAGGGAAGCTCATCTCTCCATCTAAAACAAAGGCACTGCTCATGGAGAGGCGACAGATGTTATCTTATAAAACTCTGTTTTCAAATATCAAGATCCTGAGGCACTGCATACTTGCAGCAGACCTCACTAACAGAGGGTGAAGGCTGAGTTTACACCTGGTCTAACCCTTCCCAGATCAAATCTCAGTTTTAACTAATCCTTATGGAAGTACAAGGGGCTGATCCTGTAAGAGGGTTTTTCACCAGTGTTTCTCTGGAGGTTAAAAAAAAGACACTGCCGGGCGCGGTGGCTCCCAGCACTTTCGGAGGCCAAGGCAGGCAGATCATGAAGTCAGGAGATTGAAGCCATCCTGGCCAACATGGTGAAACCCCGTCTCTACTAAAAATATAAAAATTAGCTGGGCGTAGTGGTGCGTGCCTGTAGTCCCAGCTACTTGGGAGGCTGAGGCAGGAGAATTGCTTGAATCCTGGAGGCAGAGGTTTCAATGAACTGAGATCACATCAATGCACTCCAGCCTGGCAACAGAGCGAGACTCCATCTCAAAAAAAAAAAAAAAAAAAGACAGAATCCACAAGGTAAGTGATGGCGAAGTGGGACACTGGCTATGCTGACTTGGTGTTTGCAAATGCCGAGGTAAGAGGAGGAATTGAGGCAGGGTGGCTGCTCCTGATTCAGTTACCTAAACTCTCCATGACTGGAGCCCATGGAGACTTTTAGACTAGTTGACTCACCGGGTCCTGCCTAAGACCTAAGAAACTGGTAGAGTTTCCTAAGAAATGAAGAGTGAAAATCATCAGTGCCATGGCAATTCTCTTTGAAGAAAAGATCATAGGTCCTCACAGGTTATTCACAAACCTTGCAAACTTACATTCAAAGGATAAGACCATTTCAACTGGGAAGTAAGGAGGTACTAGAAGGTATGTGCATCAGGACTCAGAGAAAGAGAAGATGAATGTGGTCTGGGAAGAGTGGAAACAGTTACACGTAAGGGATAGGACTTGAGCTGGGGCAATGGAAGGTGAAACGGAGTATATTCATGAAGAGAGTATGGCTTGGAAAAAGGCGTGGCAGCTGGAGAAAGTGAGGCTGAGAAACAAACAAACAAACGAGCAAATCTGCTAGGTTAGGAAACAGAATCTACCGGAGACAGTGAGGGAAAAAGACATTTATTACAGGTTGAGCTTCCTATATCCAAAAATCTGAACTGCTCCACCATCTGAAATGTTTTTAAATGCCCACATGGTACACAAAGAAAAGTCTCACTGGAATATTTTGCATTTCGGCTTTTTGGATTTGGGATGCTCAACTGATAAGTATAATGCAATTTTGTTTCAAAATCAGAAACAAAATACCCGCCTCTGAGACACTTCTGGTCCTAAGCATTTTTGGATAAGGGGTATTCAACCTGAACTTTTTTAGGTTTTTATGGCCTATCAGTGTTTCCCAAAAACATTTGGTAAGTTTTCTCAGATACGATGTTACTCACAATATTAATCACTTTGTATTTTACCTTTTTCTGCTTTCTCAAACTTTTCTCAAAGTGAAGCAAGTGTTTTAAACAGAAACCAAAAAATCCGCAAGTTAGGAAGCCCATAACTGGAGAAAGTGTTTTGGTAGAATAGAATTCCGGGGTCAGGCTGGCAGTTTCTGATAAGAAAAGTGTCAGGGAAGAAAACATAAGGAAAAATGCAAAGCAACAATCCTAGAAAACAAACAAAAATAAAACACTGACTATTCAAATCCTTTCTTCTTTTGAAAAATCAAAAGCTAAACAAAGACAGTTTCCTAGACATGTATTTATTTGGAGAAGAAGAAAAGCAAGATAGTCTGTGACCAAGATTCTCAGGGCTAAGACTATTTGAATGTAATTATAGAATGGTATGGGAAAGAAGAAGGCACTTTGAGGCCAGAACAGAAAGCCTTCTAATCTCAACTGTCACCTGGCTCCACCCTAGCAAGTCACCACTTGATAAGTTTTAGACAAAACAGAATTAAAACTAAGTGAGCCATAGAGGAGAGATGGAACTTTTTTAAAAAAAATCCTGTTGATGATTACTTAAACAGAAAAAAAAAGAAAGATTTCAAGTCAGTCTTTAAAAATAGAGGCCTTTCTTAACTGTTTCAAAAATAAGACTGTTTCTGATAGGGTGGCCTGAAAAAGGTACTGGCACTAGAGACAGACAAACTGAACTCTCCATCCCAGGTGAAGGGGTCCTTTCAACAAATCAACATTGACATTTATATGACCACAGAGTTGCATGAGTAACCAGGGGGCTGGTACCACTTCTCTCCCAGAGGAGGCGGACTTCGGGGGCTGTGGTAAACAAATACCTTCCATCCTACAGTAATTCTCTCCTGGCAGCTGAGGTGATCTATAAGACAGGAACCTCAGTCCTCAGCCTCCCTCTCTAAGAAACTGTTTCTTTTGGCAGATTTCCTGGTCCCTATTAGAAATATTTCTCATGTGGTTTAGCAGTGGTGGGATGTGGTAGGAGAAAGCCACTCCATAATTTCCATCTTTCATCCAGGCTTAGAAATATGTTGCCTCATTTTCATCCAAAATTTGTTGGTTTTATTGGATGCCCAGTTTCTTCCTTCTTTCCTGTCATGAAACTGAAGTCACCTCTTCCAGCTATAGACGGGCAGCACAGTTCCTGCCTTACGGGCCAGAGTGCTGTAAGATTCTCAGGGGATTCAAATCACAAGTGGTGTCAGCTTCCAAGGAAGAGAGTGACAACTGGGAGAAGCTCTAGTCTGTCAGTCTGTCTTTCTATCTGTCTGTCTGTCTCTCTTTTCAAATGGGAAAAGGACTGTGTGGTCCACAGTGACATGTGACATTGGTCTAAATCCCTATGGAAGTCCATGATTCATTCTATTTTCATCCCGCAGCTAACTGATCATACAGTCAGAACTAATTAATGAAAATCTTATCCATTAGACTGTAGGACTCTGGTCATATTTGTTTCACTTGACATTATATTTCTAGGGTCTGCACAGGGCCTAGCACATAGTAGATGTTCAAGAAAAATTTGCTGAACAGTTGAACAAATAATTTAAATATACTACTCACACTGTTTTGTGATATTTTTTTCTGCTTGTCTTTGAATTCTGAGATCTTTTGAGAAGGCCATTGGAGACAGGCAATAAACGTGTGATAAATCAATGAATACATGAAGAAATTGGTAAGGTGGGATAGAATGCTGGGTACTTGAAAGCAGTGTAGTAAGTAAAGGTCCTATTACGTTTAGATCCTGTCCTCTGTCTCTACTCCCAAAATGACTTTATTTTATTTTTTTTAATGACAGGGTCTGGCTCTTTCCAGGCTGGAATGCAGTGGTATCAGCATAGCTCACTGCAGTCAAATGGCTCTTGTATGGTTACATCTCTCCTGGTTACCGTTAAGATGTAGGTATTTACCTACAGTCAAATTGGCCATCCACTCTTTCATTAACATCTATGTTCTCAAATCATCCATTATTGATCTATGGCCTGAATGTCTCATAGTGTGGTTAACACACTAATAGGGTATTTGTTGAGTCTGACACAGTGAAAAACTGCACTTATGTTTACTTTTTTAATCTGAAAACTGTTATCATTTTGCCATCTGGAGTATCCCTTTGAGAGGCTTTGGAGTCTGCACTTGGCCTTCTCCATATTCAGATTCAAGTGGTGAACACGTTTTTAAAATTTATTGTGTTTTCAGATGTCATAGAAAGACATCTTGAAAGGAACCCTGAAGAATTAGTGATTGAAAAGGTTACTAAATTTAAGCTATCAGCAACCCCTTAAAGCATCTGCTGAGTGAACAGGAACTCTGAACTGTGAGCTTGGCTTTTCTATTGTTAACACAAAGACTGACCTTTAGTCAAAGAAAGGTACAAACACTCCTCACCACACACACACCAACAATGTTATTGGTGAAAAGGGGTCCTTATTTCTAGTTGCAGCCAGTGTTTTCTTTGGTAATGTTCCTTCTAAGAACCACATTCTAAACTTCTAACCATTGCCAATTATTTCACTGAAATTGAGGAAAATGGTTACATAAAGCTGGGGTTACTCCTGTCTAACAATAAAGCTGTTAAAAATCTGTGATTTACACAGGCAATTTCAGAAACCAATACTTCTAGGAGCCCTGGAACAAGTGTATCCAGGACATTATCTGGGTCGGTGGGGGGATGATTTAAAGTCCTGTTCTGGACTCGCTACTGTGGAGAGTATGAAAATGTATCATGTACCCTGCAACCTTACACACATACACATTTGATGTCAAGAACACACTAAATTCCAAGCGTCTAGAATTTACAATAGCGTAAGTACCTTATACATTAAGATAGTTAAACAGGATTCGTCTTTTTGCAGGGGCTTAATTTGTTAATGATGGTGAATATTAGCTGTCAATGCTTTGCTGTCACCTGAGGCACAGTGGAAGATTTCATTGTGGAGAACAGTGATATTTATTTAAACCAATGCATGGCACTCCTTGATGCTAATGGAGAAGAAGGTGGCTATGTGCTTTGCTTGTTGGGAAGGTCTTTGTTGAACCTGCCACAGGGCACAACAGCAGGGCTTGCACTGGAGAAGCGCTATTAAATCCATGTGTTCTAATTTTTATAAATCGGCCAAGGACTTACACTGTCTCCAAATGCACCAGGAACATATACACATTTTCCTAACAACCTATTTAGGACTGTATGGACAATTTGACAGAGAATCAAATTAACCTAAGATAATGTGAGTAGAAAACACCATTTACATAGAGATGTCTTTAGTTTAGAAAGATGCCCTGGCATTTCATCAATAGGATATATAGCTATCTCTGTGTCCCATGACTGTTGTATAAACACTGTAAAAAAGTACAGCAAAATGGATTCACCAAAGCAGTAAATTAAATTCTGCCCTTCTTTCCCACCCACTTTCTCTCTCCTCCAATCTCTCTTCCCTTCAGGAAAAACTAAGAGGCATAAATAATTATCTGTTATTAATATCTGAGGATGTAAAATGAAGTGATTTATAGCAGAATACTAACTGCTTATGAAAACAGCATAAAATTGCAAAAGTCTGCCGGAAAATATAAGTGTGACAGGTCTGATATATTTATTCTTAGAGGACATTAGTCATCTTACACCAGGGCCCAAAGCCCTTTCCTATGGAACAACCACAGTAGGACTGAAAAGAGTATGAGGGTCAAAGTTCCTGCAGGCTATCTATTTCCTTCACATGCAGTGGGACACTGTGGTGGCAGCAGTCCAAGGATGGTGCTTTTGAGACCAGGTTTCACTGCTACTCAATATTAGACCTCAGGGTAAGTCAAGTAATCTCCCTGGGCCCAGATTCATTCTTGCTAAAAGAGCGGGAAGCTAGGAATAGCCTCTTTCCTCCCTACCTGCAGGGTCATAATGAAGATGATGGAATAGATTTAAAGTACTTAAAAAGCAAAAGTGCTGGCCAGGCAGGGTGGCTCACGACTGTAATCACAGCTCTTTGGGAGGCCGAGGCGGGCGGATCACGAGGTCAGATCGGGACCATCTTGGTTAACATGGTGAAACCCCGTCTCTACTAAAAATACAAAAAATTAGCCAGGCATGAAGGCGGATGCCTGTAGTCCCAGCTACTCGGGAGGCTGAGGCAGGAGAATGGTGTGAACCTGGGAGGCGGAGCTTGCAGTGAGCCCAGATCACGCCACTAAACTCCAGCCTGGGCGACAGTGCAAGACTCCGTCAAAAAAAAAAAAAAAAAAAAAAAGAAGCAAAAGTGCCAAAAATTGAAGATTTTATTTTATTTCTTTTGTCACAGAATCTTTGTGTTGCCATCAATAAACTGCTTCTCAGGTATGTTCTGTTTTTGTTTGTTTCCTTTTGTAAAGTGAGGAAACTAGACAAAAGACATCTGATATTTTCTGATATTTCCCCACTTCTAAGATTATCAAGCCTCCTCTGAACAGCTTAGCAGATGGGAGGGTAGCAGAGAAGAACTGATGAAAGAAGAAACCAATAGTGGCAGGGAGTGGTCTGAGTTAGCAACAACAGCAACAATCCCAGATAATAGGTTGATTTGACTCAACACCCTTGTTTTAAAGAGTAGGAGTCTATATTCCATATAGGTCAACATAGGGCATTTTTAAGAGTACAATGATTTGAAGACTTCAGAATTTCTTTCTTTACACCCCAGCCCCCACCACATCCATTACTGATCTTGGCATTCCTATTATGTTAATTAATGTGAGTTTGTCTTGCAAGAAAACCATTTTTTTCAGCCACTATCTTCTAAGAAACATTTCTTTAGTCCAATCTAGAACCTGTACTTCTGGCTAGCAGATCCCTTGCTCTCTGCTCTGTTACAGACTTCTTCCCTACTACCTGTACTACTGTCTCTTCCATATGCTTACATCTTATTGCCTTAATAAAATTATATGCTTCTTGAACAAGAGAACATGTTCTTCTAATGTCCCTATATTTATGTGCTATATCTCATCCCTCCAGGACCCCTGCCACACTAAGAATCCACACCCCACTGCTGCTGTTTCTGCTTGAGGAATGCAAGAGATGTTCTGCATATAGTTTCTTCATTGGTAACTATCAATAAAAGTCAGTGTTCCTCAGCTTACATTTCATGCTCAGCCCTAGGCTGGACACTGAATAAGACACAGAATAATATAAGCATAAAATGCCATCTAAATTCTCCCCTCAGGGATGTGCACACCAGTAAGGAGACAAACATACATTTGCAGAGGAAAACTACCCAGTCTTGATCCCTGACAGTGTCTCAGACAGTTGGTGATTAACCACCAGATGACTGATTCTTGGCACTAACAGATGACTTCTCCCTGCAATTAATTCTAACACACTGATCAAATATTCTATATTTTGAAAGTAGTACCTAGCCAAGGTATGAGAGAAAGATAAAATCCAGAATTGAAAACAGAGAGTAGAATATTACGAGATAATAGGAAAATCAATGAAGCATATTTATCGAGCACCTATGATATGGTTTGGTTGTGTCCCCACCCAAATCTCATCTTGATTTCCCACGTGTTACGGGAGGGACCCAGTGGGAAGTAATTGAATCATGAGAGCAAGTCTTTCCCATGCTGTTCTTGTGATAATGAATAAGTCTCATGAGATCTGATGGTTTTATAAAGAGGAGTTCCCCTGCATAAGCTCCCTCTCTTTGTCTGCTTCCATCCACATAAGAAGTGACTTGCTCCTCTTTGCCTTCTGCCATAATTATGAGGCCTCTCTAGCCATGTGGAACTGTAAGTCCATTAAACCTCCTTATTTTGTAAATTATCCAACCTCAGGTATGTCTTTATCAGTAGCTCGTGAAAACAGACTAATACGGTAAATCGGTACCAGTACAGTGGAGCACGGCTGAAAAGATACCTGAAAATGTGGAAGCAACTTTGGAACTGGATAACAGACAGAGGTTGAAACAGTTTGGAGGACTCAGAAGATAGGAAAATGTGGAAAAGTTTAGAACTCCCTAGAGACTTGTTGAATAGCTTTGACCAAAATGCTGACAATGATATGGACAATGAAATCCAGGCTGAGGTGGTCTCAGGTGGAGATGAAAAACTTGGGAATTGGAGCAAAGGTGACTCTTGTTATGTTTTAGCAAAAAGGCTGGCAGCATTTTGCCCTTACCCCCGAGATTTGTGGAACTTTGAACTTGAGAGAGATGATTTAGGGTACCTGGTGGAGAAAATTTCTAAGCAGCAAAGCATTCAAGATGCCACTTGGGAGCTGTTAAAGACATTCAGTTTAAAATGGAAAACAGAGCATAAAAGTTTGGAAAATGTGCACCCTGACAACGTGATAGAAAAGAAAATCCCATTGTCTGAGGAGAAATTCAAGTGGGCTGCAGAAATATGTGTAAGTAACTAAGAGCCAAATGTTAATCGCCAAGACCACAATAGGGAAAAAGTCTCCAGGGCATGTCAGAGAACTTCCCCATCACAGGCCTGGAAGCCTAGGAGGAAAAAATGGTTTTGTGGGCCAGGCCCATGGTCCCTCTGCTGTGTGCAGTCTAGGGACTTGGTTTCTTGCATCCAAGCTGCTCTAGCTGTGACTAAAAGGGACCAAGGTACAGCTCAGACTGTGGCTTCAGAGGGTGCAAGACCCAAGCCATGGTGGCTCACATGTGGTGCTGAGTCTGCAGGTACACAGAAATCAAAAACAGGTTTGGGAATCGCCCACTTAGATTTCAGAGGATGTATGAAAATGCCTGGATGTCCAGGCAGAAATTTGCTGCAGGGGTGGGGCACTCGTGGAGAATCTCCACTAGGGCAGTGCAGCAGGGAAATGTGGGATGGGCACCCCCACACAGAGTCCCCACTGGGGTGCTGCCTAGTGAAGCTGTGAGAGGAAGGCCACCGTCCTCCAGACCCCAGAATGGCAGATCCACCAAGAGCTTACACTGTGTGCCTGGAAAAGCCACACTCAACAGCAGCCTGTGAAAGTAGCCAGGAAGGGTGCTATACCCTGCAAAGCCAAAGGCAGGCCATGGAAGCCCACCTCTTGCATCAGTGTGACCTGGATGTGAGACATGGAGCCAAAAGAGATCATGTTGTAGCCCCTCTGTTTTGGCCAATTTCTCCCATTTGGAATGGCTGTATTTACCCAGTGCCTGTACCCCCACTGTGTCTAGGAAGTAACTAACTTGCTTTTGATTTTACAGGTTCATAGGTGGAAGGGACTTGCCTTGTCCAAGATGAGACTTTGGTCTTTGGACTT
Source organism: Piliocolobus tephrosceles (assembly GCF_002776525.5). Taxonomy (NCBI): domain Eukaryota; kingdom Metazoa; phylum Chordata; class Mammalia; order Primates; family Cercopithecidae; genus Piliocolobus; species Piliocolobus tephrosceles. Next base: position 16,260,597 of record NC_045448.1, read on the forward strand.
TTGAGTTAATGCTGAAATGAGTTAAGACTTTGGGGGACTGTTGGGAAGGCATGATTGGTTTTGAAATGTGAGGACATGAGATTTGGGAAGGACCAGAGGTAGAATGATATGATTTGGCTGTACCCCCACCCAAATCTCATCTTGAATTCCCACATGTTGTGGGAGGGACCTAGTGGGAGGTAATTAAATCATGGGGGTAAGTCTTTCCTAAGCTGTTCTTGTGATAATGAATAAGTCTCACATGATCTGATAGTTTTATAAAGAGAAGTTCCCCTGCACAATCTCTCTCTCTTTGCCTGCTGCCATCCATGTAAGAGACATGACTTGTTCCTCCTTGCCATCTGTCATAATTGTGAGGCCTCCCTAGCCAAATGGAACTGTAAGTCCATTAAACCTTTCTCTTTTGTAAATTGCGCAGTCTCAGGTATGACTTTATCAGCAGTGTGAAAATGGACTAATTAACTATTAAGTGCCAATGATGCCAGATACTTTTGGGAGATATGGATCCAACAATAAAGTTCCTGTCCTCAAGGACCTTAGGAGGGTGAGGACAGGATCATGAGATTCAGAAAGCATTTATTGGGTACTTGTTATATGCCTGCCACAGTGACAGGTGATGAGGGGGATGAAGTAATTGATAAAATAAGACTGACATCCTAAAGTGAAAGTACAAACTATCAGTAATAATTTAGTAAAACAGTATAATAAAAGTCATCATGCAGTGAGAGCTAAAGGGCATTGAATGTAGAGACTTTTTTCAGGAACAACCTAAGTGGAAGTTAAAAAAGTCTCTCAGAAAGGAAGATGTAAAATATGGCATCACTGAAGCTATTATTTTACCCTTTCTTGGAAATCTTCCCAGACTTGTCGTTCTGCAACTGTCTCTTCTGTCTTATCTCAGATCAAATTAGTTATTCTCTCCTGTGAATCCTGGGACACAGGTCGTGTCCCTGCTACAGCATCTACCAATATTGCATTATTGATGTTGGGCATCATGTCTGCCTCCTCCAGTAGAGTGTAAACTTGCAGCTGTTCACACCACAACTAGCAGAAGCTTAGCACATAGAATACCCCTTTTATGATAATGTGAAAAATTGAACCAAAAGTATTGAGTTGTTTCCATTTAAAATAAACAGATAAAGGAAATGTAGACTATACATGCAATGGAATATTATTCAGTCTTAAAAAAAAGAAGGAAATCTTGCCATATGCAACAACATGAATGAACCTTGAGGATATTATGCTAAGCAAAATAAACAAGTTAACAGCAGAACACAAACTGCATGATTCCACTTACATGAGGTATTTCAAGGAGTCAAATTCATAGAAACAGAGAGTGGAATGGTAGTTTCCTGGGCATGGGGACGGGAAAATGAGAGTTGCTAATCAACGGGTATAAAGTTTCCATTATGCAAGACAAATAAGTTGTAGAGATATATGCTACAACAACTTGCCTATAGTTAAAAATACTGTATTATACACTTAAAATCTGATCGGAGGGTAGATCTCATGGTAGGTCTTCTTACCATAATAAAAAAGAAAAGAAACATAATCCAATATATTGTGTGAATTCATTTCAGTTCTGATTACAGTAAAAAAACCTATTAAATGCCATTTGAGAAAATCAGAGAAATATCTATACATACTATATATTAGATGATACAAAATAATGTTGATTTAGATATATATCTGCAACACATTTAGATATAAATATGTAACACATTTTCACATTTTTTTTAAAAAAAGGTAAAATTCACAAAGAATATTGCTCTCGCCCTAACAAGAGAACAAGTTAGATTCTCTACAAATCCTTGTTATTTTCAACTATAAGAAAGTGGAGGTTGCAAAAGTCCTTAATGAATTATAATCCATAAGGTGACAAGACTTTCCTGGGAGATATGAGACCACAGGTGATTTCAAGTTTTACAGAGAAATGGTAAGAGGAGAAAGCTGCCATAAATGCAGGTAACAAGAAAATAGCTGACATTTTCACACACTGTAAAAGGAAGAGTGTGAAGTGTCATGAAAGCTGAGAGTCCCTGGGAGCTCCAGGCAGTAGGACAGTCTATGTCAACCTGCAGAGTCTCCAAGAAGTTGAGAATAAGAAAGGAAAAAAGATTTTAAAAAAGAAACCCTCTGGGTTAGGGGAAGATACACAAGAGAAATGCTCCTGCACTCTCAGGCTTACCTAAGGGTGAAGCATGAACGGGAGGGGAGGAGCATTGGGAAGGTGCCCTCTAGGGCCCAGCATACCAGGCCTGCTGTGGCAGACAGAGCAGAAAAATGAAGAGAAAGCCACCAGGCAGTCCCCAGTAAGTAAAGAACAACTGTCTGCCTGGTGAGGCCGAGGAGGTTGAGAAAAGCCATCCTGAGAAGCAGGTGCACTAGAGGGCCTTCTGAAGGCTGAAGATGTGACAGGAAAACTGAGACAAACTCTTCAGATCCCCAGCTCTGGTAAAGGACTTGCTTTGATCCTTGCCTCCAATATCTGAAATTTACAGTGAACCAGGTATAACAAGCAATAGTGTAGCCCAGATCCAGATTGGATGGACTCAACCACACTAGTGGACTGACAGAAGAAAAGGCATGTGATTTTCTGAGTGCACATATTATTCACATCAGTCATCACTGTTCTGCTGCTTGACATTTGTTAAAAAAAAAGCAAAGGAAAAAATTACCAAACACAAAGCAAGAAAATACCACCAAAAAAGTAACGATTCAATAATACAGTCTAGAGATAGCCCAGAGGTTGAAATGTATAGATTAGGATCCTAAAATAACTATAAAAATATGTTAAAGAATCTATAATGTTGAATAATGTATGTGTAAAAATGGAAAATTTCAGAAAATCCTTTGAAACTATTTATTAGGTGGTGCAAGAGTAATTGCTGTTTTTGCCATTGAAAACAGAAATGCTAAAAATGAAAAATTCCACATTAGATGGTTTCTACTAATGATAAGCTCCTTGATAAGTTTATTAGTAGAAAGTATCAGTAAACTTGAAGACAGACCAATAAAAATTATACAAACTGTATACAAAGAAAAAAAGAATTTAAAAAATAGAACAGAGTATCTGAGATCTGTGAAGCAATGTCAAATTACCTTACTTATATAATTGGTGTCCCAGAAGAAAAAGAAAACAACAGAAAAAGACATTTGAAAAGATAATAAGCAAGAATGTTCAAAATTAATGACAGGTATTAATTCATAGATCCAGAAAACTAGAGAACCATAAACAGGATAATGACAAAGAAAACATACTACAAAACAAAAATAAAGATAAATGATTAACAGCAGCCAGAGAAAAGTATATTACATTTAGGGGAGCAATGATAAAAATGGCTTCTCATCAGAAACAATGAACGTCAAAAGACAATGGAATCATTTCTTTCAAGTGTTTTAAGAAAAACAAAGCAAACAGTAACTGCAACTCCAAAATCCTCCAAACCTGTGGATCTAGAACTCTATGTATCATTTAAAAATGAAAATTAAATGGCAATATATCTAGACAGATAAAAACTCAAAGAATTTGTTTCCAATAGACTTGAACTAAAAGAAACATTAAAATAAGTTTTTTAGACTTGGGAAAATGACACCAGAGAGACCTTGTTATGTGAGAAGGAATGAAGAACACCAGAACAAGTAGATAAATATGCAAGTAAATATGAAGGCCTTATTAAAATGACATGCATGCACGTGCACACACACACGCACACATACACTCTTAAATGATAATTGACAGTTTAAAATAAAAAAAAAACACATTGCAATGAGAAGTTTATGGCATATATAGAAGCAACATATATAACAAAAGCACAAAGTGAAAAGGTGTTAATTTGCAATCTGTCAGCCTCAGCCTCCCAAAGGTATGGTGGTATGAGCCACTGTGCTCAGCCTAAAGACAGATATTATCAGCCTGGATGAAAAAGCTAGGACCAGCTATATGTTGTTTACAAGAAACACACTATAATGATAAAGACATAAACAGGATGAAAGCAAAAGAATGGGAAAATATATGCCATGTTAAACACTAACCATACAAAGGCTGATATAGTCAAAATATAAAATGCTTAGGGGTATATTTGACAAAAGATGTGCAGCACTTCTATATTAAAAACTGTAAAATATTACTGAGTAAAATTAAATGATATATAAATAAAAGGAAAGATGTGCCATATTCATAGATAGGAAAAATCAACATTAAGCAGATGGCAATTCTCCCCTAATTGTTCCATAGATTTGATGCAATTATAATCAATATCCCAGTAGAACTTTTTTATTGTAGAAATGGATGACTAATTAGAAAATTTATTTAGAAAAGTAAAGGAGTTAGAATAGCCAAAACAATCTTGCAAAAGAGTTAAAAGACTCTTTATTGACTCTAAGACCTATTATTTGTTATATTTGGTATTAATTGGTGAGAAGGTAGATCAATCAGAGAAAACAGAGAGTCCTGAAGTAGCCCGTATCACACATACTACAATTAGCACATTTATGAAATGGACATTAAAGCAATCCACCTGTGCTACTACAATATTATAGACTATGAAAATATAATAAACCTAATACCTTTTTCACAACATATACCAAAATTAGTTCAAGATCAGTCACTGATCTAAGCGTAAAGCTTAAAACAATACAGCTTTCAGAAGAAGACAAAGCAAAATATCTTTGTGACCTTGGTATATGTCATAATTTCTTAGAATACAGAAAGTGCTTAGCATAAAATTTAAAAATTATAAACTGTACTTCATCAAAACTTGAAACTTCCATTCATGAAAAGATATCATTAAGAAAATAAGTAGGTAAGCCTACTAGGTAAAGATATTTGCAAGATATATCTCACAAAACACATGTATCCAAACTACAATAAAGAACTCCTACAATTTACCAATATGAAGACAAACAACCTAACTAAAACTAGGCAAAAGACGTGACAAGATATTTGCTTAAACAGATAAGCAACTATACAATAAGTACCTGTAAAAGAGCTCAATACTGTCAGTTATTATGGAAATGCAAATTAAAAACACCATGAGATACTACCCCACCACTGCTAGAACAGCTAACAGGAAAAAGACTGACAATACCAAATGTCGGAGAAGATGTAGAACACTTGGAGTTGCTTAGTTGTTGGTAGGAATGTAAAATAGCACATCTCATTTGGAAAACTGTTTCACAGTTTGTTTGTTTTTTGTATGTATAAGCATGTTTATTATTATTTTAATTTTATGTTTATTTTAGATCCAGTGCATCTTAGTGTATGTAAATTATGTCCTAATGAAAATAAAATTTAAAATGTGGAGTTATCAGGAAAAGAAGAAATAATATATTCTGTGAAGATGGAATAATGTCAGCATTAACCAGAAGAAAAGAATTGGATCTTCCAAAGGAATCCTTTTTTAAAAACAATTTTATGACTTTGTTGAGATTTAATTCATGTGCCATATGATTCACCCATTTAAAGTGCATAAATGGTTTAAAATATATTCTTAGTGTTGTTCAACCATCATTACAATCAGTTTTAGAACATTTTCATTAACACCCCAAAAAGATATTGTACCCATTAGCAGCCACTCCTCATTTCTTTCCAACCTTCTCCCCACCTCCAGGTCTAGACAACTAACCTTTCTGTCTTGACAAATTTGCCTATTCTAGACATTTCATACAGATGAAATCAACAGTGTGTGGTCTTTGTAACTAGCATCTTTCACTTAGCACAATGATTTCAAGGTTCATCCATGTCATATCACCTATCAGTACTTCATTTTTTAAATTGATCAATAATATTGCAGTGAATTGACACAACATTTTATTTGCCCATTCATCAGCTGATGGGCATTTGGGCTGTTCTTACTTTTCAGCTGTTATAAATAATCCTGCTATGAACATTAATGTGCAATTTCTCATGTGGACATATATTTTCATTTTTCTTGCATATATATCTAGAAGTGGAATAGCTGGGTCATATGGTAGCTTTATGTTTAACCTTTTGAAGAATTTTCAGATTGTTTTCCAAAGCAGATGTACAATTTTACATTCCTACCAGTGGTGTATGATAATCCTGTATTTTTTTCACATCCCCACTAACACTTATTATCTCTCTTTTTGATGAGAACAATCCTAGTGGGTGTGAAACTCGATCTCATTGTCATTTTGATTTGCATTTCCTTCATGACTAATGATAGTGAACATCTTTTCATGTGCTTATTGGCCATTTGTTTATTTTCTTTGGAGAAATGTCCACTCGATCCCAAAGAAATCTTTGATAGATCAAGTTATTTGCTGATTGAAAATAAAATAGTTTATGTGAAGTGAGAATGCATAGATTTTAATTTAGTTGAACCTCTACCTGACTTGGAGATCTTCCACTCCAAGCTTTGGATCTTGGAGCTCCAAAAGTTGCATGGGTTAGCTCCCCTGTTGTAAACACTAACTATGTATCCTCACCTGAATGCATGAATTAAAGATGGTTCACAAAGCAGCTTATCATCAGAAGCACCTGGAAATGTGGGAAAAATGGATTCTTGGGACTAAGCAACTGAATCTGAATTTTTTGGTGAGTCTCAAGTAACCATATAAAAAGAAGGTTCACCAGATGTTTCTAACAATCATTTCAGCCTTAGAATTACTGAAACTACTTCATTGAAAGGTTAATGCCTGCTGCCCATGTTGGGCGCCATAATGGTGGGTCTGATTGCACAATCTTGAGTAGAACTTCAGACATACTTATTCTTGTAAACTGAAGTCATCACTCATGAAAGATTAGTTTGCTGCATCAATCTTTAATTCCTCCCTGTCTCCCAGACTTCAAAGACTTGGACATGGAGACATGGCAAGGAAGTAGAGAGAGAACAAAAAGAAGTAGAGGGATGAAAAACAACAATAAAGAAGATGTTAAGTGGTTGTAGAGAAATGTGAATACCAAGTTTATAGAATGCATTGTAAAGGTCAGATGAGAATTTAAATCAGATCTATGCAACAGGAAAACCTAAGGACAGATGTGCCTAATTTTGTATTGTGTTTTGACCCAGCTTAATTATATCTATTTGACCCAGTTCAATTATATTCTATCACTAACTTCAAAAAGAATATTTAACACTCAAAGTAGAGGTGCCAAATTCATTAAAGTCGTTACTACATGCTATTCAGCCTTCCTCCTTCCCGCCACCTCTTCCTCCTTAACTCTTTACAACCCAGCCTCTATATTCAAAGCAACAAATTCGAAATATGCTCCCCTAGTGGCCACCAGGGGACTGGACAGCTCACTGCCTAATTTATCAGTCCCTTCTCAAACTTCATTCTTCTTGACAGCTCTGCAGCATTGAATCCATTTATACTCCCTCCTTGATCACCTGTGCTCTCGTGACTGCCTGGATAGAGCCCACTTCACTCTGTTCCCTCATGGGATCAGCATCTGTAATTGAGGTTCATTCATGGGTTAAGTGCTGAGTCACAAAACTGAAGTGGGCCCGGACCCTGCCTCCAGGAATTTCAATTTAATAAGATGTCCTCCTTCTTCTACAGTCTGACCTCTCTCATAGATTCTCGGACTGCTCAAGCCCCCTTTAACATAAGCACACCTAATGTTCCCATCTTCTCAGTTCTCTGATTTTCTCTCAGGGCTGTCAGCTATTCTCTTTGGAGGTGAGCCCCAGTCCTGGACATCTAGCCCTAAGCTCCTAAGCTTGGCAGCCTTGCCTTCCATGGTCTAACCCAAGCCAGCTTTCCATTTCATTCCCCGTTTCTCTCCAGCAAGCATTTGGTGTTTTGTCTAAATTGGACCTCTTGCTGTTCTTCAGACAGGCCCTTCCTATTCCAGTTTCCATGCCTTTAATCATACTGTTTCCATCTGCTAAAAAAACTCTCCCTATCTGTGCCCATAGAAAAATCACTCATTCTTTAAAGCCCATTCCAAATGTCACCTCTTGCAAGAAGATTTCTCCAATTCCTTCCATGGCCTTCTGTTTCCCGAAACTAGATGTATGCTCTTTTTCCTTCCTTACTCTCATGCCACTCTGTGCTTTTGTAAGTCCTTTATTTATTTCATCTTAATCTGAGTGACTATATTGTCCTCCACTCTAACCTGAGACTTCATTAGACAATGACTGCTCTTGTTTACTTCTGTGTCCCTAACACTGAGTAACTTACAAGTACACTCACAACCATACTTAACATGCCCTTAGTGGACTGAATTGAAATCCAGAGACTGAAGGAGAAATCATGATAGCAGCCCACCTCCCCTACCCCTCTGGCCCATCATCGTTTCTTGAAAATTCTTTAGGAAATAGGATTTTCAAGATAATTTTCTTTTCCATGAAATGTCTTAGTTTGCAGACAACTAAGATATCCCTCTCTGGTCAGGGATAGAACGATTGCTGTAGCTCTTCTAGGCAGCTGCTGGTGGTGAGCACTTAGGGGAAGTAAAACCAGGGGAGGAGGACAGCTGAAGAGATCCATGTTCCCATCTTGATTTCCTAGTCATTTCCTATGTGACTTCACCCTACTTATTTATCTTCTCAGAGTCTCAGTGGAATAAAGTTAATCTTCTCCATAGGACTGATGAGAAAATAAGCAGGATTTTACATATGTTTATAAATTTATAGTTCTATATCTTCCTTAAATACTATAGCTCTAGTTCCAGTAATAAGCCACCGGGCATGGGAATCCAATCCACACTTCTTCCTCTTGAGGAAATTACATCGACTAATGGAGTTTTAGTACCATAAACTATCATCAAAATTTGAGACTTCTAAATGCTCTGTTTAGCCACCATGACCTTTCTTTACATAAAACATTAAGAAAATATGCAAAGTACCAGACTGGGCAAAGCAGAGTACTCTGGTAGTAGTGGGTGGGGGCGCGCAGAAGCCCCTCTCAATGCCTCCCTACATGCTATGGTGGTGGGGGACAGTTTTCAAACACAGACTCAGAAATCTGATGCTCAGGAGAATACCAGTTGAAAACCAGTTTTAAATAACTGCAAATTCTACTTGGATCACTTTAAAGGCTTTTGAGATTAGACTTGACCAAGAATTCAACACTGGTCTTTCTGGAAGCATGGAAAGCTGAGACTCCAAGAACAGCTAAACAGGCAAGTGGGGCCACTGAATTCTGGGAGGTACACATGAGCATGCACAGATGCATATGGAATTTAGGGTTTCCAAAACATAACAAGCACATTAGTCTCCTACTCCCAGGCCTTTATACACCCCCACAGTTGTGAATAAATGGGACATGTTACCACTATTTTGGCCTTTGTACACACCGAATGCAACAATGTAAAATGCATCTGATAAGAAATGGAGGGGAACAATTAAACATATAAATAGTAAAAGAAGGGTGGTGAGATTATAGATAATTTGTTTTGTAATTTTTAAAAAATTTAATAAACCATTTTTTAACAATATATATGTGTGTTAAACATATATATAAAATATATAAATTATCTTGTGTATGTACATGTGTGTGTACTTTTTTTAGAGGAATACCAAAAGGTAAACCAGTAAAAAAGCCCATTTGTTTGATACATCAACTCACTCTGCCTCTAGTTAAACCCCTTACCAAACCAAACCAAGCCAAACAATAACAACAACATAGCACGCTGAGTTAAATCAGAAGCAAGGCATCTTTCATTGACTATAAACTAGATTAAATGTGTTTTCAGAACATACAAGCTTTGGGGACACTTTTCCTTTTCAAGTAGCTATTTAAAACCTGACAAAGACACCAAAAAAAAAAAAAAAAATACACATACGGAGCTTACGCTTTTGGTTTAGTGCACCTTCAAAGAGTCTTATAGCATTTCCTTAGCAAAATTCTGCTAGAAGGTTTAATCTATATGCAAGAAAGTTCCAATTATTATTTTTAATGGAGATAAAATACTTGAAAAAATTAAAGTTTAGGCCGGGCTCAGTAGCTCACGCCTGTAATCCCAGCACTTTCAGAGGCCGAGGTGGGCGGATCACGAGGTCAGAAGATCGAGACCATCCTGGCTAATACGGTGAAACCCCATCTCTAGTAAAAATACAAAAAATTGGTGGCGGGCGTCTGTAGTCCCAGCTACTCGGGAGGCTGAGGCATGAGAATGGCATGAACCCGGGAGGCAGAGCTTGCAGTGAGCCGAGATACCGCCACTGCACTCCAGCCTGGGCGACAGAGCGAGACTCCATCTCAAAAAAAAAGAAAAATTAAAGTTTAAAGCACATTAGAGTTTGCAACAGATGGTGATCACTGGGTAAAAAAGACATTTAACTGTGCTTGCTATTGTGAAATTGGAATTTCGAAAAGGGGTGAACATGAGAGTTATGGAAGAAACATGAGCTTAGTTTGAGCAGACATAAACGTTCCTCGTTCATGTACTCATTCTCATTTGTCAATATATTCAATCAAAAAATAAGAAAAAGTCTCTGTCTTTTTTCAGTCATGATTCTTAAGCCATTTCACCTGAGAAAAAATTCAAGTTTTTGATAAGAGAAACATAAACTTTAGGATAAAAGAGACATATGTCAAAATCCTGAAATGGTTTGTACAATCAAATAATACACAAGGAAAAAAGGAAATGACTAAAAATATTCTGTAAGCCTTATTTCTGGTATTGATCATGATTTTCTTTCACATTTAGCAATATTTGTTTTATATGAATCTTTATAAATTACTGTCCTTAGCATTTTCTTTGGAATGTGATACAGTAATTCATAAACATTTTAAGGAAAAATACGTGATGTTTTCTTCACATCTTTTTTCTTTTGTATGCACTTAATAATTGTGGGCTTATGATCTTCAAAAGGAAAGCAAAGACTAAAATGTCCTCTATTTATGCTAGAACTACAAAAGTTGATTACTTCTAAAATCAAAGAAAACCATGGGTATATTAAACACATTTTCCATTGGGTTTCTTAAAAATTAGGGAAAAAAAGAAGGAAAATGACATTAGAAATGATTTCAGAAAAAAATGCATAATGACTGATATGATTTGGCTGTGTCCCCACTCAAATCTCATCTTGAATTGTAGCTCCCATAATTCCCACGTGTTGTGGGAGGGACCTGATGGGAGGTAACTGAATCATGGAGATGGGTCTTTCCCATACTGTTCTCATGACAGTGAATAGGAGTTTCACGCTGATGGTTTTATAAAGGGGAGTTCCCTTACACAAGCTTTCTCTTGCCTGCCGCCATGTAAGATGTCCCCTGCTCTTCCACTATGATTGTGAGGCCTCCTGAGCCATGTGGAATCGTGAGTCAATTAAACCTCTTTCCTTTACAAATTATCCAGTCCCAGGCATGTCTTTATTAGCAGCATGAGAACAGACTAATACACTGACCTTTGGATTTGATTCAACTATGATATAAAATCTTTATGTTATAACTTCCTTATCAACAAACTATAAGGAATGTAAAAAGGTTTCCATTATTATAATTTTTGGAACTTACTTTCAAAATCCAGGAAAAAGTGTGGATAGTTTTCAATTTCCCTGGTAAGGACTTTGAGCAGATTTCCCATCCCAGCAAACCTAGGAAAGGCAACAGAAAACCAAATACCATTAGCAACATAAAAAAAAATAGACTTGCATGAATATCCCTGGGCCCCTCATAGCTACCTTTAAATACCAGAAGCATCTCCAACCCAGGGGCTGAGCAATAACGTAGCAACTCATTTCTGAATTGGTGACAGATAAATATCTCTGAGGTGCTGGGTCTCTAAAACTTAGGGACATGTGGCTAAGTCATACAAAGTATGACAATGATAGAAGTGTTACAAGCTCTCTCTTGAGAATACACATGCAGTCCATATCTCGTTCACCATATTAAAAAAAAAAAACATAAATAATAGTCTATGAAAAGAATCAGGTATTTTCTTTATAGGAGACAAAGTTTAGGAATATTCTCCAGAGTGCCTCCCTTCCACTTTTCCTAATCCCCTGGATCCTTACAACAAACGTTTCGGCTTTGCTTTGTTTCCTTTAGATAGATGTGGAACATGTCACATCAGTGGACAAGACAACAAAGAGGGCATTTTAAAAATAACTGTCTAAAAAAGTAAGTTCCTGAAAGCTCATGAGGAATAGAGTTTAGAAAACATAGATTTACACTGCCAGGAACTCCTCTTAACATGTATAAGAGGCCAGATTTCTCAGAGGAGTGGCCCCTGGCAACTTAGAGGATCTTCTGATCTGATATTTCAATGGTAATGACATTGGATACTTCTGGAAGCTTAACAATGAAAAGGCATAATGCCCAAAAAGTTACTCTCCGTAAAATTGCAGCCTAAGATGTTTGCAAAGGTGAGTCAAATCAACAGAAAAATACAAACCTATTACATAGCAGCAGCCTAACCGAAAGAATAGCTAACATGAAGGATTTTTTTTTTTTAATAAACAGAAAATTTCTACTGCTCTCAGCTCTAGACATTAAACTATCTTCTTAGGGAAGTCACCAATCCACACATTCATTCAACACATATTTACGGATGAGCAATTAGATGCTGGGCACTGTGCTCTTGGGAAGACATTCCTCTAACTCTCTGTAAGTGAACTCTTGTGCCTCAAATATCTCAGTTTGTGAAGGATCAATTTGAACAATTACTTAACTGGTGCAAGGAAACTGCTGGGCTTCAATTTTCTATGGCTATAGTTTCTAACAATATTTATGTTGATACAAGGAATTTTAAAAAACACACCACTCTAAGCAAGATGTGGCGAGAGAAGAATGCACTAAAAGGATGACTCTGTGCATGAGAATATGTAGCAAGTGGTGGAATCTGGTCTCCGTAATCCTCCACTGGGAAAACACACATTTGCAGACATACTCCCCGATATAAATCACTAACATGAAACCAGAAGACAGACTGTTTAAGCAGTCTATCCTTTGTTAGATGGCTGGTGTCTAATCCCAGCTGTTTTCTACTATCTCTGTTATCCAGGCCAAGAGATTTCATCTCTGTAACCCTCAGTTTCCTCATCTGTAAAATAAACTTTTGAAAAGGATCTATTTCATCGAGTTGTGAGAATTAATGAGATAAAATTATAAAATGCTTAGCACAGCACTTACAGGAAGTGCTCAAGAAAAATTACGTACTTTTACTATTGATGATGATAGTTACCATCATCATTGTCATCTACATGATTATCCTAATAGCCTTCAAATGCTTGTGTAGGATTAGGCTATGAAAGACGGATTATAATAAGCTGTATGTTGTGCTACGAAAGAGAAGACTAACAGAGAAATGATGAGAAAAATATTCTAACCATTATAGTTGTCTGAATATTAAGTGACTTGCCTAGTGAGATAGTGAGTTTTCTCTCGCTGGTGATAGTTAAGTAGAAAAATACTATATCAGCCCTTAACATCATTGGAAAAATGAGTTATGTGTGGGGCAGAAGGCCGGACTGGACCCATCCTAGACATCTCCCACTTTGAGGTGTAGTAATATACTCGGGCATGCACGCACATGCACACACATATACACACACTGGAAAGCAAACATCATATTTCTCTCTTCTCAAAAATTATTCTTTGTCCTTTCTGTCATTCTTCCATTCCTTCCCTGCCTTTATGCACATTTCCTTTTAAGATATTTTTGAGCAAAACCTTGTGTGAGGTAGGTTCCGCTGAATTAAAGGTTGGGCTGGTAGAGTCCATCCCTGCCACTGGGCAGCACTCACTACCCCTCCTGGGTCTCCAGGAAATGATCTGTTTCCAGATTAATGAACAATTTCAGATTAGGCCTGGAGTCGCTTCTTGTAAGAAGATGATTTTACTGTTTTTAGGAGTACTGATTTTCATACAAAGTGCTTTAATGGAAGTTAAATATTCTTAATTTTCCTAGTTTTGTGCTATGAATGTGTCAAGGGAGACTTGCATGGATTGGGCTTCCCCCTAAAATTCTGTCCTGTATGTGATTTTACTGTCAGAGTACCTGAGTAGAAGATATGCCAAGCCTTTGAAACTCATAACAGATAGAAACAAACACATCTAAAAGTATGTCCAAATATTAGCTGTGGAATTCTATCTCTTCAAAAGGTTATCTCAGTGGATTGACTGATATCATCAGATATTTTTGAGCATCATTCTAACATGAACCAAAGTTAATTACTTGAAAATCCTAGGATTCTAGATGTGTCACCTCTCAAGCAGGGACCTCTAGAACAATGACTGTGGACACTGTGTAGACATAGAGTACAAGTCTAGTCCCATGGAACCTAGAAAACAAGTGTTTCATCTCATTATGACCTAATGATGTGATGCTTACTGCCCCACTCCAAGGTTGATAAGAATTCATGCGGGTGTCTTCTGGTTTAGGGGGACCTGCAAAGTGAATTGGTCCATCATCACACAGATAGTCACCTAGTAGACACCACAGTTATTTTTAATTGGACCCAGAGTTTCACTTGGAAAGGCCTCTCATCCATATTCTGCATGACAGATTACTCTCCAAATTTTTCAAGCAGCTCATCAGTGAATACAAAATATACATTCCTATTACCACAGTACTCGGGAAATAGCTAAATTAATTCATATACAGCTTATTTTTTATTATTTTATCTCATTCAATAAAATAACTGGTTATTATGCACTATTAGAGAATGCAAATAAACAGTGGAAGTGGGGGGAGTAGGAGAGTAAAAGTGAACTAGTAACATAAAGGTAGAGGCAAGAAGTAGATTAATTATAAGCCATCCCATCCAGAACATTTGTTGGAGATGGCTTATCATTTGCTCTTGGATAGACAAAGCAAAGAAATATCCCCTTCAATATTTGGTGTTGAGAAAATACAAACAGGTTATACTAGAGAAGTATAGCTTTTTTTTTTGATTGATAAAAAAGAAAGAGAGTCATGACTAACAGAGAGTCAAGACAATGAGAAATCTCCTCTCCTTGGGCTTCTAAAGGAGAAGCTGTTTCACAGAGGAAGTCATATTTGAGGATGAGATGAGTCTCAGGGTTCCCATGGGCAGAGCTGTGGTTACACATCCAAATGGGTGGCAGAGTAGCTTGGTTGGGGTGTACTCTGAAGGGCTGGGAACTCTGGTTTCTACATTCTATTTTGGTGATTGCATGGATATCCTCCTAATGTGACCTGCTGTTGGGTCTATCCCAAGGGACGTCAGTTTACCACCTTTCCCTATGGTGTGGGAGCTTATATCAGAAGGAATACAGCAATCCAGCAGGCACTCTGAGCTCCCTAGGATGACTTTAATCTGAGTATCTGAGTTTATTACTTAAATATAGTATGTTGTGTATACTGTAAAGTTTAGGCTTACTTTAGACACAAATATACAAATATGTACACACACACACACACACACACACACACACACACAAATGACTCCCTTGGCATGTTCAGAAATCATTTCTAAGTTGAAGCCCTACTGGGACATAATGCAGCTACACTGGTGCACACGGAAGTTTTCAGATCTAAATTCATTCCTGTGGGGAGGGTCTGGTAGGGGTGGAGCAAGGACAGAGAGTACAGGTTAAGTATTCCCCAATTTCAAAAACCTGAAATCTGAAATGCTCCAAAATCTAAAACTTTTTGAGTGCTCACATGACACTCAAAGGAAATACTCACTGGACTCCAGATTTCTGTATCTGCAAGGTTCAACCAAGAGGTATGATATAAATATTCCGAAATTTAAAAAAATCCGAAATTCAAAACACTTCTGGCCCCAAGCATTTTAGATAAAGGATACTCAACCTATACAAGGTTTTGGCTGTCAGATTAAGAGACAGGAGAGGATATACCAGTTGGATAAGCACTCGTGAAGGGATGGGGTCCTGAAAATCAATATCCTTTATTTGGATATTTCCTGCTTTGGAGAGTGGCATTGGAAGGTGGTCCTCCTTTCATCCATGTCCTCTCTGAGAGGCCTTTTACTCTTAGAGGTGCCAGTCTTCCCTGCTTAGATTTTCTAGGACTCTGCTCCTTCTCTAATGAAGTGAAGGTGTCTGGGCATCTGGGTCACCAGGTCCCTGGCATTGGCTGGGTCTATTTTCCCAGGCATTGCAAGCTGGGACTAACTTACAGAGATTAAGACACAGTCTTGAGAATCTGAAGCACAGAGTAGGCCAAAGTAACAATACGATGTGTTGACTCAGCTCTTTCTCAAACATGACTTCTGTGAAACAGCTTCTTCTCTTAGAAACCAGAGGAGGTTTCTCTTTGTCTTGACTCTCTCTTAGTCATGACTCTTTTTCCTTGTTTTTCATTAAAAAAGCTGTGCTTTTCTAGTTTAACCTGTTTGTATTTTCTGAACACCAAATCTTACCCCCAAAGGTATGTACTATAAGTAACACATGAATAGCATCATAGAAAAGAGTGCTTGAAAGAGCCTCAAGAATATAAGGCACCATCTAACTGCCTGTTACTCCAGAGCAAGTCATTGTAGCTGTGAGTCTTGGGTTCCTCATTTGCACAACAGTATGATAATAGTATCTCCTGCATGGAACTCTTGTCAGGACTAAATGAACTGGGTGTGAAAGCACCATGTATACCATAAAGGACTGGGCAAATATTACCTATAATTGTTCAACATTACAACTCCTCTTATAGTTTAAGATATTCAGGGAATCTGACAAATGGATTAATGTCCCCAGCATGGTATGATTCCATATGATTTCCATTTTTCTTTATTTTTCAATATTGGTGTCCTAAGATCCATGGTCCTTTATGTATACCTTTTCCACACTAAACTATAACCAGGTAAATGCTTAGCGGCATTAATAGCTGAAAGAGACTTTTCTACATGCAAGACACTGTATTTTAGATACGTTTTCTTATTTCATATTCAAAATGTACTTGGGGGAAGATATATATTATTAGAGATTGGAAAACTAAGAATTATTAAAATTAAGTGTAGAAGCTGATTAAAAAACATAAATTCTTACGAAAGACAACTAAATTTTCAAAAGAACAATTTTTATATAAGTTTGTGATAGAGTCTTCAGGTAATTCTACAAAAATTAAAACCCATTTTCAATGCAAAATTCCCAAACATAAACAAATGCTTTTAAGAACATGAACAGTGAGGTCACTCTATTAGTAATACTAGGATTATCATCAAAGATTTTACTTTTTTTTTTTTTTTTTTGAGACAGAGTCTCACTCTGTTGCCCAGGCTGGAGTGCAGTAGCACAATCTCGGCTCACTGCAACCTCCACCTCCCAGGTCCAAGTGATTCTCCTGCCTTAGCTTCCTGAGTAGCTGGGATTACAGGCACCTGCCACCACGCCCAGCTAATTTTTGTATTTTTAGTAGAGACGAGGGTTCACCATGTTGGCCAGGATGGTCTTGAACTCCTGACCTCAAGTGATCGACCTGCCTTGGCCTCCCAAAGTGCGGGGATTACAGGCGTGAGCCACTGCGCCTGGCCAGATTTTACTTTTTAACCAAATAATTGTGTCTATGTGTACCCCATGTCATATAGCACGAAGTCTAAGGAAAATAAATGTCTAACAAAGAAAACCCAACCAAAGTGGTTCATAAATACTTCTACTGAAAAGAAATGAAATGCCAAAGAACAAAGAGTTAACATGTAGATTTTCTAGCAATCTGAAGTGGGGGACTTGGGGTGGCTGCCTGCTCTGATCCTAGGAGATCTGGTTTATCTTCCGCAACACTGACTCTCCTGGTGAGAGCGACCTACCTAAATAAAAGGAAAAAGCAATGCCTATCCCATGAAAAGGCAATCTGATAATAGTTTGGGTGGCAAGTTTCTTCTTCCTCCTTTGGTTCTCTAATGAACATGCTACCTTTAAAAATTACTCTGAGAGAATTACTCAATCCCCAGGGCACTTACAGGTGGTGTATGCACTGAGAGAAGACATGGCTTCAGCATTCAGGTGATGCACATTCTTTTAGGGAAACAGCACGAGTTTAATTAAACAATTTAATCTATCTAAAAGCACATATCACATTCCTGATAAATTGTAAGTACTCAAAGATATTAATTGAATATGAAAATAACATTATGCCCAGTACATATTAAGTAACAGAGTAATTATAGTTATTAATACTATGATTTATGAGAGAAACAGGAACATCAGCATTCTATTGAGTGCCCACTGTGTGTGTGGCACTATACTTGAAGCCTTCACACACTTTATTTCATTCAAACCTTACATCAAACATCAGGTAACTATAATTATCTTCACATTGATTAGGGGGATGAAAAGGAGGCTCAAATATCTAAACAATTTTCCAAATACTACAAGAAAATACAAGAGTCACATTTGACATTGAAAATCTGTGAATCTGAAGTCTATGCTCTTTTCTGCACAGTAGAAGTCCTGGGGCTCCACATCCCTAGGAGGCCCCTGCTTGGGGACTTCAGAGAGTGTGGTCAGCTGAAGGCGTGTGTAGGGTGTTGTACTGTTGAATGAACATGCTCATTTTTCTGGGGAGAGAGCCCATAGCTTCTGTTAGATTCCAAAGGGTCTGGCTCTACACTAGTGTTACGCAATAGCATGTACAGGAAGGGAGGTGTTTCTTTAGGAAATGAAGGAAAAGAGAAAACTATGTGGGTGAAGTCTTCTGGAAGAGTCTGCTCCATAGAAGCAAGCTGCCATCCAGATGCGAAGAATACTGGGAATCCGGGTTGACTGATAGAAGCCCTCCAGCTAGGAGACAAATTCTGAGTGTGAAGGGAACAGAGAATACACATTGGGTGACTCCTCAATCCTCCAAAAACAGAAGATTTCTTCCTCAAGATTCATTTTCTGCACTAGTATTTTGAAATAGGTTCTTCAATTTTTTCCTCTAAATAGTCTAGAGGAAGGGTGTTTCTCTAGTGACTTTAGGAGTGGCAGCAGTGCCTCTAAAGCCCGCCTGCATGCTCTTGCCAAGGGAGGCACTCATTTTTAAGGGGTGACAATTTTGGATGTACTCATGGTATTTTCTCTGACCACTTTCTTGGCTGTCAGTTCAAAGCCACTTCTATGAGAGTTGGCTTTAAGGTTACTCAGTGGAAAGCCATGACTCTCTTTAAGAAATAATTATCTAGTCACATTTCCAGTTTCAAAAAAGAGAAGAGAATTCATATACACGGACACTGTTTTTCACTATTTGGAACCCTATTATTTTTTAGAAGAAAAAAATAAGTTGATAGCATTAGCTGCACTCCCAGAGTATAAAACCAAATGAAATCAAGCAGGGTTTATTTTAAAAAGAAGTGACTATGGTTTATGGAGAAATTCATTTGTTTTCTATAAATAAGACATATCAAAGGAAGCAGGCCCAGGGAACGGGGGTGTGAATGATGACCTCTGCCTGTGTATACCAAAATTTCAATGCTCAACCTTCATGATTAGATCACAAGCTCCTAAGAGATTTCTTTTTTTTGGTTACGACTATTTGAAAGGAGAATTCCTAAGCCAATGCTATTTTTTATCAATAATGAACAGAAGGTGAGAAAATAAATCAATACCACAGCAGCCCTACCAGGATTTATTTTCTAATCTTTTTTGAAAGTCCAAGACAAGAATACTCATCTCTAACAGAGAATAAGACCTCTATCAGAAGGGGTAGATTTTCTTATCATTTTGAATGACCTAATACCTTCCAGAATCTATCATCTTTAGCATCTCTGGTGCAAAGACTTTAAGAAATCAAAGACTCAATTACCTATAACTCAACACTTTGGGAATATGGAAGTCCTGATTCATCCAATTTTTTTGGCAACATAGCATTTAAACTACAGACTGACCATGAATACAGCAATGCCATATATTTATATAATTTCACATATTTGTCAAAGATGTGTCTGACTGCATTTATCTTCAGTATGAGCATGTGTCAAAGGGAGAAAAGTTATCATTGGACCCATTTTACAGATATAAGAACTCCATGACCAGGTATAGTAAGTGTCCTTCCCAAGGTCCTCCAGATGGGTCCTGGACTTCATAATATACAGGCCCCCTTCATCCCCAAATTTAATCTGAATACACTCCACATTAGAACTGGGGTCATCTTTTTAAAGCTCTCATTTTACAAAAAAAGGATGGGCCCAAGAATCCACAGCACATTAGGGTCAAAGAAGGGACTAGAGAAGAGATGTTGTGGCTCTCAATCTCACGCTCTGTCCATTAATACAAAGAGTAAGTGGGACATCAAGTTCATTTTCTAAGACATGATGAACTCAGAATGCTCTCTGCTCCCTAATAAGGACACCCTCGCTGGTGGTCCAGAATAAATTTGCACACTTCCCTTCCTTCTCAACTCGATTTTCCTGATTCACACCCTTGGCAGAGCTTGCCAGTATCCTGCAAATAGCCTCCAACTTGATCTTCCTGACACAAGTCTTGTCTCCCTTCTACTCATTTCCATGCTGCTGGCAGAGCCATTTTCCTAATCACAAATCTGAGATGTTACTTCCTAGCTTAATATGCTTCTGTGGCTTCCCAGTTCCTGGTGGATACAACGCATTCAAATGCATGCACTGGGCACAGAAAGCCTGGACCCTGCCCCCTTTATTCCAGCCTTGCCCTGCACATCCTGTCCCTAGAGTGGCTCTGCTCTTGACTGCCTCAGGGCTCTTGCACACGCTGCTCTGTCTGCTTCACATTCTTAATGATCTGCAGGCCAGAGTGAGGAGGGTGCTTTACGTATTACCATATTTTAATTTTTACGACAACCATATGAAATAGTTACTGCTATTATCCCAATTTCAGAGATAAAGAAAGAATCTTAAAGACTTAGAAACTTACTGCATTTCACCAGTGACAGATCAGGGTCACTGGAATCCCCTTCTATCTGACATCTAAGCACCAGCTCTTGGCAAGTGCTTCCCCTACACCTCCTTTCATGTAGGAGGGTGAAAATCAGGACCCTTGGAAGGACCCCCTGAGCCCTCCCTCCCCTTTTATTCTACACCAGTAAAAACAAAAGCCACTCTCGTGAGTGAGCTCCTCCTCTCTGCTCACCTAACATGCCTTGTGTGCCATGCGACGGTGCCTATCACAGCAAACCATAATTACATATACTTTCTCCTGTATCTCCCTGTCTCCTGGGGCAGGGCCACTTTTACACCTCCTTGTATTCCCAGTACTTAAGGACAGGCCTGGCATGTAGTAAGCACTGAAAAGTAAATCCTTGGGATTGTTCTGACTGGTGGTTCCCAAGCCCTCCAAGGCAAAATGAGAAAAATAAACCCTACGTCATGAGCCTTTCAGAAAGTTATTCAGACATTTCTATGTTACAAGGTTTTTATTTATCTTGGAAAATGATGTAATTAATAAATCCTAAATTTGCCAGGTTTATTTGGAAATGTTACTGGTTTTTGAAATCCTGAAGTCTAGGAACACGCACCCGGGCTATGCCTTGTGCGGGACTGGGAGCAGACCTACAAGCGCGACCTGGTCTCTCACGTCGTCGGGCCAGCGCCTTCACTTGCACCTGCTACCTCGCTTCATTTTACCGTAAGTGTTACCTTCTAGCTGCAATGGGGACCCAAGATTTCCCCAGCAGGGTAGAAGAAAACAGAGTAGAGGGAAACAGTCCAATTTTGGATTTAGGAATGTTTCTGGAGACTGGATGTGATTTTAGGAGGGCGATTAAGACAATCTACCTTTCACGTTGATCAGCAAGGTTCAGAGTTAGAGAAATCCTGATGGGCAGCCAGGGTGGCCACTGCTGTCAATGACGTCAAAGGCTTGTAGATGTCCCACAGTGCTCTGCAAAGCCAGCAGCACTTCTGGCTTCTCCCAACCATTGGCTGGTATCCAGTGGGTGTCCCAGGAGGAAGGGGCCCAGCCCTGACGTGTCTAGTATTCAGATGACTCAGACACGCTTTCTCCTGGTCACCACAGAAGCCCGTATACAACATGTACACCACTTGACTGTTTTGAACTACAAGCAAAACAAACTACCCACTTCCATTTAATCATCAGCTTACAATATGTCAGATACAAAATAGTTGGTGTTAAAAAATACTTCTCATCGAAAGGTACATTTCTTAAATGATAGAAGCAGCTGCTTTTCTGGGGAAAAATATGCACCAGTGGAATGAAGTAGTTCAGTTGATACACTCTGGGAGCCTGTATTTGCTAAATCAGGTTAGCGATTTTAGATGGCAGGGCTGGGCTGCACATCGCTGCTCCATCTGCCGTTTTTTGCAATGAAGTCATGAGGTTTTCCGTTCCATTGCCGAATGTATTGCCAAGAATCCAACAGATGATTTCATTCCAAGATGAAGGAAGAAAACTCAAGTGGAGTGAGTCTATTAAGCGCTTTCATCTGACAATAAAAATGAGTTAATGGCTAAAATGTGTTTTCAAAACGTTTTAACACTACAAGTAATGGCACTCAAATGAGAAAATGCCTTGAATATTCTCATCGATCATTAATACTATGGTGTCCCTCAAAAGGGCTTGGCATTCCCCATGGAATACAAGCTGCTAGAGAGTCCAGTTGTAAGGCAATTCGTGGGAATTCTAAAAAAAGTACCATGAAACCATCATGGAATTGAACAATTAAGTGCAGGTTTAAAATAGCTCTTTCAATATCTGAGTTCAGTTTTCTAAAATAGACTATTACCTCATTATAGCTCATTTTTCCATAAACATCAATAGTACAGCAGCAAAAAGTACCTAAGAAATGAGGGCAAAATCAGATTCTTTTTTCGGGAATGAAAGTCAATGTGTCCCCCAATTTCAAACGTTAGTGACATGGGAGCAATCAAACTGGGCTCAGCTCTGGCCCAGGCCACCACTGGGAAGTCACTAGTGAATCTGTCCCCTTTCTCTTGGGAAATCAAGAACATGCTTATGAGAAAACTGCTTGAGACATCTGCTTCTTACCTAGGCAGGCAGACACTCTCAGCCCACCCAGGCCTGTTCTGCCTAATTTCAAAGGGAAAGGGACACCGTGCAGGGCAAGGGGCCCTAGAGACCCAAGCGCTCATCTTGGAGACACCATTCACTTAGTGTCATGTTGAGCAAGTTGCGTTTCCTCTCTTGGTTGGCTTCAACTCCAGTCTAGAAAGTAAAAGGGAACACCTAGAAGTTACCTCAAATTTGGGCTGTTCTGACAGTGAATTCACTTAAACAGGCTGTCAGTTCTCTGGATTACAAACCTCCTTTCTCCAGAATTTATTCTCAAGTATTTAAATAAACAACAGCCAAGACCCTCTAACCCTCTGAGAGCAGAGCTGTAGGTGAAGGCTTGTCATGGGCACCTCTGATCAACTCCTCCTTGCTGAGATGCTTGGGACCCATCCCCTTCCTCATCTCTCACCTCTCTGGAAGTTCCTCCTCAAGTTTCTGCTTTCTGCATCTGGCCTTTAAGTCTTGGTCTCCATGTTCTTTCTTCAGCCTTTTCTCATACTTCCTGGTGAGACACTTCTGACTCCAATTTCCACCCATAGGCGGATGACTCTCAACCTCTGGCTCTATATTGGACTTCTGTCCCCAGCTCCAGGCCCATCAATCCAAGTGAATGTCCCACAAGCATAGCCATTCAGGGAAGGCCATAGAAACCTCACTTTCCACCCTTTCCAAAATCTCCTCCTCCTCCCTCATCCAACAAAAGGCATTAATATCCTTCCAATGACATAACCAGAGCCCTGGGCACCACCTGAGATTTCTCTACCTGCTGTACCCCTTCATCCACTCTCCTACCAAACTCTCTCCACATCTTCCTTAGATCCATTCCTCTTCCCTATGCCCTTCTCTTTGGTGTCCTCATCCTCTCTCTCTCTCCAGTCTCTCTCTCTCTCCTCCTCCCACTCTTATATTGGATACTTGAGACCCCTGGGATCATTCACTAGTCTCTGAACATGCCACACAGAATGTAACATATACAATGAATTCTGTGGAATTAAATCTCTTCCATTCCCGTTGTCTTACAATATAACTAAAAAACAAAACAAAATGAAAAAGAGGCCTTCTCCTTTTCCCTGCTCAGCTTTCATTCCACGGGCAACTGCATTATGCATTTGTTCTTGAAGTTTATCTGCCTCCATAGTTCTCTGGCAGGTGATAAAATATAACCTATCACGTCAAGGGACCAGGAGGTGAGTCCTGATGTAAACGGTCCTTCTGGCAAGCAAAAGGCCTAGCAGAATTCAATGGCCCCAGGACCAAGGGATGACTTGACATCTAAGAAGGTTTTTAGATGTTGAGTTTACTTAAACTGAGCTCATCTGGGTACCAAAGGAGGCTTTGGATTTGACATGTCAAAGCAAAGGAGCAAAGGAAATTTGCTCCTAGATCAAATTTATTTTGAAAAGTGCAGGGGGATATAACAAATTATTTTGGTACCGAAACAAAAAAACAATCCAATAAAAGCCATCACATACAAAAAACCTGAAGAATTTGAGGCCAAGAAAGATTAGCATGCTCTGTGAAATCTCCAGCATCAAGAATGTCCAGAGTGTCAAAACCTCACTTGAAATCTCAGAGACAGGTGCGGCTCTGCCTTTGTTTCTAGCTTCTGAAAGGAGCAATTGCCCTTGTTTCAACATACTCAACATTGCAAACAAAACTAACACGTTAAAATAAAAGCCCTGGCTTGGTATCCGAGCAAGCTGTGCAGGTGGTCAACCTAAGGCTGGGACAGGAAAGCTGGATGAGGTGAGAGTCTGTAGAGTGGTGGGAGGTAGGCCTGTCAGGCAGGGAGGGGCGGGTGGGGGGTGCTACTTCCTGAGACAGAATCCAGGGATCAAATAGAACAGAGTTAGGTGGGTCGACGAAGTTAGCCATGGTTAGCATAAACGCTTGCTAAGCTGGCTGTCAAATAAAGGTGGGTAAATTTTTTACTTGGTATGCAAGGCTATAAACCTGGCTTAGAGCTCTCTTTCAAGATTCTGCCCCTCTGCTGAAGCTCCTCTGATCACTCTGTACATAAGCCGCACCAGAATATGACAGTGGAAGGGCTCCTGCCTCCTTGCTTCTGTCTTTTTTTTTTTGAGATGGAGTCTGCTCTGTCATCCAGGAGAGAGTGCAATGGCACTATCTCGGCTCACTGCAACCTCTGCCTCCTGGGTTCAAGCATTCTCCTGCCTTAGACTTCCAAGCAGCTGGGATTACAGGTGCATGCCACCACACCTGGCTAATTTTCGTATTTTTAGTAGAGACAGGGTTTCACCATCTTGGTCAGGCGGGTCTTGAACTCTTAGCCTCAAGTAATCCACTGGCCTAGGCCTCCCAAAGTGTTGGGATTACAGGTGTGAGCCAGAGCCTGGTCCTTGCCTCTATTTTTTTGCTCATGCTGTTCCTTTTGCCTTGAACACCTAAAGACGGCCTATAGTTTCTCTTAGTAACCTCATCCCCAAATCCCAGGCATAAGTAAGCACCTTTGCTGTTGTGGATTCTTGCAGGGGCTATCTCTGACTGGCTGCCCGTGTTTTAGCCATTGCAACCACTCCTCCTCACTCCTCCCCGCCCAACCATCAAGCAGGGTCCCACACATCACATTATTCATTTATGGCCACTGAACAGAAAGGGCTGGATAAGTAATCACTATCCAGCAACAACAACAAAGATGTCAACCACACAGACTGAGCAGAGAAAACAGTCATTGGTGAGAGAAACAGGTCAGAGAAAAATAAGCATTTCCCCAAATATAAACACTTTTGGGTGATTGGCCCTTTTGTTTTAGGACCACAAACTACTTTGAAAGTCTAAAGAAAACTGGCTTTCTCAGAAAAATGCAAACATGCAGACTGATATACTTTCAGGAGGTAAAATAAATACACGGAAGCCCAGAAATGAGGGAATCCCTCATCTATTTTAAGATCGCAAATTTCAGTTTATAGATGGCCAAGTGGAATGAGGACGGCGTTTTGTAGTGTGTGGACCACGGGCTAAGCTACTCTAAAAAGGAAAGGGAATCATTTCATGGAAACAGCATGAGCTTTGCAGACGTTGGGAGAGTCATTGGACTCTTTTGAATCTGAGTTTCCCTTGTTAGTAAAATGCAAATCAAAATATTTCCTTTTTAGTATTGTTACTAAGTAAGATAACGCAGGTAGAAGTTCTTAGTGTAGCATCTGGCATGCAGTAGGTCCTGACAACAAATAAGTATCTGCGCCCCCTGCCTTGCATTTTAAAAATTGCAACCACAGTGCAAACAAGTCATTGCCCTTTTAGCAATAAATCCTGCACTGTTGCTTTGGAGCTGGAGAAGAAAGCCTACTCAGACCACCACGTCAGTGAAGAGGTGAAGCTGGGTGCTGAACTGCTGCTGCGACGGGATCATTCACATGGCTATTAATCATACAAGAGCCCATTTATGACAAACGCAGGTCACTCCCTTTGCATGACAAGGCACATGGGTCCACAGAGCCCCATTATCCAAAAAAAACACAGAGCATTGTGGGCGATGCAGGCGAAGGCGAGTGCACACACACAAGCGGACATTGTAAGGCTGTTTGCACAACCCCGCCGTGCTCCTCGCGGATTTCCTGCCAAGGAGACATTTAGATCTCACAGAGGCGGCTGCAGACATTTGCTCATTCAACATGGCTTCAGGCAGTGGCTGCGGAAACCCGGTGCACGGTGCCCTCTGCTGGTCATCTCTGGAACTGCAGACCAGGAATACAGGGGATAAAGCACACAAGGGGAATCCCTGGGGCCCCAGGCTCTTCTCTCCCTTCCCTGTCTAAAGAGTACAGTGCAATAGGCATGAACTTTGCTGTCTGAAAAGCCTGACTTTAAATATCAACATCTCAGTTGTAACATGGATTCACTACAAGACCCTGGGCATGTCATCTCACCCCTCCTCAGACCTCAGCTTCTAGCTGGAGACCACATGTTTCTACCACAGGACCCTTGCACTTGCTAGTCCTGCTGCCTGGAATGCTTGTCCACAGTCTGCATAGATTTTCTTTATGTCTTCATTCGGGATTTTTTTTTCCAGTGGAGTTCAACCTAACTGTTCTGTCCAAAATACTACTTTACCCCCACTCCCCAGTAACTCTGCTTTTCTTTTTAGCATATATCATAATTTATTTATGTACCCTCAACTCCTAGAATAGGGCCTGACACATAGAAGGAATGCCATACATATGAGTGGAATAAATAAAGACATCTTCCATGACTCCCCTGTCGCTTCTCTTCCTAAAACAAAACGTAAGCTTCTTCCTCCATATCACAGGGGAAAAGAGGTTCTCACATCATCCTGATATTTTATTCACACACTCTCACTGGTCAGAGAATTTACTACCATGTAGTATCCAGAACTGTTTCCAGGCCTCTGAGTATGGTCTGACCAGAAGGACTCCATCTCGCTTCCATCTGGACACTAAACCTCTACTGATGTAACCCAAGATGGTACTGAGGAATTTTGGCAGACAGAGCATATTGCCAATATGTACTGATTTGCAGCCAACAAAAAATGTAATTGAGTACTTACTGCTTACTTAGTAAATGAATAATAATGACGACTTCCACAGAGTGTGCATATATTCTGTGCTAAGCATTGTGCTAAATACATATAGTGTCATCTTTAATGCCAAAAGCAAACTCAAGATTCTGTGCTACTACCATCTCCCTTTTAGAAATGAGAACACTGAAGCAAGTAAATAACTTGCCTAAGGTAACTCAGTTAATCACCAGCAGAACAGGAATTCAAACACAACCCATCATACCAGAAAACTCACACTCTAAGCCACTATGTTATTTTGTCAAATACTCCTGTGCTATTATTAGATGTTTTTGGGAAACAGAAAATGGCTTAAGACATGGCCTGTGGCCTCTGGTCAGGGCAAGAGGGCTGTGGAAACTCATAGCAAGTTGTGTCTTCTTCCTAATTAACTTATTAGCACATCGTTTGGCATTAGGTTGCCTGAATACATTTTTGTAAATTGTTGACATTCTCGTTGTATAAAACCCTAGAATGATGGAACAGGGAGGAGTGTCCCTGATCCAGCCCAGTGGCCCAGTCCTGTTGAGTTACAGACGATAAAGATGAGACTAAAAATCCCAAGGCCTCGGCAGCCTATGTACACTGCACCATGGAGTTGGAACACATGATAAACTTTTGTGAAGTTTCTAGAAATTATAAGCATAACCAAAATTTCTGAATAGTTGGCAAAACTATATTGGCTTTGCTTAGTTATCTAACTACCCACATTTCACTTCCCATTTTATTCAATTCTGCTGATCCTCCCTCAATCCAACACCCCTCATCATCCTTGACACTTGCCCCAAAGGTAAGATTTACTTCTTTTAGTCCATATATATATATATATATATACACACACACATATACACACACCCTGTATATCTTGCATATATTTCTATCAAAAATATAATATTCACACCTGTCTGTTGAACTCCTTAAGGACAGGCGTTAATCATCAATCCATCCTCTGTACTTAGCACAGTTCTTAATACAGTGTTGAAATCTGGTGACCAAGCCAAGGGCCATGGCTCACGCCTGAAATCCCAGCACTTTGGGAGGCTGAGGCAGGCAGGTCACAAGGTCAAGAGATCGAGAACATCTTGGCCAACATGGTGAAACCACGTCTCTACTAAAAATACAAAAAGTTAGCTGGGTGTGGTGGCATGTACCTGTAGTCCGAGCTACTTGGGAGGCTGAGGCAGGAGAATCACTTGAACCCAGGAGGTGGAGGTTGCAGTGAGCCAAGATTGCACCACCGCACTCCAGCCTGGTGACAGAGAGAGACTCCATCTCAAAAAAATAAAAAATAAAAAATATAAAAAATCTGGTGACTAGTCAAAGAAATAAATACATGAGCATTGCTCTTTTTAGAGACTAGAGCTAAATAAAACGTGACTCCCGCAGTAAGAACCAGTAAGGACAAGAATCTGTGTTCAAAGATAACTGTAATGGGGAGGAAGACTCCAGTGAGGACTGTGATCTGGGTAAAGGCAAAGTGTTTGGGGAACGGAATCTGAAAGAAGAGCTGCCTCAACTGGACTAGAATAGTCTGAAAGGGTTTCCTGCAGATAGGGGTTATAGCTCGAGGTGGAGGAGAGTGAACATCCCACTGCCAAGAAGCCTGTGAGCTGTGAAGAAGGGAGCCCAGTGGCCTTTACTTTGGGATCTGCTGAGATCACACGTACTGGGGGGCGGGTAGCGGTTGGACATGAGGGGTCTCTGGAGTGGCAGCTGTGAAAGGGATGGCTTTAAGATCTGTGAAAGCCAAGCTACTGGCGGCTCCCAGTCTTCTGGCTATGTTGAAGCAGTGGGACCTGTTTTCCGGTGTGGCTCTTAAGTCTGCTCTGAAAGTAGTCTCCTGCCAGGCCACGATGCCTGTCCCAGTCCTGCAGGTGCGACTCCTGGCCCTCTGCACCTTGTGCCACAGCCCCCTGTATCCTCTCTTCCACCACATTTCCACATTCCTGGTCACTCCCGCTTGCCTGCCTGTCTTTCCTCCTTGGATGTGAAGACCCCTTGGCTGGGAACTGGAACTCACTTGTGATTGAATCCACAGCAAGCCACCCAGGAAATGTGTGTGGCTGAATACATGAAAGAATGAGTGAAGAAAGATGGTGTGAAGGCCACAATCAGAATCCAAGTGCCTCCAGCCTGAGGTCTTTCTAACAACTTAGAAAGAGAGAAAGAGGGAAGGAAGGGAGGGCATGTGGATGGGTGGCAGGGGAAAGGGTGAGAGGATAGGAAGAAGGAAGGAAGGAAACAAGGAAGAAAAAGAAAAGGAGGAAAAAAGAGGGTGGGATGAAGGGAGGGGAGGAATAAAAATGATTCCACCATGGTGACACTCAGTTTAATAAAGATATAGCTAAAGATCTCATGCTACGCTTGAAAGTTAAAAGAAAGGCAATTTGAGTTAACAGAAAAGTGAAATATGTCCTCAATGATGCACAAATTAACTTCTAAAAAAGACAGCAGGATCTGAGAAGAGCCTGCCTCCCACTGCTAGGATGTGATGGCCAGAGACTTACTTTCACGATGAGAAGCCTGCAGAACCATCTCTGCTGTGGCCTCTGAAGCAGCCAATCAGCTGCAGGAGGCTGAGCTGCATGAGAAGTCCAACTTCAAGGACAGACGTTGCAAAATAACAATGTCTCCCCACCAAGTGGAGGTGTATGCTCATTTTATGGATGCTCCTTGATATGGTTTGATGGTATCCCCACCCAAAATCTCATCTGGAATTGTAGGTCCCATAATCCCGACGTGTCGTGGGAGGGACCTGTATGGGAGGTAATTGAATCATGGTGGCAGTTCCCCCATACTGTTCTCATGGTAGTGCATATGTCTCATGAGATCTGATGGTTTTATAAATGGGAGTTCCCCTGCACAAGCTTTCTTGCTTGCTGCCATGTAAGACATGACTTTGCTCCTCATTCACCTTCCTCTTTGATTGTGAGGCCTCCCCAGCCATGTGGAACTGTGAGTCAATTAAACCTCTTTCCCTTATAAATTACCCAGTCTTGGGTATGTCTTTATAAGCAGCATGAACTGCTGCTTATAAGAGAATGAACTAATACACTCCTTTAAGTCAAAATTCCAGCTGAAGGAATTTCGAAGAATGCTGAAGGCTGGGAGACTTCCACGCATTTTCAGGAGTGCATTTTCAGATATTTACTGGCTCCACCTCTGG
The DNA here is from genome assembly GCF_002776525.5 of Piliocolobus tephrosceles. Classification (NCBI taxonomy): domain Eukaryota; kingdom Metazoa; phylum Chordata; class Mammalia; order Primates; family Cercopithecidae; genus Piliocolobus; species Piliocolobus tephrosceles. Next base: position 16,291,121 of record NC_045448.1, read on the forward strand.
GCAGGAGAGCCAGCGGGTAGTGCTGTCCAAGGAGAGGACATGATTCTCTTCAGTCCCTTTTCCTAATGCATAGCAGAGCAGACACAGAGGACCCTGACACTGAAATCCCAAGGAGGCTCATTCCCCTGCTTTCAAAAGGCCTTTATCTAAGTCAAATTCTCATGATCCGATAACTACACTAACAGCAGCCATCTGCTGAGTGTCAGCCCTGCACTCGATACTACGTTAAGTGCTACACGCAAATGCCCTCATTTAATTCTCACGATTACCCTCCAGTAGGTTAGTTTGAAGAGTTACTATATTGTATATTTCTGCTAAATTGGAGAGCTTTTCTTTGGGCAAATGCAAGAGCTTGCAGTTAAGTACTTTATCCACTAAGGGGCATTATCATCTCACATTAAAAATGCCAGACCTGGTCAGGTAGGTACTTAATACAAATGTAGAAATTTGTGAAAAAGAGACAAAACAGAGGTATCAAGTTCAACATCCTGAATATTTTCTAAATGTGATTCCCGTCATTTGCAAAAAGTGTTTAACCTCACAGTTGTAGTAGCCAATACTTACTAATATAGTAACTCAATTCCTGCTTCAAGATCATTTCAAAAGCATCTGTTTTGACCACTTTGCCAGAAAATGGGGCTACGACATTTGAGAAAGAAACATGAATAGACTTAGCCATTTGGCTTAGTAATTATCCTCTCCAGCCCCTTCAACTAATTTCTTAAGTCACGTTTTCCACTGAGGAAAACATCTGTGTTGTGGCTGAATCAACTTCACTCATGTTAAGGATAAAAAGAAAGGTTAGAATCCTACCACGAGCTTATCAGGATGAGTTTCTATAACTCATTTAAACAAAACCTCCACTTAAAATTGTATTTCGGGTCTGGAAAATACTCTGGAAATGGACATGCACATAGTTGAAGACCCTCAATTCATGATCTGTACCCCTGAGCCTGCTCTTCTGGAAAGACGGGAGATGGACAAAGGTATAAGCTGCTCCCATGGAGGATGTCCCTGCAGGAAATCTGTAATCCAAAAGAGAAGACAGCAAAGTCCTTGTGGAACTTCCCTGTTTAGATTGATAAGCCAAGACCACAATTAAACCAAACAAACAAATGCACAAAGTTTATCTCCGAATTTCTGTGTAAGCCCAGCCCGGCTCCTGATGACTCAGCCATGCTCTATCCTGATTTAAACTTTCCCTTGTCGTCAGGGTTCCCAGGCTGCAGTCTGTGGCCACAGAGCCCTCTACATTTGAACACTTTGCCTTTCACCCTCTGGAGAGCTTGCAAGCCTCCCAGACAGATCAAGCACTGTTTGGGCGATTTCTTCATTCCACTTGAAGACAGCAAATTGTGATTCCAACATGAGGTGTGAGTTGCTCCCCAGCTCATATCATCTGACAACCCAGCTCAACTACACAAAATAACCTCAGGTCCTCTGGCGCTCAGTGGAGGATGGAAAATACACTGAGCAGGGAGTGTGGTCACACCGGTCACCTGCCACGTAGCAGCTGTATGGCCTTGGCAAGGTGCCACATCCCTCTCCACGGCTGCCTTTTCTTGAATGCCTACTAGATGCCAAGCTCTTTGCTGGCTCTTACTCATCTTTAAAATCTCTCTGCAGAGTAGTGTTTTTAGAAAAGGAAACTGGCACAGCAAGATTCTGGAACTCACGAAGACCATTCCCTTCTGTGTGACTCCATTAGATGGACTGAATCCGGCTCCAAACAGGAGCCAGTAGTTCTTGTCCATAAAGGAGCTCTGGCAATGAATTCTGCACAAATTGTTTCTAACCATGAAATACAAAAGGGATTTTTTTTTTTTTTTTTTTTTTTTTTTTTTTTTGAGTGTTCTAGGCTCTTACTGCTCGCAGCATGGTCTGGAGATGGGCACTCACCTGGGAGCTTGTTACAAATGCAGTCTCTCAAGCCCCACCTCAGAACTGCTGAACGCAAGTCTATGTTTTAATCGAATCCTCAGTGGCCTCGAGTTTGAGAACCACTGCACTTGACTAAAGATCTGAAGTCCCAGTGTCATATCCCCTTTTTTTCTGCATCCCCCAAGTACCCAGTGGTTGTTTTAGGATTGGTCCCTAAATCGGGAGTTCCTCTCCTACTGGTTTAGTATGCATTTGGTTTTACAAATGGGCCCCTTTATTTGTCCCACTTGGCCCAAATGAAAGTTTACATTGTAACCAGGGATAGGACTTACTGGGCCCCACTGCAGGCTGGGCTTTGTACTAAGTGCTTTACATACAATATTGCAGTCCTTGAGCTGGACTAGATGGCTATGAAGTCTTCACTCTTTCCACAACCAACACTACCTCCACTCTCGCAGCCTGCTTCTTCACCTGCAAATGGGATCGCACAGAGATAGACCCAATGATCCCTCAGATCCCTCCAAAAATAAGCCTCATGAAATTTCCAAGGTTCAACTCTCCACAGAAATCTCCGTTATAATAGAAAATCTACATCGCTAAATGCAATGCAAAAGCAGAAAACAGTCAACCTACTAATTGCAGCTATTACTGAATGTTACTGTAACATTTGGTGGCTCAGTGACCAGGCAGCTGGTCTTTCTGAACCGATACCAGCAGCTCTACCACTGGGATGTCCTTGGTGCAAACTGGGAGGTGCAGACAGGACACAGGGCAGGCGCCCTCTGCAGGCCCAGGGTTGGCATGGTGACGCCTGGGACCATCTTCACTCAATTCTTCGCTTCCGTTTCACTCGATTATCACTGTGTGAGATCTTGCCCCAGAAGGACAGAGCAATCCTGAGGGTGAGGCCTGATGTCAGGGGAGAACAAGTCAGTCTTTGTCAGGTCCCTCAAGGGGACAAGGCCGGCCTGGCTCAGGCTGCACACAGAGGAGGCCTGTGCTCACTCGGGCCGTAGAGTGGTGGCCTGCTCCATCCTTCATGGTGGGAACCCGCCACTTGAACATTCTACATCCCCCTCCTCCCGACTCCAGGGCTGGGCAAAGTGGAGGGATCTGCTCTGGGGCCTGCAGGAATTTGCACTGAAAAGGCTTCAAGCAGAACTTACTGCTCACACTAGCACCAAAAACTCTTTGTTGAACAATTCCTCTCCCTTTGGCTGGTTTCCCACTGTCCCATTCACAATGGCATCCTTTCCTACGTCACCCTTTGTCAACTCTCCAGCCTTCCCTGGCTCCCCCGGGCTCCTGCTTCCACACTGACTCTGGGCCTCTCACTCCCTCTAAGAGGACTCCTCACTCAGAGGACCGTCCTGCCTCTGGTCTCCTAAGGCCTTTCGTTGGTTGTCTGAAGGGCACAGAGAGTGTCACACACTAGGGATGTCTGCTGGGTGTTCATCCTGATATCTGTCAGGATGCTGGCCTCGGCTTTGCAACTCAATCATCCAGGAGATGCTTCACCAATGGTCAGCAAGTGTTTGAACCTACTTCGTACTGCAGACGCTTATTTCTAACAGAAAATTCAACTGAGGCTTTAAGGCAAAATAAAAATCGGTCACAATCACAGAGTCCTTAAAATGCTCCAGGCACCTTTCTAAATGCTTACCTGTATTAACTCATGTAGAGATCACAGAACCCTTACAAGGTTGGTGCTATTAGTCTTCTCATTTTAGAGATGAGGAAACTGTCCTATGAAGAGGTTTGATAACTTGCCCAAAAGCATCAGCCGGTAGGGGGCTGAAGAGGATTCCAATCCAGGCAGTCTAGCTCCAGAGCCTGGACTCTTAACCGCAGCACTACAAAGGATTATATCAAGACCACAATTAAAGCAAATCTTACCTGAAGCCCACTAACATGTACAATATTTGTTATATGGGGGTCCTGAGACTAGGTATGTGTGCCTCTGCAAATGTCATCAAGTTTCTAGGCTCCTTGTATTACTCGTTATAGCAACTGAAGACAATTGATAGATGGCTGTTCCCCTTCTTCCTTGATGTGCAGCATAGTAAAGCCTTCAGGTCTGGAGACAGGAAAGAGCTGAGGTACGAGAAAGAAGGTCCTAAGAGGGGCACTGATGACCAAGTGGGGACCTTAGAGGAAACATTGGCCAAGTTGGTTTCAGCAGTCACAATTCTTCATAACTCCTCTGCTAGTGTGCACCTGGTCCCAGCCCCCGGACTCTACCTACTTCTGGGTCAGTGCAGTGTCCCTCCTGGGGCCAGTGTGCTGGCAGCTTATAGCTCCAAACAGAGAAAGGCAGGCTTGCCATCAGGCCTAGGCTAAAAGCCCCTGCCAAGCTGGTTCTCCTGGATTCCAACCCAGAGAAGGAACAAAGACAGGGTTGGAAGAAGGAGAGAGAACTAAAACTAAGGAACTGAACATTGTAGCTGTGCCAGAGCTCTCAGCATAGGGCTGGTAGCTGCCTCATTCAGGCCTGTAGCTGGGAGAGTGGGGTACAAGCTAGCCCCATTTCACTTTGTGAGCCAGATCAGCTGTTGTCTGTTGAGGGCTGACAGAGGCCCTGCCTGCCATGAAGAGGTGAGGGGTAATTTATCTCCCTCCAGCGGGGCTTCCTGTTGGTGGTGGTTTAAGTGCAAACCCCACATCAGGGTCCTGCCAGGCCATGTGGGATTCAACAGGACTCAAGGACTCTTTTGGGAGTTGGGTGTCTTAAAGACAAGTTCAGAGATGGAAGAAGCTGCATGATCAAGCCCAATTCCCTCATAGTTATGATGAAGGGAGGAGGGCTGACCAAGGTTAATTGGTGAGTCAGTGGCAGTTTGGACTAGAATCCACGTTAACCCCAGATAGCATGGTCACTTTTTGTTTCTCTTCCACTCTCCCTTTTTGTTTATTTTTAAATCTGTATCCCTGTTGTATCAAGAAAGTGCTATAGAGAGGCAGCACTGTGGGGTTTTGAAGGAGAAAGGAACTCTTTTCGGCTGGGCTATCAAGTCAGGCTTCTTCGGGGAGGTGGCCTTTGGTGTGGATTCTGAGGACGTGGAGGACTACAGAGCCCGGGCCAGGATGAGAGTGTGCTCGAACCTGCCTCAGTGCAGGAGCAGCGGCAGGAGGATGCTGCCTCTGAAAAGAAGAGTGCCCTCACTCCCTTTTCCCAGCATCTTCTCTTTCTTTCTCTTTTTAAACTATCCTTTTGAACTTCACCTGATGTGAAAGGAATGCTCGCTCCCCCTGGCGGCAGCCAGGGTTTTGGAGAGAACGGGGTCAGCGGAAACACGTGTTGAGGTCTACTTTTCCTTAGAGGAAGAAGAGAAGAAACCCAGGTCATAGGTCTTGCCTCCAGCCCCGTCCATTAGGAAGAACAAATAGGGCCCCTAAGAACAAGAAACCAGACAGCCTCGCTGTAAGGAGGGCAAGTGGTTCTAAATGCAGTTCGGTAAAGGGCATGTCATAGAGCTGCCCTTGTCTCCAAAAGATTCCATCAGAGCAAAGCACTCACCCAAAAGCCCCTCGCTGTTGAGATGTTTATGCCAACTAGGACTGAGGCATGGTTAGGTTTAGAGATGATTCTGTAAGGAGGGGTGACTGCCCAGTCTCTAGAACTAGAACCAGCTTCCTTGTAAGGTGGTGAGTTCCCCATTCCTGGAAGCGTGTGAGCGGACACCAAAGGGAAAGATGCAGCTTTCAGAGGGCTTCTAGACATATGCTGCTCTGACCTCACTGCTTGACCAGTCCTGCATTTTGGAGTCTAGGTGAGACTCAAGTCCAAACACAATGCTTAGTTTCATAGTTTCCTCCCTGGTCTGCCTGAAGCCCCATCTGCTTGTGGAGAGGATGATACACAGCCTGAACAGTGCAAGAGGGGACAATTAGACAAAAGTTTTGATCCTGATGTCCTCATAGCTGTGGGCTTTGGTCAAGCCATTTCCTCCCTGAGCTTCAGTCTCATCTTCTGTACTTGGTCCCAGGCTACCTCCTGGAGCTCGTGAACATCCAATACCATGAAGCACAGAGATCTTGGCACATCCGGGAAAGTGTGCAGGTGAAAGATTAAGTCTAGTGCATCCATTCGTCTTCCAGCCAGCAGGGGTGATGGGAAGTCAACTGCACCATGCTCTGAGCTAGGTTCTAGAATAAATTCTACATAATGTACACATATATACATACACACATATATACTCATATATGCACACACTTATGTACATGCATATGTACATACACATGTACATAAAACCCTGTGTGTGTGTGTGTATATATATACATATACATATACATACACACACACATACATATATGTACTCCACCCCAAGAGTTCCAAAAAGAAGGTAGCAGGGGAAATATAGTTTTCACTTAGTAGAAGCAGACTCGGGTCTCTGTAAAGCTGCATTTTACCACCAGAGAGCTATGGTGCAATCCATGCTGTTAAATCAGTGTTTCTGGATGCTGAAGACAAATTCCTCCTCCTCTTCTTTCTACTTCTTTTCTTGGTCCTCTTACCCTATTCTGCTCACTAACACCTCCATAGGGTCAGAGAAAAGATCAATTCAAATTAGTCAATTTGCTTCTTTTTAGTCACTGTTGGGAACAAAGTGGGAGGATGAGGAGGTGGCTACTAATGGGTTTTTGAAAAGCAGAGTTGAGGCATTATCTGAGCATGATGAGCAGGCTGGCTATTTCCTCCTCACCCATGACAGAGAAATCAATGTTGGCCCTTATTTATAGAGTGCAGTTCTGTACCTGAGTATCTCTCTTCCAGCTCCCAACTCCTACTCATCCTTCAATGCCCAAATCATATGGCTCCTTTTGGAGCCTTCTCTGACTGTCCTGGGCAGAGAACACATTCCATCCTCTGCATCCACATCGCTTTGTTCATGTCTGGGTTCTTATCTGCCATGTGCTCCTCTGACTGTTGGCTGCTTCTGTCTTTGCCACGTGATTAGAAACTCCTTGAGGTGCTGACCATGTCTCATTTGTCCTGATGTTCATGGCCCAACACAGGGTGTGGCCCTTGGTAGATACTCAGATATTACCTGTTTAATGAGTGTGTAATTTCTAAAAGAACACTCTGATTTTAGTATTCAGTGGAGAGACGGTTAAGGAATGGATATTACTCATTCCTTTTCTGATGGGAAGAAAATGTAACAAGACCTAAATCCCAACATTTCTACTAGAATAGTTAAGTTTTTGCCAGCCAATTCTATAAGAAACAAAACTTATGTTCTAACCATTTCACAGCTATTTGTGTACTAAAGACTGGGCATGAAATGATGATGTTTAACATTCACTACAGCACCAATGGTGGGAAGGGTCATTGTCTGCATCTACTACCCAAAGCCATCTCATTCAGTTGATCTGTGTGAACTTATTTTAGAGCCAAGGAAAATATAATCTTATAATAATATATGAAAGAGGTATAAAATAAGCATTTTAAGGAACCGGGGTTTCAAATAAAATTAGGCTCTTTGCCTCTTAAAACTCCAATCTTATCAACTCATCCATTTTTGCTTAAAACTGTGAGCAGCTCTGAGCTATCCTCAAAATAGACGCAAACCACTTGGCTTGGTCTGGAAAATCCCTCATTCATACTCTCGCCTCTCTCCCTAAGTGAGTCCCTTGGTCTCTCAGACTCACCTCTCCAAATTCCACAGTCTCAGGAAGGAGGTGAAGGTGCACAGGGTTCCCCAAGGCACAGCTCTTGCCTATGTATCTCCATCTCCCAGCCTGGAAATTCCTAACACCCTTCCCTGAAGCATCTTGACCCCCTTGCTTGGTACCTACCTGGCTACATCTCATCTCCAGGACTGAGTGCAGATAACCTACTCCTAGGAAGCTTCCATGGTTGCACCCCTCTATCTGGGTCAGGGGACTCCTTCTCTGAGCTCCCCAAACACCCATTCCTACTGCAACACTGATGAAAGTGTGTTGTCTAGCCATTAGTGTGTCTCCTCGTAAAACCAGAAGCAACTCAACCACAGGGGCTGACCTAGTCCTCATTTATCCCCAGTGCCTGGTGCAGCACTCACATAGAAGAGGTACTCATATATCTGCTGAATGAATGATCCTCCTTCTACCCTGAAGGCAAGAAGCAGACTCAGGTCTCTGTAAAGCTAGACCAAATGTCTATCATGTAAGTAAATTCCAAGAGAACAGGTAAAAGTGACCTATGGGAGGTTCCAGTGGAAAATTCCTACTCTAACAAATTGGCTCTTTGATGATCAAATTAAGACAACTGTTTACTTCAACTTACTTTATTGATGCAACTTCCTCAAGAAGCCTTGATAGCACCAGGCCATGGAGTCCTAAGAAAGGGACCCAGACTCATTAATCTGCAGTCTCAGTAGCTAGGGCCCAGTAAAGATTTTCGAATGAATGACTAACACAACATTGCGTAAGAGCTCTGGGGAAGAGAAAGGAGGGGTAGAAGAATCTCCAGAAAAGCCAGTCAGAACATAAACGCCCAAGTCCTTTATGCCCTTGCTTCATTCCACAGGCTCCTCATTCCTTCTGCTCCAATCTTACTGGTCACTCAAGGTTGGGTAAAGCCTAAGCACATTCCCTGCTCAGAGCTTTAGTTCTGGCTCTTCCTTCTAGCCTTGCTCCCTTACTTTCTCCAGATCCTGCCCAAATAATGCCTTATCCAGAGGTGTTCCCTGGCACTGTATATAAAACACTAATGCCCATTTCCCTCAACTCTCTAGCTCTCTGACTTAGCTTTAATTTTTTCTGCTTTACTTTTTTCATAGCACCTAATACTGCCTGATGTAATACATGCATGTGTGTTACTTGTTGATGATCCCTTGACTCTACTTGAATGCAAGCTCCTTGACAACAAGAACTTGGTTTTGTTCTGTCCTGTATCCCTGGCACCAAGATCAGCGCGAGCCACCCACTGCATGGTTCATGTTCCATGAACATCTATTGACTGAATGAATGACTGGATGAATGACTGCCTTAGAAAAGGTAATAGGCAAGGAAGAAAGCCCTGAATGAGCATATGCTTGGACCCTGACTGTCTTGCTGAGTGCCAGGCCAGGACACCTGCCCCAAATCAATTGACCCTTACTCTTGGTCTTGGATGTAGGCTAGTCTGAAGGGGAAAAGCCACCAGGAGGGAGTTAGTTTTCAGCTAATACCTCATGAGACAAAGGGGTAGGAAAGTAGTGGTTCTAACTTTGGGTATGGCAGAGAAAACCTTCCAATGACCAGGTTGGAAAGGCAATCTGGCTAAAGTCCAGGTGAGAAAAGGCTTCTGTGGATGAAGAGCTCTGAAATAAAAAAGGCTGTTAACAGTTTCTCTCCTTTTTAAATTGTTGGGACTTAACAGTATTTGTGGACAAGGCCTGTCCTAGATTTTAGGCACAAGGCTCAAATGAAATCCAGATATGGGATCAAAGCTATATTTAAGTAGCTCTAAAAAAGGGTGGGTAGGGAAAGGAGCTGGTATTTGCTGAGGTCTCCTATAAGCAAGAAACCATGCTCATGCATGATCTCACTTAATCCCCAACACAAGCTTATAACATGGAGTGTACTATCCCTACCTTACAGGTGGGGAAACAGAAGCTTGGGGATTTAAAATGGTGATTTAAGCAAAATCACTGAGTCAACACATAGCACAGCTGAGATCTGAAGTCAGGTGTGTCTAAGTTGCAAAGCTTCTCTCCTTCCTCTGAATTATGCTATAGCTCAGAAACCACCATAGAGAAAGAAACCACAAGAGGAAGAAAGGAAGCAGGCATGAGATAAACATGTTCCCCAAGAATAAGAGTCTGGCATAAGAAACAAGTCTAGGTTAAGACAATCCTGGGAATGCAAAACGAGCTTTAGATATCACCTGGTCTTACTTCTGTCCTATGCTTAGCTTTATGAAACGCTTCTGGTTTTAGTTTTCAAGAAAGGTCAAGGTATCTAGCTGAAAAAGAAGAGCTTCAAGACAGAGGATAGCAGACGATAACACCAAAAACTAGTGCACGAGTGAAGATGTGTGGCCATCTCAGTGTGTTGGCTTTTTTTTTTTGTTTGATGATTCCTAACCGCGAGTCCTTACGCTGGGCCTGCTTAAGGGAGATGTGTTAATATACCACAGTCCAGGCAGCTGAACCCTTGACCAAACTTTAGTCATCTGGAAGGGATGTCAGCCTACATCAGGTGCAGTTCCAGTGAAGACATTCTAGTAGATGTGGCCACATTCCTTGCACATAAGAAGGAAAGGATCCATAGGTGACTGGGAGGAGGGGAGAGAGAAGAGCAATAAGCAGACAGAGCCATTGTGTTGGCGGTCAGGGAAGCGGGTGATGAGAGCGGTTAGCTGCAGCCTGTCTGCTGCAAGTGCTCTTGGATGAAACTTCATGAACTGAATTTGTTTCTAAAGGTGTTGTAGCAGGTGGGATGCAAGTCAGTTCTCTGACATGGGATCTAAATTCCATCTCAGATTGGCTACCAAAGGACCTCTCCTTCTATTGTCTAAATCTAGTTGGGCAGAAAGGAACACTAAATGGTTCTGCAAGGAAAAAGGAACCTAGATCTACAGCTCGAATCTGTTCTTCCCCTGCATGTAATTCTCAGCTACCTTCTTTCATTCCTTAACCCCCAAAGACTCAAGATAGCACAGATCCCATTCAGAACACAGCTATAGAACCCAGAGCCTTGAACGCCTTCCTTGATACTTTCAATGATACTTTCATGTCTTTCATAATATAAACATGCATATGACATATTTCCTGTGGTACAATGATGGTTATCACTGTGCTACACGCTATAACCAAAGTCAATTGTTTCTTACCTGGAAATATCTCCTGTGATTCAGTTTCACCAATCCAGGCTGATGGGATGAATCAGCTTAGCTGCTGTCTGGCCAAAAGAAGTTGGGCTTCCCAAATCAGGACCGTGGCCTCCTAAAGTCCTGTAGCTTTTCTGTCCTTAAGATGGTGGTACCCTGCTAAAAAGGGAATGCAAGTCATGTTACTGTGAGAAGCAATTTCCTATTCTCCTCTAGTCACAATATATTTTTTAAGGAGAGCAGAGAGTCACAGGATCCTAGATTATCAGGCCTAAAGGACATCTAAGAGATAATCTTGTCTAATTCTTTCATTTTATAATTAGGAGGTTGAGGCTCAGAGAAGAAGCAGCCTCACTCGGGGACTCAGCAGTTTGGGAGTCGAATACACATTGGAACATATCTCTGACTCTCTGGCCTTTTACATATTTTTTAAATGCAGCCACATGGTCAGGTTGACTTCTCAACCACGTGGTCATTGACCCTGAATGGGAAGTCCTTTTATTTTTTATTTTTTGTTGAACAGATTTTGAAAAAGCGGGGTGGCGCTTTTTCCAGATTGCTGTTTTTGTAGTTTCACCCCGGGAGCTAAATTAGTAAAACAGCCCACCTCAGGCATGTGATTGGGATGGTTCTCCCTGTTTCTCACTAGAAAAATATTGTTATAAAATACCATGGCCCATGAACACAGTGACACAGCGGGGAGTGAGTGCTGCCCTTCAGTGAGAAGCGTATGTGGCCCCAGGTCTCTCTCTCTCCCTCTCTCTCCATGTTTCAGAGAAACACAGCAACAGACATGGACTCTTTTTCCATGAGTATCATTTATTGCAGGGTTTTCTTCCTGGCTCCTGTGCATTTGAATGGCCACTCCTTTGTGCAGAAAACCAAATCACAGAAAACAGAGGGGAGCTCTCACTTATTAAGCAGATATCTGTCAGGCATACCATGAGAATTGTATAGATAAACTTTCTTATTAATTTGCCCTTAAAAAATCCCGGTGAGATACCGTTAATTCCATTTTTCCAAAGAGGTAGGAAACCAGTCTTTCAAGAGCTAGGATGATTTGCAGAGTCAAAAAGAGATACAATGCAGAACCAGAAATAAACCCATGCCTCCTAAATCTACTTTTTACTATCTAAACTGAACTATAGTTTGTTTCTAGGGCAAAACACTAGAGTTGCCTGTCTTTTCCAGTGTTTCAGCTCAAATGCATGAGACAGTTCTTTGGAAGCTGAAATTGTTAGAAGGGCATGAAAGATTACTCTTATTAGATTCTCTTTCTGATGGGGGTGGGGGATGGTGGTGGGGCTTGTGGGGGAAGGAGGGGGTCTACAATCCAAGACTTCCTGCCAGGCTCCCAGGCCCCTAGAGGCTGGGCTGGTTCTGGCTCTCAGCAGCAGGGCCAGCAGCAAGAGGGCACCTCAGGAAGTCACAATTATCAATGCTCCCTGGCTCAAGGCTTTGTTCCTGTTCTCAGACAACAAGGGACATGCCAGGAGAGATGGGGTGGGGGTGGAGAAAGAGGAAGAAAAAACAGGAAGTGAAGTGGGGGAGGAGGGAAGGAAATGGTAGAGAAAACATAGCAACTCTGAAATGTCCTTGGCTTGATGAGAAAGTGATTTCTGAGTGGACATTAGTGGAACTGGGCCCTGCATTTTGGGAAACCGGATTGTGATGGTCATGGGACGGGGCAAAGACGTTTATTTCCTCCAAACTCAGGGTTGGGGTCCACAAATTCCATTTCCCACCACCAAGCACAGCCTGGTACAGGGCTGTTTTCCACACACTCAGGTGTAGACACGGAAGGTGGTGAATTTCCAAAGAAGAAATCTGGGGGAAGGCCATGTTCCTCACCTCCTGACTGTGGCTGAGGGGACAGGCGTGTCACAAAAGGATCTGGAAAGTGATCAGGTATCAGGGAGAGCTATCCCATCCTCACTGCTTTTTTTTTTTTTTTTTCTCAAATGTCCTCAAAATTGAACCCATTTTCAGAGTGCATGACTGGGACGGATTCACTCAGCTGGGTTCAGCACGAATGCTGCTATCTTCCACCACAAAACCAAGAGGGTCAGTCAGGCGGAACATTGGGTTTCCTCCTGATCATGATTCTAAGGCACCTCCTGCTTGTTTTCCTATCCATTTTGTTCACTCCATTTACTTACGGAGGCTTACAGAAATTCCCCAACTCCAAATGCACATCATAAAGAATGACAGTCACCTAGTAACTCGAACAACCACACACCACACACAGAGATGACCCTAATAATAACTTAATAATCAAATACCACTTCTACTCATACTAATACTATTCATAGACCTCTGATGGGCACCAGGGCATGGAGAATGCAGAGCCCCCTTATGGGTAAGCCATCACATACTGGTCCCCCCTACTCCAGCGGGTCCCCCATACTGGCTATGCATCTAAGAAGCTAACAAAAAATACAGACACAATCCAGAGTAGTGATCAGGAAACTTGTATGGTTAAAAATCTTCTTAGAGGGTTTTAATGTCACCAACCTGGCTCTGATCCATTGACTAGCATTCAGTTAACATGGACCCCCAACTCAATTCTCACCCTAACCCCACCTTCTCCCAGCTTACAGATGCAACCACAAAGGCTCTCCAAGGGAAGGGGCTCACTCCAGGTCCCACAGCTAATGGCCTCCCAGGGATCTGCCCCACTCCTCCAAACCAAACATAGAACAAAAAGTCAGTATATGTTTGAGAGGACTCCAAGCCTTCTGAAGCAATTGCTGATGGTTTACTGTGTGAGTCACCCCGGGGCCAAGTGTCCATTAGGGAGAACAGAGAGCAAGCGGGGGAAAGAAACTGAAAACTCTCATCTCTCATCTCCACAGACTGCACAACCTCACATATCACCAGCAACACCAGCATGCATTTGCTGCCATCCAAGCAGCCACGCTTGGCCCAGGCTACTTCCACAGTGCTATGCCCCGTGCCTGGCCTGGTGGGGATGCACACAACCCAACACAACCAGGAGTTTGCCCTTCTGTAGCACCTGTCAGCCAGTAAAATGCTTTCCCATATCTTTTCATCTTTGCTCATTTTGAGAGAGGCACAAAGCTGAGGGGTAATCACCCCAGTTTATAAATGGAGAAGCCGAAATCAGAGACAGGAGGTGCCTTGTCCAGAGTCTCAAAACAGAACTAGGGCCTGAAATAGGCATCTCCTGTCTTCCAGTCTAGTGACCTTTCCCTGTGTCCTGTCCCTCCCCACCCCATTCAGGGGAGGGCTACAGAACAGCATCAAATGGCTGCTGCCTTCCCCTTCTGAATGGTTCTGGAAATTGAAAAGCAAGGCAGGGCAACAGAAGGGAAGGCAATATCCACTATGAGAGGCCAAAAGGGCCCCAAAGACCACATCCTCACCCTCCGGGGTGGGCAGTGAAGTGACCCAAAGCCCAGGGTGGGGCATGCTTGTGCCCACAGTTTACCAGCAGCAGAGCTTAGACTGAGTCCCTCAATGCTAGCAGCACAGACCAACACTGAGAAACCAGAAGGGGCAGGTGTTTAGATAATAAAAATGGCTAACATTGATCAAGTACTTACTGCGTATTGGGCTTTGTTTAGCACCGTACATATAGTGACTCCCTGAAACCTCATGGCAACCAAACTACGTAGGCATTATTATTGTCCCCTTTTACAGATGAGGTAACTGAGGCACAGAATGATTAAGTCACTTGTCCATGGGATTTAGCTTTTGAGTGATAGAGTCAAGGTGTGAATGTAGGCAGTGTGGCTCAAATTCTGCAAAGTCAAATAGTGGAAAGAAAGAGAATGAAGCAAATACACTAGGAACAGATGACACCTTCCTTCAAAGGGAGAGAAGGAAGATGGGAGACTCTCCAGGCAGGAAAGACTGAGAGACGTTGTGCAGGCAGAATTAGGAATTTAGTCCCTAGTCCCCTCTGGGTAGCAGCTGACCAATGTCAGCCAACACCAGTAAATGACATCCTGGTCTTCGTGTTTATACAGCAACACTGTGGGAGGAGCGAGTGGCTGGGCCAGGGAGGGGACAAAGGGAGGGCCTGAGATGGGAGAGTCACCAGGATGGGTGGAGGGGATGATGCTTTGGGAATCTAATTGCTATGTCCCAGAGGGACGGAGCAGCTGGGCAGGCAGGCAATTCCCTTTATGCATCCCCAGCACCAGCAGGGCACACATGCCCGGGACACCAGGCTTCGGGGATGCCACTGGCTTTCAGCCTCATGAAGCCTGGGAAGCCAGGAAAGACAGGGGTCATCTCTTACCATTTCCCCCATAAAGAGACTAAAGCCAAAAACCGTCACCGCCCTAGAACAATAACAACAACAATAACAGCAGTCACCATTTGTGGGCAGGTTACGATTTGTCAGTAAATATGCTAGATGCTGTATATAGATTACATAAAAACAATAACGACTCTGAGAGGTCCATATGCTTATTCTTAATTTACAGTTGAGAAAAGCAAAGTAATTCTGCAAAGGTCAAAGCTAGCAGGCTATGAGAAAGGATCTGAACCACCGTTTATCGGACTGTGAGGCCCCTGATCTCACCTCAAAGCCGTGTGTGCTGTGAAATGGTTAAGCGACTTGCCCACGACCGTGCAGCCGTGCTAACCCACAGCCAGCTTCTGGGCTGTCAGAGCACATGGGCACAGGCTTTTACATCCACATACTCCCCACACTACACATCCACACTAAGTGCTGCTGACCACTTTTATATACACAGACAAACAACTGGGTGACTTAATGGTTTATCATCCAAACCAGGATACCTGAGAGTGAAAGGGGGCCCTTTTAATAATATTGCTGGGACAACAGGCAGACACCAGGACCGTCCTAGGCATGTAAGAACAAGCGGTCACCTGAATACAACCCACACTCCCACAGGCTGGTTACTTTGATATCCAGCTGTGTTGGTAGAGAACTCTCCCAGACAATGCCTTGCTTCCCAATCCGCACAAATACTTCTTTGCAATAATTCACTCTCCCTGTGTTCACCTGCCTGTCTTCGGAATTCACGGAGCTCGTTGGCCTTATAGAGAAACGGACTGATGCCACTTGGTTATAAAGCAGACATGCTATGGTTTGAGAAGGGAGGGTGTCACTAATTGAAACAGTGTATTTTAAGAGACTGGTGGGTTCCTTGTGCCCTGGCAGCCCGGAACCCGAATACCCAGCTGTTCTGATAAGCAGCCAGTCAAGTCCCTTAAGCGTGAGGGCTCTGTGGCTCTCCCACTGAGGACTGCCTGAGGCAAGCAGACGGGAAACCAGCACAGGAGTACAGCTGCCACCAGTACTGGGCCTGCTGGAGAAACCGCAGTCTACTGGGAGGACACAGACCTGGGGTCCTCGGGGGACAGGCACATCTCTGAGACAAGGCCTGGCCTTTTTCTGCTGCCAGCAGGCACCGATCATGCCTGGGGGTGAGCAGCTCTAGCCTGGTGAGAGATCTTCCCCTTTCCCCCGGACTGGGCCTAGTCGGGAAGGAGGTGGCATTTAAAGCTTGTTTTTGTTTTGCTCTTTCCCTAAGAATCTGCCTTCTTAGGAATCTCTGACCAAGAGGAAGGAAGAATCTGCAGTTCTTTTGAAGCCAGGAACTCAGTCTTAACAAACTCTCCCATCAATACAGGTAAAGTGCAGTGCCAATGAGAAAGCAGAGGGCATTTGTCTGTTCTCTGAAGGGCCCGTTTCTGGCATATGTTTAATCGTGGAGCATCACAGGGCCTCAAGGTCAGGGATTTTCAGAGGCCCCAGAGAAGCCTGCCAGCTCCCAGCAGCCCTAGAAACTGGCAGGGCTCTTGGAGGCACTGACGGGCAGGGTTCTGGGCCGTCATCCTGCGATAACAGGAATAGAGATACGTTTTACCTGTTTTGTGTAGGGGCTTCTGCAAGTGATGATTTTTTTTGGTAAACAGATCCTTTTGCCAAATTAGGCCATGTGCACAGGTTGTGGGAGTTAGGGAATGCCTTCTTATGGGTTACCATTCACCACACAACAGCTGTGATTATGACTATATGTTATAATGTTATTCTGGGGGATACTTAAGACCTAGAGAAAGAAAGCATCTGTCTGATGCCACCCAGCACACAGCCCACACAGCCTTCCCATGGTGGGAAGCCCAGCACAGAAGGAGCCCAGAGACCAGATAGTGACTAATTGGGAGTGGCCATGGCTCAGGCAGGCCTAGACAGTCAGAGGCCGACAAGCCAGTGATGATGGTGATGTGGCAGGAGATACCAACCTTATTCACTGAGCACTGACTGTGTGCCAGGCATGGTCTAGACATCACCTGGATGTTCCATCCAGCCCTCACCCCACTCTTGCTGGAAAAGGCAGTGCTCCTAGTATCCACATCTTACAGATAAGGAGCTGGACAGTCACTCAGAGAGGCTGGGTGACGAACTCTGGGTTAACGGCAAGTAGATAACGAAGCATGCATTTGGACTCACATCTGAGGGACCCCCGCCTGGGCCCTGACCACTGTACTCTACAGCAAAGGAGAGGACCCAGGCCACGCTCAGAGGTGGCGTATATGAGTCATGGGGTGGGGAAGGCAGTTGCAAGTGGCAAATGGTATCAGAACCAGAACAAGAGCCCAGATCTCTACTCCTGGGCTCACATTAGTTCCATTTCCCAAGGCTGTGGTCTAACATCTCTCTGTGGTCTTTGTAACACCTGAATAGCCGTTAAGGTGAGTGCACCCATGTTCAGGGCAGGAGAACACCTGCCACACTGGCTGCAGCATTCAGGAAACTCCACCAAGCTTTTCGATGAGTTCACATCGCGCTGCCTGAACACAGCCGCTGGGATGGGTTCCTTCTCCTTGAGACTGCATTTCCGAATGTCAGTTACACCAGGTCTCCTCTGAGTGAGGAAGTGGGAGACACATTAGAAACCCAAGGAGACCAGCTTCCTCTTCTCTGACAACCCCAAGCAACAACACAATTGGATGCCAGATAAAGGGGCATTTTTACCCCCCCTCTTCCCATCCAGGGCTCCAACTATAGGAGCATCACCATTCGGGTGGGGGCCGTGGTAAGCGGCACACCTTAAGCAGGTTTGAGATGTCAGCAGCTGACAGCCTGCCTTGTCTCCATCAGGAAGGCAGCAATAAGACAAAAACCAGCAGTCTGGGCTGTGGAGTCTGAACCTGACCACCCCCAGGTGATGCAAGCCAGCAGAATGCTTTTAGTCTTGACCTGGGTCTACCCCTAACTTGGCCTTGGCTGGGCTGTGTGACGTTTAGTCAGTCACTATGGTCAGATCCTCAGATTTAACAATACCCGTTAAATGCAGATCATATGGAGATATATACCAGCAAGCCTCTTTGGACTACTTTGAAAACCAAATGAACTATTACATTTTTGTTCATGTTTTATCGCCACCATTGGGTGGAAAGTTACTTAACAGGAGAGGTCATGTCTCATTCATCTTTACAAACGATTGTAACTAGCCCAGAGCCCTGCACAAATGAGGAGTTGATGGTTGAATTTGTAAAATTCAGCTTCTCTGAGGGCAGTGAACAGCCCAGCGTAGCTGGGGATGAAGGAAAGAGGTGGCAGAGATACAGTGAGTGGAAAAACAGGCTGTTGTTAAGCTGTGGAGGACTTTACACATACCGATGCTTCTAAATTTCATCCGTAGCTGGATGGTAAGCTGATATCCCAAATGCTTTAGTAAGCATTAGTGGAGGATGGTGCTGTGGAAAGACCCTGGGGTCTCAAGCCCAGCAATCATGAACCTCAGTCTCTGGTCTTTGGAGCTGAGCCTTAGTTGCCTTATCTGCAAAATGAGAATAACAGGTTTATTCCAGGGTCATTAGGGGTACCTAGCATTTAAAGTGACCAGTGCGGTATCTGGCATCTATTTGAATTTCAGCAAATACTACTGCCCTAAATGAGTGAGGTCAAGCTGACCTTGACTATCAGATGTAAAGGCATGTTACAGAGGTTCTAGGTCAGTGCTGCCTTGGAGTGAGAAACTAAGCAATGGTACCATGGCCATACTGCAGTGAGGACAATCTAGAGTCTAGAGTCAGTCTGACTAGAGTCATGTGCTGTCCAAGTTTCCAGCAATCCTGGTATGCTCCGGCATATCCTGTGAACACCTACAGCCCTCATGTACCCAAAGGCCACATGGTGTCACATGGCAAACACCCCCTGAGTCCCATAGACCACCTCAAAGCTTCCCAGTGCCCCAGCCTACAGCACTATCTACAAGGGACACTGTCAGGTGGCTTCAGTTGGGTGTTCTGTAGAGACCACTGATGCCATAAGGCCGGCTAGGAGGCACAGCACTCTGGGCTGAGAAGCAGGAGATCTGGGTTCCAGTTCTACATGGCAAGTGACTTGCCCTGTGCACAGTGGCTGAACAGTCTTGGGACTCTCAATGTGTGGAAGTGCCCTTCAGTGGAGTGTTTCTGTAAGAGCTTAACCTAAGATATACACTGCCATTCAAGAAAGTCATGCTCTTATCAGGCAAACCTCCGCTAAAACTACCCTGACAATGAAGCCCCTTCTATAGAATGCTCCTGTTCAAACCCAACAGGAATATGCTGAAGTTCAGAGGGTCCCTGGTTTCTAGTTTCCGCCTGACCAATTCCTGTCTGTGCCACCTCATGTGAGTCATTACACACCGATGAGCCTCAATCTCCTCATGTGAGCCTCAGAGGCAACAATATATCGCTCATGCTATTTTCTAGCAAACTGTTTCTTAACACTTCACAGAAAATACAAATCTCATTTTATTTGGATACTCTGAGGTCAGTCATCCTTCATTTTTGTGGGCAGAGCCAGACACACTTTCACAAAGCAGGCACGGGGGAAAATGAAAAACTTCCATCATTCTTGGGAAGCAGGAGAGAGTCAGAATCCATAGGATGAGGAATGATTGAGAATGTACCCATGACAGCTGGGAGCCGGCTTATCTATGATGCTGGCAAGGGTCACCCCTGGCCTCAGCAGACAAACACTGGCAATTGCGCTCCAGACAATAGCACAGCTGTTCTTGTTCCTGGGCTCCCTGCTGTGAGGCAAAGCAGGGGTCATATGATCAGTATTCAGCATTGCATTCGTCCCCAAGACGCAAAGGGATTCTGCCTTCCCCAACAGCACAGGGCTACAGGAGGGGGGGGCACACCCCCCATCCCAATCAGGGGAGCAGTGGATAGAAGAATGGATAAGGATAAGATCCCCACAGAAATTGACTACAGGAAAATGCAGTTTCCATGTGAGAATCACCACCTCTAACAAAATCCATATTCCTTAGCTGAGGGTACAAGTTCTTCCATAAACGACTGCATACTAATTAGAGCCATCCTTTATGTAAACTCCCAGCTTAAGCCCAAATGTGATTTACTGCAGCTTTGTACTCTCTTGCCCTGCCCTGCAGCCTAGACTTTCAGCCCCCACCCTGTCTACCATCCTTCCAGGCCAGCAGCAGAGTCTTACTTCCTCCATGAGGTGTTCTCTGATACCCACCTAAGACCGCAATCCATACTGACCTCTCCCTTTTCTGAACTCTCATAGAACCTTATGTCTGTGCCACTCAGCATTTAGTGCCTATGAGTTAGTTGTCTCATGACTTTTATTTATTTATTTATTCATTTTTGAGACAGGGTTTCATTCTGTCACCGAGGCTGGAATTCAGGGGCGTGATCTTGGCTCACTGCAACCTCCACCTTGAATAGTTGGGATTACAGATGCAGGTCACCATCTCTGACTTTTTTTTTTTTTTTTTTTTTTTGTATTTTTTTTGTAGAGAGGGGGTTTCACCATGTTGCCAAGGGCTAGTCTCGAACTATCTGCCAGCCTCAGCCTCCTACGGTGCTGGGATTACAGGCGTGGGTCACCTCACCCAGCTACCTCATCACTTTCTGACAGGACTGTTACACCAATCCCCTAACTGGTTTGATCCTGCTTGGGCTGTGGCCCTGTCCTCTGCAGAAACAACTTTTCAAAACACACATTTGATGATGTGTCATCCCTGCTTAAAACCCTTCAAGTATTTCCTACCATCTTCACGATAAAGTCCAAATGCCCTACCATGCTCCTACCCTTCTCCTGGGAGTATCCACATTCCAGTCACACCAAAGTGTTTCCCCAGGTTATGTAATGAGGTGATATCAAAGGCAGGAGGAGAACCTGGATCGCCTGATAACTAGCTGAGGGTTCTCCCCTCAGTCCCTGGTGCTTCCCAGGCTAACATTGGACCACAGACAGGATGACTAGGAGCACATGACACTAAGTCATGGTCAAGGTGAGAAAGTCAAGACCTACTAAGTCTTTAGGCTTGATGAGCTTACACTGTTGATAGCCAGCCGATCCACCAAGCAACCAAGTGGGCAGTAGGCGTCTGAGACTCAGGCAGAGGTTCATCTGCTCTTTCACCAACAGTGGGAAGGGGATCACTATTTCTCCTTTTGTAGGTGTGGAAAATGGGACTCACAGTGGTCATGGCTGCTATCGGGACTAAAACACCAGCCACACCCCTTCTCTTATATTCCAGAATGGTAAAATCCAACATCCCCCCACTGTCACCACTTTGATGCCTCCCAAGCATCTTACAGTAGACACATCTGATGGCGAGTAACAGCATCTAGTCCCTGCCCAAGAGACCATTCTGTCCAAGACCCCCTTCTGGGGAACTTCATTTCTGCTCTAGGACCAGAGCTATCCCATGACTTTTCCAACTTCTTCAATGGAAAGACTGTGAAAAGAAACTTTCATTTAACAGAAGAGAGGGAAAACTCCACTTTAACTGCTTTATGTTTATCCAGAGAAGTTATCAAAAACTCTTACCAGGCGACTGCTTTCTCCCCAGGACATCACAGTGATAAGCGCATGTGTCTGGGGGTGGCAGAACAAGGTCCAGAGGAGAGCAAGACTAACATGTGATGAGCAGCACACATGGACCCAGGGGCATTCTGAGCCGGCTGGCACCAGCTCACCAGAGCCAACTGTACAGATCCCTTCCCAATTCACATTCAGTGAGGCCATGGAAGTAGCTTGAAACCAACCATGGTGGAAGTATTTACACCATGGAAATTGTCCCATGCTCCCAGCAAGTTTGTTTGGCTTTTGTTTATCCCAGAGAATTTGCTATTAAACATTTAGGAGCACACCAATGAATGGATCCACAAGAGGGACACTGGGTTGGGAAGACAAGACTTAAATTGTAGCTAAAGCTCTACCGCTAACTCACTGTTTGACTTGGGCAAGTTTCTTCCTGGCACCTAAGTTTCCTTAACTGTAAAGGACATAAACAGCACTTTGGTAAATGTAAAACAGGGAGGAGACATTTGGCAATGCCTGCAGACATTTTTGGTTGTCACAACTGAGGTAGATGTGGTGCTACTGGACAGAGATGCTGCTAAGCATCCGATCACACACAGGAACACCCCTCCTCCTCCCTTAACAGAGACCTACTTTGCCCCAGACTCTCTTACTAGTGCCAAGGTTGAGAGATCCTGACAGGGAGATAGTCTCACAGTAGCCCATTGAAATACCTTGAACCCATCAGCATGCAGAAGGAAAATAAAATGAACTGGAGTCAGCTTGCAGGAACCCTGGGAGGGCAGTGGTGCAAAACATTGCCACGGATGCTACAGGTTTACAATGCAAGGATGAGGTAGATCTCTTGCCCTAACATGGTGCCAGGCACACCACAGGTGCTCAGTAATCACCTGCGGAAAAAGCAAATGTGTCTAGTTGAAATAACAATGCAGTCTCTCTTTAGCAAGCCTGTGCTCCAGTGTGTGTGCATCCCCTACAGTGACACCAGGCAGAAGAATCTGACAAGTGTCTATTCACCTCCTCTCCCCTCCTCTGGGAGGGTAGTGAAAAGACACGGTGTGAAGTTCCAGCCCTGAAGACTCAAGTTAGACAAATAATCACTAGCCTGGCATCCAGAGCAGTGATGGTCAGAAGAGCAATTTTATTTAAGTCATTTTCTAATAGGAGTTGAAGCATCTTGAAAAGTGAGGTTTTCAAAGGCTCCTCTGGGGAAGCAATTGTCAAAAACACACAGCAGGCAACCTTACTTTTGACACATTCAAAGCCACTTTTTAAAGACAATCCTTTTATTCTCTGTACCGCTTGGGATTGAAAATGCATTTAGCACAAACCACCAGAAGCGGAAACAGAGTTGAGTAAGAAACGCGACCAACGTTGTGGCAAGCACGGGGAACTGCAACAGAATCTGATCAGGCTGGCACCACTCAGACACACACAAGGAAACAGGCAATGGCAGGCAGCATATCTACTGTCCCCCAGCCTCTGGGGCCTGGAGTCAGCGAAAGTCAGGGGTGAGTCGTAACCACAAGCCGTTCCTGGAAGTCCCTTGCAAGACTCTGGATTCTGAGTTCTCACACTGAGAAAGGTAGCTGATTTCTAAACAAGCGATGACAGAACAGAGGACCTCCCTCTGTGTCTCCCTGAAGATGTCAATCTGACCATAAACCATCTGACTCACAAAGCCCTTTAATTAAAAGCCCAAGGGCCTAGAGCTAATTTGAGATGTGGCAAGACCCAGGAGTTTCTCAAGCACCAGAACTGTGAGCAGATTAATGGGGATAATTTCACCCTTCCTGGTCTATAAATGACAACTCACTCAACTATAAATTAGATGCACTGAATGCCAGAGCTGGAAGCCACCTGGGCAACTCTCTGCCCAGCCCCTTGCTTTGCGGATGAGGAGACCATGGTCCAGGATAGGAGGCTGACTGCCCCAGACCTGGTCCCGAGTTTCTTACTGACTTTCAGCAAAATGCAGCTTTCTTGGTGTACAGTGCTGAGTCATCTATCTATTTGGAGAAAATGTTTTTGTTGAGGTCTCTATACTCCCTCTGCAAGGCTTACTCAGAACTCAGGGCAAGCTGGTTACAATCCATCTGGGACCTAGGGTCACAGGTTGGAAGTAGGACAAGTTCAGGGAAAGAAATTACCCCTGCCTGGGTAACATAGTAAGATCCTATCTCTCCCCTAACCCCTTGCCAAAAAAAAAAGAAATACAAAACATTAGCTGGGCATGGTGGCATGTGCTTGTAGTCCCAGCTACGAGGAAGGCTGAGGTGGTAGAATCACCTGAGCCTGGGAAGGTGAGGCTGTGGTGAGCCATGATCATGCCTCTGTACTCCAGCCTGGGTGACACAGCAAGACCCCATTTCAAATAACAAAAAATAGAAAAGAAATTTCCAAAACCCCCACATACCAGGAGCTGGCTATCTGCTGGGCTGAGCTTGGCCCCTTCCATCACTCCTCTGTCATTCATTCCTCACATCCACATCCCAGCACAGTGGGTCTTCTGATGCCCAGGCTAAGTGAGATAAAGAAATCTGCTTGGCCAAACAACTAATGGATTTCTTTGATGCAACACTCATCAAACTCTTTTCTTTTTAACTTAAAAGTTGTAACATCTAAAGCAGCAACAAGATGACTTCTAGGGACTGAGTGTTTGTATCCCCCTAAATTCATATGTTGGAGCCTAAATTCCCAATGTAATGGTATTTGGAGGTGAGGGAAGATTCTTTGGGAAGAATCAGGTCATGAAGATGGAGCTTTGTGAATGAGATTAGCGGCCTTCCCAAAAGAGACACAACAGAGATGATGTTTTTCTCTCTTCACCATATGAGGATGCAATGAGGAAACAGCCATCTGCAAGCCAGGAAGCCAGCCCTCACCAGACACTGGATCTGCCCACACCTTGATCTTGGACTTCACAGCCTCCAGAACTTGGACTTTACAGCCTCCAGAACTGTGAGAAATGTATTTCTGTTATTTAAGTACTCCAGTCTATGTAATCTCTTACAGTATCCTGAAGTGACTAAGCCAATGACTTCTTCAGTAATGACAAAATAATTTTACCATATATTATTAACAAACCCCTAATATATTGGATTGCAAACTTGAATTTTTTCATGCTAATAATGGCTAATATTTATGCATATGATTCATGTACTTTTCATTATACAAAATAATTTCTCATTAACAAAATAGCTTCAGGTAGCATCTACCACTCTCATTTTACTGATGCAGAGACAAAGGTCCAGAGTGCTCAGGTGAAATTTCTGAGATCACACAGCCAGTCAATGGCAGAAGGGTGTCTGATCCTGAACTCTGTGTCCTTCACCAGGGACTGTGTCCACTTAGGGACCAATCAGATGCCACAGACCCTGGAAATCAGTATCTTTCATTAACATGTCTGCTGAGCATGGTACTGAGGGCCTGGGTAATAGAGGGTGATGGGTGGGGTGGCAGTAGTGATCTCATCTTGGGGTTTGGAAGGAGTCACACACCTGAATGGCACACAGTTCCTGAAGCCTATCTGTTAGTAAAGGCTTTGAGGTGCATTCAGACAGAGGGGCAGTGAGAAGGAGAAGGAATCTCATTGGAGCCCTCCCTGCAGGCTGTCACTGGCTTCCTGGATTTCTTCCACCCCTGGGGATGAAGATTCAGAGAACAAGGTATGGTACCTCCATCTTGTTTGCTAACAGCCCGTAAGCTTCCAGGAAATTTAAACACAGGAAATGACGATTAAGTACAGCGTGGCAGTTGCACGGGCTGGTGTGGAAGTATCCGTGGTGGGCACCAGACTCCACCTGTGCGACGGGATCTGGCCGGGAAAAGCTTCCTGGAGGGGCTGGGGCCTAATCAGAGTGCAAATTCCATATACCACTAAGGGAGGCAGTGAGGATGTGAAGTGGGAATAGGGTGTTCAGGCAGAGAGCATGGGCCTTGAAAGTGAACAAGTGACGAAGCTCCTCACGTGAGGAACTCTGCGTGAAGGGGTGTGACTGGAGCAAAAGAAATTGATGGGGTGGAGTGGGAGGGAGGCTTGCACCGTGTGTGAGGCAGGGGCTGGGAGGATCAGAGGGCCCAGCAAATCCTTGTAAAGGATTTTGAATGTAGGGGTTTACCTTTTATTATTTCGCAGAGACAGGGTGCTGTTGTCAGGTTTGTATTTTATACCGTGTGAGTGTGGAGTGCTGTGTGTGTAGATCTAGATCTAGATCTACGTAATATCACTCCTCTGGCAGTAGCGCCCTTGGTCAAGTGACTTCACCCCGCCTTCAGTTATTTTCTCTCTCAAATGGGAAAAACATGATGGGCCTTCCATATCTCAAAAGTGTTGTAAGAATAAAGTGAGGTAACTAATAAATAATTATTAAAGATTAAGAAATCAACAAACTTATATAAATAATTATATCTGGATTCTCTCAAGGCCACATACAGTAAAGCTCAGAACTTTAAAATATCCACTTCAAAAGAATAAATTTGGAGGGAGAGTATGAAGCACGGAGCAGAGAAGGCCACTTCCTGCAGCTGTCGCTGTCACTGTCTGGAAGGCCCTGCCCAGCAATGCACTCTGGCAATCGCTCATCCTCTGCTCCCGTGTTCTGGGCTAACTTTCTGATCCATCCAATAGTGGTAAGGAAGCAAAATACCAAGACCCTCAAACCCACCTTTCTTATTTAGCCAATGAATGTATGTTTCCAATTTTAGATAAAAGAATGACTTTCATAAAGCTCTTCCTGAATCTTACAGAACAATAAATAGATAGGCAAAGCATATCTGATATTCCAATGAAATGGCAAGGTCTTTGTCTTACGCGATGGGCACAGAAATGCCCAGTTGATTTCAGTTTCGCTCTTTCAATCTGTCCTCACCATGGATTTATTTGACTCCAGCTAAAAGAAGGCAAGACCAGTGGAAGCAGCCTGCTGCCTGAGTACCTGCAGTGTGGGGCAGTCTGTGGAGGATAAAAGCCTCTTTCAGGAAGGAATAGTTTCCAACCACTGCACAATTACCTTTATTAGCATAACGTCTCATTGTGCATTTTGCAAAACACTTTCCCATTCCATCTCAGGAAGACTGCAGTGACAGAAATTGTTGCCACTGGGGGGAAGAGCATGTCTGTAAAATTTAAACCATTGGGCATTTGTTCAAGCCTCCTGGGAAATGATGTCCCTTGATATATAATTCATAATAGCCTTAAAGCTTGCCCTACTTCTGACACATAGATGATATATTCTGGAGAAGTCAAAGAGGGAGGAGGAAGAAAAATTACTTTCAAATGGCTCTGCTGTTCTTTGCCTTTTGAGTAAAGCCTGACAATATTTTGGACCACTCTTTTCTACCATAAGGGCTCTCCTTTAAGAGCTTTTTATTTTATTTTTTCTCTTTTAAATTGAAGAGGCAGCATATCATCCAGTTTCAGTTTTATCTTCTGTAACACCGGATAAAAGATGAGGCTGAATCCATCTGTTAGCACATACAGGCTGCAAACTGTGTGAACGCAGGCACACCCGAACGCGTGCGCCTGCATGCACACACACACATATCCTTGCAAAAAGGGGGAAAAATCCACACTTTTAAAAAATTTATCATCAGCAATCCTACCAATGCCGACCAGATAGCAGCACTTTTATCCTTTTATGGGCAGATTCAGGAGGAAGCCAGCCTCGCCCCCACAGAGGCTCTTCCTCCTGCACTGCCATAGGAATTGGGATGCTGGGACTGGCAGCAGGCCAGCCCTTCCCCCACAGCACTAGGGTTCTAGCCTCCTGAAATCAGTGATGATACCACTGGGGGCCATAGCCTGCCAGCCCCAGCTGGGGGCTGGGAGAACCGCAGGGCATTGACAGGGCTTCCATTCTCTGGCACAATTGGCCAAACGACTAGGCTGTTTTTCTAGGGAAAATGGGCAAGTAGCCTGCCTAGCTTTATGGAGGCAGAGTGGAGAGCCCCATCTGGTTGCTTGACCTTTTCGATGGTGCTGCTGGTCGGGTGGCACTGTGTATCGCCCTCTCTAGGCCTCCAGAGCTGCTTTTGCTCAACAATGACTGGCAATGCTGCATGCAATGGAACAGATCAGGTGCAACAGAAGATCAGAGATTGGAGGCCAGAGATGACCGGGATGCGCCAGCTCTCACCTTTTTAGGTGGACACAGTGCAGGTAGAGAGTCCTGAAAAATGCACAGGGTTCTTTTGTTTCCTAAACACAGCAACTGTGTTAATCACAGAGTTCCAAAAACAAGCAGCTTCATTTCATTAATGAGGTGAAGCTTGAGCACACATGTGCTTGGAAGAGGATGGGGTGGGGGTGGGGATGACAAGCACGAGGGACAGCCGAGGCCACTGACCACAAAAGGCCGATGAGTTTCTCAGGGAGGGCCCAGGGCCCCAGATCCACACCATGTGCCCATCCCTCTGGAGTGCTGAGCCCGTGAACTCTGCTCCTGCAGTGCCTCACATCCGCCCCCTCCTCTGCTCCCACTTCTGCTGCCCTAATTTAGACCCTTATTATCTTTCTCCTGGACAGTTCTGCACATACAGCCAGATGACTCTTCCCAAAGCAGCACGGCTATTATTGCATCACTCTATGGCTCAAAAACCTTTAATGATTCCTCCATTGACTAACAAATAAAGCCCAGCCTCTATTTTCTAAGGCCCTCTTCATCGGATCCCCGGCCCAAATCCTAGCCTCATTCTCCACTCCTCCTTCTCCTCCCTATGCCATGCCTTCAGTCCAGGGTCCCCTTTCCAGCCTTCCCACCTGCATGCCCTTACTCCTATACGCTCCTTTTTCTAAAATATTCTTTTCTCCTTCATTTCTTTCAATCTAAATCCTATCCAGCATTCAAGGCCAAATTTAAAGGCCACTTCAGCCATGGACTCAACCTTGACTCCCACAGAAAGTTTCTCTGTCCTCTGAACTCTCGTAATTTTACTATCCCTCAATCTCTTTCTTCTGTTGTAACAGATTCTAGACACCTTGCTTTTCTCCTTAGGCTGTAAGACATCTGAGGGTAGAAAAATACCAAGTTTAACCCTGCATGCTCATTCCATCTAGCACAGTTCCTGATACATGGGAGGTGCTCACCAATGTTGCATAAGCACACAAGTGAGCGTGACTGCAGGATGGCAGAGAGAAAAATGTTTTGCAGGAGATGCAGCTACATAAGCAGATCATGTCATGATGGCATGCAAAGGAGGTGGGCTGGGTGGGCTGGGGGTGAGAGCAGAGGACACGATGATCTCCACGATGCTGAAGCCAATGGTCAGCTCTGTCTTCATCGTTATTAAACCCATTAGTAATAATCAATACAATTGAGTTATCATCCCTTTTAGAAAGTTTTTATTTACTTGACCACTAGGAGGTCAAGGGCTCTTAATTTTCCTCCTAGTCAATGTCTGCTCCTTCTCAGTCTTTTTGGTTGCTTCTTTCTCTTTTTCTAAATTCTTAACATTGGCACTTCCCAGGATTCGGCCCTTCAGCCTCTCTACTCTATCAGGACTCACTCCTTTAGTGATCTTGCGTTAGTTTTATACCTTGAAATATCATCTCTATTTTGATAAATATCATATTTATATTTCCAGCTTTGACCTCTCCCTTGCCAGCAATAACCAGCAGTCTACTCAGAAGCTATACTCTGATGCCTAACTCAAACTCAGCGTGGCCCAAAACAGAACTCTTCCTCTTTCCTCCCTATCCTGCTCTACCCACGTTATTTCTCACGCCAGCTAATGACAATTCCATCCTCCCAGTTGCTAGGACAAAAATACTGAGTCATCTGAGCCTCCTCTTTATTTCACGCCCCAAATTCAATCTTTCAGAAAATTCTTTTGCCTTTACCTTGAAAATACGTCCGGCATCCCTGCATACCTTCCATACTAGCCCATCAAGAACATGCTGCCACCAGGGTCCCCCGATTCCATCCCTGATACCCTGTGGTTTACTTGCCATAGAGCAGGAGAGTGATGCCACTAAAATGTGAGTCCCACCGGGACCCTCTGCTAGTACATGCTCTCCAGGAGCGCCCTTCGTCAGACTCAGGGTGGAAGGCCTCGCCTCCCCAGGACCTTGCTGACCTCATCCACAGCTACTCTTCTTCCTTTGTTCTCTCAGGTCCACCACATTGACCTCCTAGCTTCTCCTCAAATTTATCAGCCCCAATGCCCTTTCTCTTTGCCTAGAACACATTTCTCCCAGATATATGTGTGCTCACTCCTTCACCTTTTAATAGTTTTTGTTCAAATGTCATTTTCTCAATG
Organism: Piliocolobus tephrosceles; assembly: GCF_002776525.5. Classification (NCBI taxonomy): domain Eukaryota; kingdom Metazoa; phylum Chordata; class Mammalia; order Primates; family Cercopithecidae; genus Piliocolobus; species Piliocolobus tephrosceles. The sequence goes on from NC_045448.1 coordinate 16,320,850, forward strand.
AGAACCATCCTGACTTCGCTTTTCAACTACAATGGCCTTCCCTGCAGCAGCCATAATCTCCTTGGTTCGGCTCCATTTTTCCCACTGACCTTTTGACCTACTAATATACTAGAAGGCAATAAATATTCCTTTATTACCTTACCTTAAAGTTATTACTATTATTTATAATAGTATACTATATATAAAATATAATTGTTACTTAAATAAGATAAATACATTACTTTAGTACTTTTTTCTTAATGTTATTATTACCATAATAAATACTATTATTATTACTTTAACATTATTAAAGTTATTATTCATTACTTACTTTTTTTCCTTAACTGGTATGTCACATCCTTACTGCCTAGAGCTATGCCTGGCATGAAGTAGGCATTCAATAAATATCTGTCAAATGCCGGAATGAATCACTTTAGTCGTTCATCCTTGAACTGTAGCTTAAACAATGAATGGCATTGAGCCACAGAGAAAGGCAGCTGAAAGGCTCCTGTAGGCTGGCGGAGCTTGAGGAGCCAGGGCCTGGAGATACAGTCTTCTTCAATACTTCAAGATGGGACAGTGTTGCACAAGCCTGCCTAAATTAAAGGACACCACGAGAGAAGCACTGCTGAGCCCAAACCTGCCATGGACAGTTTCGAGAGACTTCGATATGCAGCAATGCTTTTTTAAAAAACTTTTAAGACATATAGTCATGATGAAAATGAAACACACTAAAGTTAGTCAATAATTGTGTACACGTTCCCTCTACAATTTTCTTTGCATTACACATATATTCACACCTTTAAAAATGATTACAAAGACTGTATCCCCAGTTCTATCTGCATTCGCCCACAATTAGACACCCTGCAGGCTTCCAGGGCCAGGCTCACATCAGTGTTGCCCACTGTTATGTTCCAAGAGCCCACCCAGACATACTATTTTAAAGCCTTTGTTCAATAAATGAAGAGATGAATGAATGCCTTCTGAGCATCTCCTGCTAGGACAAGTTCCATGACGCAAGAATAGATTCTGAGAAACGGCACTCCACTAGACTTCACCTATGGGCAGAAAATGCATTAACCATCATTAGCCCCAGTGCCAAGCACAGTGCCTGCAGACATTCCTTAAGTATCTGATGACTGAAGATCAAGGTCATCTACCTGCAGGCCTGGGCATAATAAAGGCGACTCCTCAACTCTCTGTGCCAGCATCTCAGGGCTCTCTACCCTGCTGCCAAGCCAGAGGTTTGACTTCAAGTCAGTCTGGAACTAGGTACCTCCCCTCTTTGAGCATCAATTTCCTTATATAATAAAACAAAGCTGATATGCACCTTATATAGCTGCTGTGGAGTTTAAACGCGCTCCCACGATGACACAGCTAGAGCAGTATTTGATATGTAATAGACATTTAAAATGCGGAGTTAGAATTGAATGCCTGGTTTGACCCCAGGTAGAGAGCCAATGTGAGTGAAGCCACACATCCCACTTACTTGATGTGTCTGTCCCATCACACAGGGAGGTTAGGACTGAAACTCTTAAGATCAGTCCCTTTGGTGGATGGGCTGAGTCATGAAAACTTCAGTGTTTAGTCATACTGGAAGACTGCCCTTGTTACATTCCAGTCTCAGGTGACCATTTCTCCTCTGCACAGTCCTTGCCACGTCCACCCATGAGCTGGAGCCTATCACACTGCTCAACCGGCATCTGTCACACTGTTGTTGGGGCTTAACTACTGTTGTCTGTCAAAGCTTCCTCTAAGCTTGTTTTCTTCCCAGATGTTTGCAAAGACACTTGTCATTACCAAATTCAGAAGCATGATTGGGGCTTCCAGGCTCTGATTAAGTCAGAAATTAACTGGGCTCTAGAAGTAACTTCTTGGAGGCCACACTTAGATAATCACATGGAAGACGATTCCAGCATCACTGCATATGCCTTCTTCTACCTTTGTGGGAGTCTTTAACATGCAAAGGGGTCAATTGTTGCTATGGGAAATAAAAAGAAAATAGGGCAGAAAAATAAAGACAGCCCTGACCCACCAACCCCCCACACACGGATCCACAACCACTCAGTCTTGTAGCAGACAGTAGCTGATTGAATTTACCTCTTAAAGACAAGACTTATTAAGGAAACTGATTATCATCAAAATGAAAAAGTATAAACTTCAGCTTTGATGTTTGTAGAAATCAGGAAAGAAAGCCTTGGGAAAGTGATAGCATTCTTTCATCTGAAAGTCATATTTCAATTGAACTTGCAGATGTTTCAGGGACAATCTGTAGGCGAGCAGAACTGATCCATGAGAATCGACGTGCTTTTCATTTTATACAGCATAAAGGTATTTTCACAACGATTTCCAAAACCCACAAATGACATATGTTCAGCATTTGCTAGCCTTCAAATGAATTAACTCACCTATTCTTGGCTTGCATATTTATTCCACAAACGTTTGCTAAGGTAAGCAGGCAACTATCCTGGGCTAAAACAAGGGTATGGCATTTGGAACCAGAGGTTTGGCTTCAACTCAGTCTGGAACTAGGCACCTCCCCTCTTTGAACATCAGTTTCCTTATATAATAAAAACGAAGCTGATATGCAGCTTATATAGCTGCTGTGGAGTTTAAATGAGCTCCTGCAATGACACAGCTAGTGCAGTATCTGATATGTAACAGACATTTTAAAATGCGGAGTTAGAATTGAATGCCTGTGAAGTAAACACCACTGTCTTACACGAGCCACATGTATTCTACCTTCAAGGTGGTCACGTCATTGGAAAAGAAGACGGGATATTTTTACCTATGACTCTAATATAAGGTGGAAAGTGGTAAAAACTCTATGATGTCACAAAGAAAATGCTTTGGAAGGTGAAACAAACCAGAGATCACTGACAGCTAGGTATCAGCAAATACTTTCTGGAAGAGAAGGCATTTGAAGTAGGAGGATGCTATAGTTTATTTTAAAGGCTAATGGTGGATGATTATTCATTTATACTTTAATACATAGAAAAGTACGATCTGATATGCCTGGTAATTTGTAGGGTGTAAGAAAAGAAAGAGAACACGACAAAGACCCTGTCCCCAGATGATTTATTATCTAATTGGGAAAAGATCATATGTGCTTATACACGCGCGCACCCACACACCCACACAAGTCAGCTGTCCCTGACAGTCTGTGACAAATGCCCAATGAATAATTCAGAAATGAGGAGGCAGAAAAGGATCAGGCAGGCAATGCAGTATGACCAGAACTGCGCAGGCAGGTCCCAGGAGAAAACCAGGTGACTCTACTCTGGTCTTTCCCTCTCTGGGCCTCAGTATTCCCACCTATAAGATGGATGGCTTGATTTAAATCAGATTTTTCCAACCATGTAGCAAAGGTACACTTGTGGTCTAGGGGGACAGTTGGTAGAATCAGGTGTCTAGAATTCCTCCTCCCCCACCAGGCCACTCCTCTGTGGCTATAAGCAGCTTCATCCATTTCTTCTGTGTGCTGTACAAAGAGGACCAGTTTCCATGCAGCCATGACGTAGCACATTTTGAAAATCCCTGATCAGGATTATCTTAAAGAATGCTGCCTGTTTAGTTGACCTATGAGGCAGAGCTTTTGAAAATGGAGTGGACTTGTATAGGCAAAAAAAGTCTCAGGAATCTAGAGAAGCGGCAAGGAAAAATGGGGCTCTGGGACAGGCAAGCTCAGGCCTCCCTGCAAGACCAGAGAAGCCATGTGCAGTGTGGGAGTCTCCTTGTTGCAACTTGACATTTTCTTTAATTGTACTTACATTCATAAAAAATGGTCTTTGTGATGGTTAATTTTATGTATCAACTTGACTGGAGCACAGGGTACCCAGATGTTTGTTTAAACATTATTCTGTTTGTTGCTGTGACGGTATCTCTGGAAGAAATTAACATTTAAATCAGTAGAAAGAGTAAAGCGGGTGGCACTCTTTAATACGGATGGGCCTCAACAGATCCCTTAAAGGCCTGACAAGAACAAAAGGTGAATTATAGGGGGGGATTTTCTCTCCTTGCCTCTATGTCTTTAAGCATAAGATGAATCTTCTCCTGCATTTGGATTCAGACTTGCACCAGACTTACACCATTAGCTCTCCTGGTTCTCAGCCTTTCTGACTTAGGCTGGAACTATATGACCCGCTTTCCAGCTTGCCAGATGCAGATCTTGGGACATCTGAGCCCCCATAACCATGTTGCTTAATTACTTAAATAAATCTCTTTATATCTGTAGCCACATCCATATCTGTGTCTATCTCCTACTGGTTCTGTTTCTCTGAAGAGTCCCGGTTAATGCATACCAGGTAACAGGGATGTGTTAATTTACTCAGGCAATGAAACCACACCTGGTACAATCTTCCTTCCAAAAAGATTTTTTACAGTCATTAATTGTGTTCATGCAAAATAGGGAGTTGAAATTTAGCTTTCTTGTATCATCTCAGTTGACTTGAAGCAAAGAAATGAACAAGTATATTCAAATACTAGATAATTAACAAATGTCTAAATTTGAAGCAGGTCTGGAGTATGCTCTGAAATCCAAAAGACCTTGTCTACATTCTGGTTTTGCCATGTGTGAGCCACCTGATTGATTATATGCAAGAATGTAAGCTCCTCTTTCTCATCTGTACCAGTTGCTCTTGCAGAATTATTAAAAAGATTAGATCCAGCCCAGAGCTTAGCACACAATGTGTCCTCAGTAAGTGCTAGTTTGCTTTCTCCTTGATCAAAACCCATACTACAAGGCCCTGCAGGCCCAGTCTCCCTCTTGACCCTATCACTGCTGTCTTCATTTACTCCTTGCCATATATACTGACCTCTTGCTTTTCTTTGAATTAGGAAAGCACACTCTCATCTTGGGCTCTCCCCACTTTCTTTCTCCTCTGCCTTGTACAATCCACAGTTTTCCTTCAGATTCTGGCATGGCTCACCCAGCCCCCACAACTCTGCAGTTCAAACACTTCTTCCAGGTGTCTGCTCATCAGACTGCCTTCCCTGACCCACTCATATCAAGGTGAATGATAATGTCCCTGTGAATGGCCTTTGTGCTTCCAATGAGCATTACTTTGAGAAGTTCCTGTTGGAACCACCACTACATAGTTTGAGGCCCATGGTCCTGTCCAACCAGGATGCTCATCTCATCCCCCTGCCCTCCTGGGCTCTAAACACTTTACATGTATCACCTCATTAAATCCTCGCAGCACCCCTAAGAGAAGATGCTACTATTATTATCTTCATTCTATTACTCTGACTAATGAGGCACAGAAAGTTTAAGTAATTTGCCTAAAGTCACACAGCTAGTGAAGCCAGCTGGTCTTATCTATCTGGGAGAAACTCAGCCAGGGGGGATGGAGTCTCTGCCACACCCACTGCATAGCCTGGCCCTGCCTTCACATGTTGTGGCCTTGGTTCTGTTGTTTCTAAATTTAAGAGGTTACCATTGCTCCCAGGAAGACAGGGTAGGAACAACAACGACAACAGCAACTAAAAGAATGTAATGAACAGTAAGCATTTGGGACGGCCCCAAAGAAAGACACAACAATGATCAAAAGCACTATGTCAATACCCTCCCTGTCAAGGTTACTGCCCATCAACAACGCTGGGGACCTGGAGTTAAGTCTGTGCCACTGGAGTTATTTGATGTGATGACATGAATTTCATCAAAAGGGGAATTTCAGCAAAAGGCTTTGCCAATGTGATTACACTTGAATTTAAGAAATAAATTGATAAACCTGTTTTATCTCTCTAGCATGGAGTTGAAAATTTGGCTTTGCTGTTTTCTAATCTTAAATAGACTTCAGAGACTTGAATTATATTTTACTGTCTTGGGTTCCCAGAGTATTGAGCAGCTGGGATCTCATGAATTTACTCAGAATGACTAGTATGTACTGAATACCTACTATATGCCAAGAAGAGAGTCTAGGCCTTGCTTTTAAAATGTAGGGGTGGGTGACACAAAATTTCCTCCATCATAGACCACTACATTCTAGTGTGATAATTCCCAATAAAGATTGATACCAGACATAAGCTCCATTCTTAGTATCCAATCAAATATTATTTTACTAAGAACATAATATTCACATCATGTTTAATAAGCTTACAATGTACTTGTTACACTGCATTATTTCCTCAATTGTAAAAGATTTTATAGTCAGCCTTTCATATTCACAGTTCCACATCCTTGGAATTCAACCAACCAAGGTTGGAAAATACTCAGAAAAAAAAATTAAAAAAAAACAACAATAAAGCATAATAAAAATTTAAAAAACAGCATAGTATAACAACTATTTACTTCGCATTTACATTGTATTAGCTATTGTAATCTAGAGATTATTGAAAGTATATAGGAGGAGATACATAGGTTATATGCAAATACTATACTATGTCATTTTATATAAGGGACTTGATCATCTGTGGATTTCAGTATCTTGGGAGAGGGGTGGTCTCTCTCCCAGGGATGATTACAGTACAGGGGAAGGTTGTACAGTATAGGGGATGGTTGTACACTACAGGGGAAGGATATACAGCACAGGGGATGGTTGTACAGTATAGGGGATGGTTGTACACTACAGGGGACAGTTATACAGTACAGGGGATGGTTGTACAGTACAAGGCATGGTTACACAGTGTGGGGGACAGTTAGTTGTACGGTACAGGACGTGGTTATACAGTACAGGGGACAGTTGTACAGTACAGGACATGGTTATATAGTAGAGGGGACAGTTGTACAGTACAGGACACGGTTATACAGTATAGGGGACAGTTGTACAGTACAGGACACAGTTATACAGTATAGGGGACAGTTGTACAGTACAGGGCATGGTTGTACCGTGCAGAGGACAGTTAGTTGTACAATACAGGGCATGTTTATACAGTACAGTGGACAGTTGTACAGTACAGGGCATGGTTGTACAGTACAGGAGATGGTTGTACAGTACAGGGCATGGTTATACAGTACAGGAGATGGTTGTACAGTACAGGGCATGGTTGTACAGTACAGGAGACAGTTGTATAGTACAG
>NC_045448.1:16327855-16344148 GCF_002776525.5 Piliocolobus tephrosceles
AGTACAGGGCATGGTTGTACAGTACAGGAGACAGTTGTATAGTACAGGAGACAGTTGTACAGTACAGGGCACAGGTAGTACAGCACAGGGGAGAGTTGTACAGTACAGGACATGATTGTACAGTACAGGGGACAGTTATACAGTACAGGGCATGGTCATACAGTGTAGGGCATGGTTATATAGTAGAGGGGACAGTTGTACAGTACAGGGCACGGTTGTACAGTATAGTCTTGCTGGTTGCCAGATAACTTGGACGTACCACTTCCCCTCCCTGGGAGGAGGTTACAATTGGCATAGGACTTGGACATTTGCCTTGTTTACCAAATGGAGTGAGAATAGAATAAAGAAAGCCACATCCCAGTAGAAGTTTCAAGAAGAGTCTCAAGTTTCTGCCACCTTGCTCGATCGTTCTGTCATGAGCATGACACATTCCAAGAAGCAGACACCCCCTCAAACCAGGTTCCAGAATGAGAAGAAATGTACACTAGTGCCACAGAAACCAACCTGCAGCCCCTGACTCGGGGCACAACAAGACAGTCGTTGCCATCAGCCACTAAGATTTGGGGGTTATTTCTGACTACAGCAAAAGTGACATACTCCACATTTTTTCCAGATTAAATAATTTTATGTTCATAGGTATTGTGTTGGGGTCTGAAGAAGAAATTAGGTCCATTTTATTGATGAGATCCCTAAGGCATAAGAGTGGTTGAGCAATGACCCAGAAATCAACCAAAAAGAGGAGCAAAGCTATATACCCAGCTGAATGAGGACATAGTATAAAACAAGACTGACTCACTTTAATGTAAAAATCTCTGCAAACTGCAGATCGATTAAAACACTAGCAAATCATAAAGGTTTCATTGGTCTCTGGGCCAGTTCCTGATATCAGGGATGACGCAACAACAGACCAAGAGGCCTACAATAGAATAAATGCAGAATCTTCTCCATTAAGCTTCATGGGCTGGCAGCCCCAGCTCTCGCACCCACAGGCTCCACAAAGCAACCCTAAACATCTCAGAGAGACTGGATGCTCCTCTCTGGCCATGGAAAGGCCTTCTGGGCTCAACAGATAAGCTCTGTAGCGGCTCTGTGACAAATATCCCAGAATGCCCATTACATGCCTGCAACTGGCACTGGGAATGGCAACAATCAGAGGGTGTGTTATTTCACCAGGAAATTCACACAGAAAGACCATGACCTTAGGGGAAGTCAAGGAGGAAGGTAGCAATTCAGGACAGAGGCTCACAGGATTTGACATGAGTGACTAATTCAATTTTTTGCTCGTATTGTTTTAAATTCAAACCTTATTGTTCTTTTTCTTTGCTTTATTATCTTCTTTCTCTCTTACTTTCACTTTAAAAAAACATTCCATTCAACGGGGGCGAGTGAGTCACCATAATCATTTATTTAGACACATTTCAGGCTCGCTCTATGCTATCCGGCCCCACTTGCTGACATATACGGAAGGCGTTCTGCAGCAGCTGATCTTTTCACCAGAAAGCCCAATTTTCAACAGCTATTTCTGGGGGGTCTGGGAGGGTTGGCACCTTTCATGTGGCTTTTCATGACAATTCACACCCTTGGTTTCCTACCCTGACCCAAGCTAGCCTGACTTCTGGCACCTCCCACTCCTGTATACCCACAGATGCTGTTTTCAAGCCACCTCAGATCTGGAGCAACAATCCTGGCCTTTGCCTTCTTATACTGTCATATCAACTACATTAAATTATCATCCTAGAGCAATTAGGTAAATATATACGTGTGCATGTTTGTAAAGCACTGTGCTGCAGTGCAGAAGTCAAATATTAATATAAAATCAGGAAAAGTATTTCTGACAGCTGCAAAACATCCCCAAACGGTTGCAGACAAACCTGGAGAAGTAAAGTTGATAAAAATTGATCTGTGAACAGACTCTCTCCTTCATCCAAAACCTCTCACCAGGTAGCACCTTGTGAACATGGGTCTCTCACAAGGATGTGAGTCACACCCTGCAATTTGTACAGAGCTTTCAACTTGTTTTCAAAGCTTGTTATCTTCAAAATATTCCTGAGAGGGAGACAGGAAGGAAGATTAGCTCCACTGGAGGATGAGGAGATGAAGACCCAGGGAGGCTGTCCACCCACTTTGAGCAGGTCATTGGCAGACCAAAAATTAACTTTTTATTATTTTAATATTAGGTGCCAAGATTTTTTTTTAATTTCCCCATTTAAAAAACTTGTAATATGCGGTTGAATGCAGCAAATTCCAGTTATCTTATCTCAAGTACCTTCAAGTAAGCTTCTTCAAGGAGGCCGCTTGGAATGGGTTCCATGAGGGCAGGGTTTATCTGTTGGAACCACCCCAGCACCTAAGCACACTCAGTTCTCAAAAAAACAGCTGTTGAATAAGGAAAATGCAAGTCTTTGCTTTTTCCCTTTTTAATATTTTTAAGCAAACCTACTACCTGATCCAGCAGCTGAAAGCAATCTTCCCTCCCCAGCTCTCGTTAATGGACACTCCACAACTTTGTAACTATGGAGTCCATCATTTGACACCCACAGATACCTCTGGTTGGAAATCCATCTCCATCGCTCCTTTGTGAAAATTCCCTAACAGCTTCCCACATCTTCAGGATGTCCTCTAGCTTCGGTCTTCAGTGAGCTCTACCCACCCCCATCACACTCTAACCCTATTGAGCTACATGTTCCACCTGCTCTAAGTTGGTACAAGTTGTTGTAAGCCACTTTTTGTCCTGAGGAGCAGGATTCAGATGGGGAGAGGATATGAGGTGTGAGGTGGCAGCCTCCAGAGGTCCCCAAACCTCACTGGGGCCAAATGCTTTCCTTAGCCCTCCTCTCTCCCCTTGCTTTAGCCCCATTACATTTGCTAGGATTTTTCCCTGCATTTGAAGAAACTCAGACTTCTCAGAGACTGGCATTTTGCTCTGTGAAGGGAAAGGCCCTGCCAGGGGAGGTTCTTTTCCTTCTGGAAAGATCTCCAGCGACAAAGTCTTCCAGGTCCCACAGGCTCCCCCTGCTACCTCCTGCGCCAGCAAAGTGGGGAGTGGAAAGTCTTGGCTGAAATCCTGACACACTTTGAGGGTTTCTCAAGAGCCTCCCTGTTCCAGTCTTTGGTCAGTTTTTATAAACACCAGTCCCCAGCAGAGACTGGACGAGCAGTTAACCCCTGGGGATTCTGAAGAAGCCTCTTCCTCCGGACTCCAATTAACACTCTCCTCTCCACAGCTTTCACTTCCAGCTTTCTCCTGGCACCTTATCCTTTCCTTAGCAATCCTGTCCATCTGATGGTGGTCCAGCTGATTAATGGGGATTTAGAGCCAGCGTTTCTTCAGAGTTCCAATGTTTATTTAAAAAAAAATCACAAATAATATTTAACTAGGACTCTTGGACTTAAAAAAAATAAATAGGAGCAGAGGTCTTCGTAAAAGCTGGGCTCCCTTTCTATCCCAGATCCTGTGCTATGTGCCGGGGATGTGAAGATTGAAGACAAGCCTAGGCCTGCCCTGCATGGTGCACAGGCCAGCGTGAGAACAGGCCAGTGAACTGGAGACAGCAAAAACGTTCTGGGTCAGAGGGAGCGCCAGGAGGGCCTTGAAATCACAGGCTGGCCTGTGATGTCTCCATGACCCCATGGCCCGCAACCGGTCACTTGTCCACTCAGCTCCGGCCCTGGCCTCCCTGTACTTTCTTCACCTGGCTAGGCACACTCTACTCTGGTTTGGCCCTCGCTGAGGTTCAGACTGGAACAGTTTCCCCCGATTATCCACATGGATTATTCTCTTACATGCTTCAGGCCTTCACTCAATCCTCACCTTCTCTGACATCCCTATTTAAAATGGCAAGTCTTTCCCCAAACTTCCCGTCAACCACCCATCCTTCTGTATACTCATCCCTGCTTCGTTTTTCTTCATGGAACTTATCACCATCTAACACGATATACATTTTACTCGTTTATGTGTTTATGGTCCATCTTTCCCCAACAAAATATAAGCTCCATCGTTTAGGGAGTTTTGTGTGTTTGGTTTACTGCTGAATCCCCAGAAAGAGACCAGAGAAGTGTGCAACTCATTGTAGGTGCTCAATAAATATCTGTTAAATAAATGGATGGACGGATGGATGGATGAATTTGATGGGGACCAGGGGAAGGTTTCGGCGAATGTTATACCAGAAGCGAATCTCAAAGGGTCTGTCCAAGCAAAGAAAGGGCATTTTGAAAAGAGGATGTAGCTCATGTGTGATTCTGGGTAAATCACATTACCATTTTCTCTTCTGTAATACGAAGCTAACGCATAGTATTTGCAAGTCTGTGATGAGCCATGAAACTGGAAAAGGACTTTGGGTGAGCTAAACTGAGCCAATAGTAGAGCAGGCTGAAACAACATGGGAAGAGACAAGAGGAAGTTGCCTTTCTCCACAGCCAGCAAATTGAGTTACAACCAGCAGACAGATACTGGGGAAGCCCGGCCCTGTGAGGTGGGAGCTGGTGGGTCAGCTTGATCTCCTGGTTCAACAAGGAGTGTTTCTGTCCCAGGGCAAGGCAAAACCCCAAGCACTCTATAAAACTGCAGCCTGTGAATCATTGATTCACCAAGCAAGCCACAATGTTTGCATCTCTCCGAGTCTTGGTTTTGCTCTCTATATAATAAAGAGCACAACTTCTTCTTCCATTGAATGACACATCTGGAAGTATCCAGAAAACTGTCTGGCACTTTGGGAATACATGGTCAAAGTTTGTTAAGCAGAAACACCATATACTATTTGAATAAAATTTACATTAAGGTAGGGAGTGCCATGGGGCTCCATTCTGGAAAAAGGATAAGAAATCAAGCTATGATCATATTTTCTGAGGCTTAAGAGACTCCAGACATGGCAGGAAAAAGGATTTTATTTTCTTAAAAAATGAAATAAAATTGTGGCCTGGAAGCAGTGTGAGCTGTGTGGTATGGAAACGTGTAGAAGTTTTAGAGCCAGGCAGACTTCAACCAAATCCTGGTGCCCCATTTTCAGCCCTTTTCAGTCCTATGTCTTAAAGCAAATTTTAAAAAACCTTCTTAGCTTCATTGTCTTTATCTTTAAAAGAGAAATAAAAATATCACCTTAGAAGGTGCCTGTGGGATGAAAAAATGTATACAAAAATACTATCCAAATAGTTAGAATGAATAGGTGCTAAATGTATGCTGAATAGCCTAATTCACTGTTGTTAACATAATTAAAAATTTGGGAATACTATGAAAAATTAAGGGTCATGTCTGGACTGGGCAACCTATAAGTCACTGGTTAGAAAAAAAAACTCATATTCATATACCACAAATAACGATCACACTGTAGCTATTTTAGTTTTTATGAGCTACTCGATCTACTTCCTGAATCTGAGGTTTAACAGATAAATTTACACAACCCATGACCTTACTAGCAGGTTACTGGACATGCAGTGTGAAAAGGAGAAAGAGGGACGAGGCCTTGACACACAGATGTTTTAAAGGGAGAAAAAATAGGAGATATGCACTTAGCATTTCATCCACACCCGCACAAGCTCACTCGCTCGCCCCGAGTGATGAAAGAGGAAACCCCAATTCAGAACCATGGGGAAGAGGGCTCTTGGCTTCAGTAATTGCAAGCCAGAGCTGAACAATCTCCTCTCCATCTCGAGAATGCCTCTGGGCCTGGAGTGTGGGGCCCAGTGTGTGGGCTTGCCTCACCAACCCAGGAATGGCTTTAAACTTCATCTAGTCAAACACACTTGTTAAAAATGGAGGAACTGAGGCTCAGGGAGGGGAGGGGGCTTACAACAAGTTAGGCAGAGGGTCAGTGGCAGAGCTAGGCTTATACCCAGGGGGGTCCTTGGACAGTGCTCGCTCCACTGCCCACATGGTCTTCCGGATCCTCCAAGTTTGATAAGCAAAACTGCAACAGTCTTTCACATCCTCTTCTGTTCCTTCTCCCTCACATCCAGTGTCTCAACTCTGCTAAGCCCTGCTTGGGTTTAACCCTAAAGAACCTGAACCTGAAGGAGTTGTAAATGAAGGAGTTGCAAATGTGCGGCAGCTGGAGCACGGCCTGGTCACACAGCGGCTCAGACAGCTGCAGCGCAGCTTCTCCCTCAGTGCTTCTCCTGCCCCCTCCCTTTCTTTTCTCTTTCATAATCTTTTTCCTACTTTCTCTAACTGACTATTACATAAAATTGAATGCGTTCTTGGTCCTTTTTTTTTTTTTTTTTTTAAACCTGTATTGGGTTTTTCTTTCACTTATTTTTATTTCTAAAGTAGCATTTGCAAATGATTCAGGTGTTTTTAAAATGTGTAGCATAGGATTTACAGGGTTCTATGTTTCTGAAGCAGTAGAATTGGATATTTCTCCCTAAGAAATGTAATTCAGTTGCTTTCTGCCAGTTAATGTCAGAATTGCCTTTCTTGTTGGTCACTGGTCCTTGCAAGACAAAAGGTTCCTTGGCCTGCAGGGGCATCTGAGTAGTCAGTTCCACCTGTGAACTACACAAAGGCCAGGGCAGAGCCTTGTCCAGAGAGCGCCTGGCAGATTCCTGCCCTCTGCATCACTTCCTTGGAACTAAAAGGATTCCCCCAATGCACATGTACGCGCTTACACATACACCTGTACACATCCACATATTCACCCCCACACACCCACTCACAAACCACACACACACACCCATATTCACACCACCCACACCCACACATACCTATACACACACAGCTATAAACATCCACATATCCACACCCACCCACCCACTCACAAGCCACACATAAACACACATACATTCAAACCACACACATCATACTTACACATTCACAAGTCCAAGCCTCTCTAGTTTCTAAGGGCCAGCCATCCCCAGAGGCACCCTCTTCTCCATGTGCCCTGATGTGAACCATATTTACAGCTCCCTAGTGGTTCCAATAGTCGATGCAAACCAAAGGCCTTCAGGATCCTGCCTGTTAAGGTCACTCCTCCATGGTGGAAGCCACATGGCTATCACTGGTTATGAGTGGGTGAGACCCTCCTCCAGAAGGGCACAGTGGGTCCTCCGAGAGGAGGAGCTGCTGATTTTTAAGCATCATCAGATTCTAAAAGAAATGTTAAGCTTTTGATCTGGGAAATGTCAGAATTATGATACATTAATAATAAACTCAAAAGACAAAGATATAAAGAAAGAGAACACAGGAGACAAATGCAGAGCAATCGCTGGAATGGCCATTGCCATTAAGGCCACGGCCAATGGCCATGCTTGGTCAAGCAGCCAACAAGATCTCGTGAGCATCAGTGGTGTGAATGGCAGTAGAGGCACCAGGGCCAAAATACATCGGATGCAAACCAGCCAAAGGGCAGAAACACTAGAGCTGTGGAAGAAGTAAAGGAAGACCCAGGAGGGAACCCAGTAGAGCACAGGGCAACTTTCTACATCCCTCCAGAGGTCAGCCTGGGGCTAGCAGAAGTTACCAGTACAGCCAGCCAGAGAGCTCAGCGCTTCCCACTCTCCTCCTCTTTTGATGTCCTAGCCTCCATGTCTTAATTCTCAGAGAGACAAAGGAAGAAGTAATTTACTTAGACACTCAGTTCCTAGGGGCCAAGGAAGGGAAGTGACAAGCTCAGGCTCACTTAACAACCCCAAAGCAGACCCAAAATAAGAACCAAAACGTTCTCACACTCAGCTGAGGCTTTTCACTTCCCCATGTTCACTCTTCTAGCCCTGGCTCTTCCTCACATGGGTAAAATGATGAGTAAGATTTAAAAATTCCCTCTACCATGCCCCCACAAGGCCAAAACCGAAACTTAATTATAAGCCACACTCAATAAAAAATTCCCAGCTTATTTTTACTTCTCAGGAAATTTTCTTTTTTAAATGACTTTGTTCCAGTGAAATTTGAGAGCCCATGTTTTTTAATTTTTTTTTTTTTTTTTGGCTCTTGTTTTGTTTTTATGCCAAGCATGGTCATTTAATTCAGTTAATTGACAAAATATAAAAATGGCCACTAATGTCTTTGATAAGCATGAGATGGGCCATGTCACCATACCCTCTGATATCCAAAGGTAGGATGTTCACTTGTGTCATCTGGATTTTGCCGACACAGTCAGTTCTTTTAGGCCTTTTGCAAGATCCACAAACCCTTCTTTGAGACTCTTTACTCAGATGTGCTTCCAAATTCAGAAACATCTTTTAGAAAGGTGAAGAGTGCATAAGCCATATATTACGTACGTGCCCAGCAGGGTCTGGGACACTCATCTTTGTGCTGAAAACCTCATTCATCTTGAGTGTAATACATAAAAGTTATATAGTCTCTGGGCCAGCTTTTGCTTTCAAATGCATGATGAAATAAATTTCCCATTTTCAGAGCTTTTTGGATTTTGGACTTAAAAATAAGCGAATGTGCATGTGTCAAAAAAAAAAAAATAGCTAGCTTATGACCCCATTTATTACTTCTGAAGGTATTCAAGGACCTGGATTTAAAACTGCAAGATTCCAGAAAAAAAATACACTTTTAAAAAATAAGAAAAAGACTTAGGATAAGGAGATTGATCATATAGTTCACGTACAGTGCTTGGTACTGATGAGAGAATCATTACCCTTGTTACAATCTAGGAAATAGTGTGGCTAGTTTCTCTTCAGGCATAAATTGAAAGCTCAAAAGCTAGAAACAGAAGTCTAGAGGGGTTGACTAAGTGGGGCTTTTTCAGGGACAATTCAGGAATGTGTTGTCAGAGAAAGGAGAAGTTTCATGTCATTTCCCACCCAGAAAAACAAATAAAGAGGAACCTAGAGGACATAGCAAAAACTTTACAGACAAATTTTATTCAAAGGTCAGGCAAAAAGGAAGATGGATGTATATTTAATTCACATATTCCTCACAATATTCCTGAGACACAAACATTATTAACTTTAGTTCACAAACTGGAAAACTTAGCGAGCTTAAGGAATTTGTCCAAGGAAAGGGCCAAGATTCCATCCAACCCAGGTCTGTTTGCTTCCAAACACTCGCTCCAGAACTTCAAGGAGCAGATGTCACTTGTCTGGATTTCAAAGAGTTGTGGTAGCTGAGTTCTTGTCTCAGCCTTGGAAAAGTCGCTGGTCTCAGTTTCTCTTTCTTCCTCTTTTCCTGTCTTTCCTTTCCTTTTTTTCTTTTCCTTCCTCCTTTCCTTTTCTCTTCATTCCATCCATCTACCTACCTATCTAATCCCTCAGTTTCTGTGGAATAGAGGAGAAAGAGCAGGGGTATCCACCAGCATGCATGCCTGTCACTCTGTAAGCTGAGAACATAGTTATCTTGTGTTCCTTCCCAGGACTGCAAGCTGTCCCAAGGAAGGGCCTAAGAAGTAAGTTGGATACCACCTGCCTCGACTGGGAGCCATCCACAGCTCAGCAAGGCCAGAAGCTGCACTCACTGCAGGCTCAGCTCATTACTCCTGGGTGGCATCCTCCATGGAGGTGGGCTGAGCAAAAGGACATCAGCCAAACACAGACACACCAGTCACAGGGAAGCACTTGAAACGCAAGCTATATTTCATTCAGTTTTAAGGTATGGAGGCTCCTCTAGCTAGCAGAAACTTACCACCTCTTTGAGATGAGTGTTCTACCCAGGACACAGGCTAATTAACTCCATGCTCCTCACATATGGATAGCTCTTATTTATAGTGTGGGCGGTACACAGAGATCAGGCTTTGAAGGCACACAGATGTGGTTTCAGATACCAGCTATGCCACCTTTCTAATGAGGTGACATTCTGCAAATTCCTTAACACCTCTGGACTTCCATTTCCCCACCCATAAAATGGGGATAATATCTGTTTCAAAAGTTCTTCAGAAGATTGCTAAAAGTGGGTACAAAATGTTTATCATTGTCCTGCTGACAATACCTTACATGGCTCAGCAGGAACACAAGACTCAGGAAATCAGACAGCTTGTCAAAGCCCAGGCTGCTTGGGAGCTGGCAGCATGACTACAAGACCCCGGGTCTTCCTGGACTCTCCACTTGCTCTTGCCCCGACCACAGCACGAAGCTTCTCACATGAGGTGACTGGGAGCCAGCCTCATCGTTGTGGCTGGAAAGACCTGCATCTGGTTGCCAATGCGAAGGAGAGAACTTGAAGAGTGTTGGGATAAGCGTGTGTCACTCATTGTTCCTCATGATCAAAAAATGATTGTGCATTTAATTTTGAAACTCAGGAATCATCAAACTTAAATAATGATTTTAAAAAAACAACATTAACTTAAAACAGAAGAGCACATTGCAGTAACCAAGGCATCTGTGAGGTCAACCTTCTTCTGCATTCACTGTGGTGAAGGCTCTGGAATACGGGAGTAAGCTTGTGCCTCTGTGCCACTCCTGTGTCTCTGCTTGTCTCTTCCCACTGTCATCAGTCTTTTATCGGGATGCTCAGCCAGAAAGTAGTTTCCTTTCTGGGAAGGAAAATAGGGCTTCTCACCTCCTTAAGAGGATTCCTTGAAAACACACTTGGTTCTCTGTATCCCAGCTCTCTCTTGGCAACCCTGCTAACTGAAACAGCTAGATTTTGCCTCTTCACCTGTCAGTAGAGGAAATGAGCCCATGAGCTTATTAGAATCATCAGGCTAGATGTGGAAAGGCACTTTCAAGTCATCAAATCCAGCCTTCCGATTCCACCAGCAGCGAAACTGAAGCAGAGAGACCTGCTCCTCCCTTATGAGGAAGTGAGGACTGCAGCTGACAGCTGAGTTTAGGTGGGCAGCCTTCCAGGACATGCGTGTTTCTGTTTCGTACTCCCTCTCCGTGCAACATCAGGTGTAATTCAGGTGCTCCACGGAGAGCGCCTATGTGGAGGGAAATTGACTCCATTGCAGTAAGAGTCAAAGCAATGCTTCCCTCTTCCCCCTTCACACTACACTCTGTTTAACACTGACCACGCTCCACTTGGCCATGTGTTTCCTCCCCTGATTCTCCCGTGGAGGGAGAGCTACCTGAGGGCAGGGGTAACGTCATGTTGATCACTGTATCCTAGCACAGCACAGGGCAGGAACCCACCCTGTACGTATTTGTCAAATGAATAATCTCATTTACGCTTGATCCATCATAAAACTGCAATTAAACTCTTTGGGGCACTCCATTTCCCCAGTTTCATTTAAAAAATCTAATTATCTATGCCATACAGAATTTTTATTAGAAAGTGAAGTCATTAAATAAGCAGACACCAGACTCAGGCCCTGAGATAATTGCAAATAGAAACGCATCTGTCTGCAGTGCTCAGCTGGACCTGGTAAACACACTGCTGGGAAACATGGCACCCATTTTCAGCACTTGGATTCGTGGGGCAAATGAGGTTCTTAAGCCAGGGAAATTAGGCTTCTAAATTACCCAAGAAAGGCTAATGAGCAATTCTATAACTGCTTTTCAATCCCTCCAACTTCCTAGGTGAAAGCTATACTGACAGACTGAATCCCAGCAATCTGGGAGGCTAAAGTGGAAGGACTACTTGAGCCCAGGAGTTCAAGACCAGCCTGGGCAACATGGCAAAACCCCACCTCTACAAAAAATGAAAAGATCTTGGTGGTGCACACCTGTGGTTCCAGCTACTCAGGAGGCTGGGGTGGGAGAATCACTTGAGCTGAGGAGGTCGAGGCTGCAGTGAGCCACGATGGTACCCCTGCACTCTAGCCTGAGTGACAGAGCGAGACCCTGTCTCAAAGAAAGAAAAAATAAATACACTGAATCCAAATCACCTTTGTATTTGAAGAGCCATCCACCCACATGTTCTGACCTTATTTCTCCTGTCTCTGTATCCCTGGAAAGCAACTGTTATGCTTTCCCTTCATAAGTTCAATCATAAAATCTTGGCCTGCTTAAAGGTTCAGTTTATTTCAGTGACAAATCAGCAATCCATTCTCGTGCAAAGGAAGCTACTTCTAGCATCATCAAACATTTTCCCTTAACTCAGATGTGTCAAACTCCTCTTCTATTCATCACTTATAGAAATAAAATCTCAGCCAACTGCAGAAGCAATTCTTAAGGCTGTGGTGAGAGCAAATAAACTCTAAATATTTACTAAGAGACTGAGTTACAACACTGACCAGTTCCACCCCTGTTAAAATCTGCCTGCATTCTCCAAACACAATTATTTTAGGTCACTGACATGCCAGCCAAGGAAACGACAAGACTGTGTACTACAGCACAAAGAGCAAGTAGAACCTAGCTTTAAATTCTGGTCCTGCCACTTCCTAGCTTCTAGACACGAGGCAAGGGACTTTACCGTTCCCCATTTTCTTAACTGTAAAATGGGGACAATAATACGAATGTCACAGAATTGTAGTGATAATTGAGAAAAATGTTGATTAATGTTTATAGTAACTTAAAAAAAAGAAGTTCAAAGTGCTCAGAGTAAAAAATATGAGGCATTCATTTTAAAGTATTCTCACAGAATATGTTTCTAAAACGCAGGGTGTTTGTTGCCACTTCAAATTTGTTCTCCTTTGAAAAAAAAAAAGTGTTGGTGATTCGTGCATTGTTGTGGTATTGCAGAACATAGCTTATCTAGTGAGAGATAACTTGAAAATTAACCAGCAATGCTAGGAGCCTGAGAATGGGCAATTTTCAACCTTCTCAGATAATGAATGGATCTCCAAAGGCTAGAATTCATCCAAAGAGCTTTGTACCATGGTTTTAAGGGGACCCAGAGGTCCAGTAACTAAGAACGCTTTTCTAATCAATATAACTAAATAACAGCAAGTCTACTGTGAGGCGGGCACCATGCCAGACCCTTTAAATACATAAGATCATTTAAATCTTAGAAGGCAAGTATAATCATTGCAATTTCTCAGATGTAAGAATTGAGACCCAGAGAGGTTAGATGTATCTTCAACCACAGTTAAGACAAAGCAGTAGTGGGGTTTGAACTCATGCCTGACTCTTAAGACCACTTTCTTTCCAATCACCATGATGCCTTGCCAGGTAATTCATGCAGCTCCTGAGACAAGATTTTAACCATGATGAAGTGGGAACCGGAGGCTTCTATGACAGGATGAGTCAAAACTCAGTGAGAAAGGCAGCCCTGGCTCCCTGCCATGCTTCTCTCCCCTACCCTGCTCACAAGGGCTGATGTGTGGCTCTCCAACCATCACTCCATTGCTCCTCAAGTGAGCAGTGGAAGAACAAATGTATTGCAGCCCCAAAGCACAAATCACCTGATTTAACCCTCATGGGTGACCTAGTCAAGTGGCCATCTCTGGGCCCTACATCAGCCTGACCTTCCTTTTATCCTACCACCTCTCTAACTGTATTACAAGGATCTTTTTCCACGACTACATTGTTTTTTGAAAACAGAAATACTGTTCATTTTTCAAATCCCTAGTTCCCAAAACCGTATTTGGTACAGAGCAGATACTCAATAAATGTAAGATACATAAATAAATTAAAGGATTCAACATCAAGGCTGGGCAAAATGCCTCCAGAGGATGCCTCTAACCCTGAGATTTTACAGCTTAATTATTCCTAAACTGGTTTTCAATTTCTGGACAGTGGTCCAGGGCTCTCTTTAAGGTTAAGATCTCCCAATGGAACTAGGACATTATGGGCCCTTCTGCCTTTCAAAGTGTTCAAAACACCCCCTGTAGGCTATTCTACGCTCTCCTAAAAGAACAAGAAAATGGGGCCAATTGGATCGATACTGTCAACCCCATTTCAAAGACAGAGAAACTGAGGCTATATGAGAGAACTGACTTTCTCAGGGCCAACATTTGACACTGAAGCTGCTGATTCTCTGTTTTCTTCCTGCTACCATAATACATGCTCAGCTTATTTTTAACAAACCTAGAGCATGGCAATGTGAAGGGAGTAGCAGGGAATGGAAAAGAAGAGAATGTACTGAAGAAAAAAACACCAGGGAAGGGAAGGAACCGCCTCACTGGAGAGTGTCGCTGACAGCTGACGGTGGGTGCCCTTATGGCCCTGGGGAGCTATGAACTCCTTGCCTAGGGCTGGCTTGGAAGGGTCTGCTTGACTCTGGATCCCTGACATATCCAGCTGCATCTAGGCCTGGGAGTAAACGCAAACTGAATTCTTCTTGGTGCTGAGTAAAAACAGGAAGTCACAAGTGGCTTTGCTCTGCTCTCAGCTGGGGTCCTCAACAGTTCAGGTCAAGGGTACACTTGGGACACTCCAGACAGCTTCCTGGCAGCTCCCTCCACAGTAGTCCAGCAGGGACAGAAAAAGTGGAGACACCTTCCAAAGAGCCTCCTGTAGTGTGGGTTTAGGCAGCTGGACTAAGGAAGTCCCTGTGATCCCTCTGGGACAGGACCGGGCAGTCCAACAGGGATGCGTGTATGTCAGCTTCATCACTTTTCCATTCATTGAACCAAGACTGAGGGCTGACTGTGTGCTCAAATCAATGTCACCTTAGGGTAATAACTCACTTGCTCTAAGCTTAGTTTCCTCATCTGCAAAGTGGAAAGAGCCCCTGCCCCACAGGGCTATTGTGGAGGTGAAAGGAAATAACACCAGTGAGGTCCTTCGCCACATTTGGTATCTATTTTTAGCACCAAGGCAGTATGCGCCCACTATGTGCCCAAACCCGTGACGCTGCTGCTGCCTCCTTCCCAGAGTCAGAGCCCAGAGGCAGGAGGGAATGTGGGCAGGTCTGTTTCCACCTCGCTTTCCCACTCTCCCCTCACAGGAACCCAGGGCCAGCAGGAGGTGAAGTTCTGCCAGCCCCCAGCCTGGGCCCAGCGCCCATGTTTATGACTGTTTATTTCAGAGCAAGTAGAAAGGAGAAATTAGAGCCATGAAAGACAGGACAACGGACCAATAGAAACCAGCTCCCAGAAGAGTCAGAAGGAGGAAGACAGGCAAAATTGTCACCATAGCAACACAAGACAGTCAGAAGCATGCAGGGAAAACAGCCCCTACTCTGCCTCCCGTCTCCACTGCAAAGCAAGCCCTAGAACCCCAACCGGAGATCAGTGAAAGCTGACAAGGATCCACCCAAAGAACCCTGGTACCCAAGCCCAGACCTGGCTAGCAGCCACTCTCCCCCTGCTGCCCCAGTACAAGTCCCAGCCTTCCAGGGTCCCAGATCAGCATTCTGTGCCCTGGGGACTTGATACTGTGCAGATGGCCAAGGTCCCATCTAGAGGAGATAGTGACTGGTGACAGAGAGGAAAGTTTCTAACAGGGAGAAAAGGAGGGTCACAGAGCTTCAGGGGAGATCAGGGTCCTAACCTCCAGCCCCATGACCCTGTCTTGGGTTCCCTGGGGAGCAGGCAGGTAAACAAGGGTGTGGGAGAGGACATCAGGCCCTGTACCCAGAAAGATTGCTCCATCAGTTCTGGACCTGGCACTCCCAAAACAGTGGCTGGGCGAATTCTGGGGATGGGTGGGGAAATAGCTTTGGAGGCCTTAAATGACAAAGATCTTGGCCCTGGTCTCTGAGGACATTGGCTAGAGAGTAGGAACAGCTTGGAGGAGGACCCACGGACGGGCTGGTCCATTTTGACAGAGAATATCTCCTGGCAGACAAGACAGGTGTCTCCACCAAAAAGCATGGCTGGCCTGGGACCAGCATTTTGGGAAGTGGGTCAAATTGTTCCCAAAGCTCAGTATTGGAAAAGCGCCTTTTGCCAGACTGGGGTTGTGGGTTCTGGAGGAGGAGAGAGGGTGATGGCGAGGAGTGCTGGGTCCTAGGCACAGCAGCTTTCTGACTGGCTAAGAACGTCTGTGGCAGGTGGCAGCAGAAGGATCCAGGTGTGCAGGCGCTGGGGAGGGGGTCACCCCTCCCTTTGGGGCTGTAGAGAGTTCACAGGAGCCCGGGGCCTCAGGTGGTGGGAAGGGGAGGGTTAGGGGTCCCCTGCAAGACTGGAGCTTATGGATACCTGGGGTGGGGAGTAAGTGAGTGAGGGACGAGGGAGGGTGGTGTGGAAAAGGAACACAATCAGGAACACGCAGAAAGAGGGCAACGGGGCACAAAGCCGGACCTCTGGCCGGCGACCGCTGGAGAAGGGCTCCTGGACGGTGTCCTCCGCTCTCCCTCCCTCCCGAAGGCTGCAGGGGCGTCCGGGAGGAGAAGGATAGCCGGGAGGCGCCCGCCCCGCCCCGCGGTGCCCCGCGGTGCCCTGCGCAGGCTGAGCCCCGCGCCCGCAGACCCCCGCTCGCGCCCCTGCCGCGCCCCCAGCCGCGCCGCGCTCACCGAGTCGCCGCCGCCCTGCTCGGCCGCCCGCTCCGCCGCCGCCGTGGACGCCTCTCCTGCGGCCGCCGCAGCCTGCGAGACGGCCCCGGAGCCCCCCCCCCCCCCCCCCCCCCCCCCCCCCCCCCCCCCCCCCCCCC
>NC_045448.1:16344248-16362110 GCF_002776525.5 Piliocolobus tephrosceles
GGGGATCCCCACCCGCGCTGTCACCGACCACGTCCTCACCCTCGCCTGGACAACCCCATCTCCTTGCCCGGCTCTGCCCTTTGCTCCTAGGAGCTGGTGCGGACCCGCCCCAGCAGGGTCGCTCCTGCCCCTTCTCAGCGTTGGCCTCTTGGCCTTGCCTTCCCAGAGGAAGCCTGAACCAGACCTTTCTGTTTCTGCATACCGAATTCCTCCACACCCACGGTTGCCCTCCAAGAAAAAGGAGAAGTCCCCGCAATCTCTAGACGCATATTCACCTTCAAATTAATGCCCAGCCAAATCGTCCCAGTCCCTAGGCACACTCCCAAATTACTTGAGATTCTGAACCCAGCCTCGCTCCCAGTCCCTTTCTGCCCATCCTATTAACAGATATCCAGCCTTAGGGGCCGCAGTTATCTGATGGGACCACCGTAAAGTCTTCCCAAAGGCTCAATCAAAAAAAATGTAATTAACCTTAAAGAGTAAGTCTGCAAAAGCACTTACAAAATTCTATGATGCAAAAAGAAACTAGTGGGTTACAGCATCATTGACGTGATCATTGTTCTAAAACATCTGCCATGGAGGCTTTTTGCATTAGAGAGAGGGAGATTCAGGAAACCAGAGAGAACTCAGCAGTGCCAAACAGGTTGTGAGTCAGAGCTCCTGTTGAGGGGAGGGAGAGCTCCTGGGGACCCCGGCTTCGGCTGCTTCCTTTCCCAGTCCATCAGCCAGAACATCATGAAACACGTGTTAAATCCCCATAGTGTGCCAAGGTATGTGCCCGAAGCTGCATGGGTTGGGGCCCTGTGTGGGTTGGGATCACAGGAGGTGGGAAGCATCAGGAGAATGTGGTCAGGCCCCTCTCCTTTCTGAGATCCAGGGTGTTTCCCCTGGGAGGACTTGCTGCCCAAGCTTCCTTTGCGCTCTGAAAGGCTCTCCTGAACTGGCCACAGAGGCTCTTGGTCTGTTTTTTGGCAAAAATTCAGAGGGCAGGAAGGCACTGTCTAGTTAGAGTGAAAAAGTTTCTCACTTGGAAGGGATCCTTAGGACCAGAAGAAACACTTTCCCATTATCTTTTTGAGTTCTCCCTATGCCCTAGACCAGCCTCTGTTGTCAATTCCTGCAAAGGTGTTTTTTTGTTTTTGTTTTTTGAGAAGTCTCACTCAGTCGCCCAGGCTGGAGTGCAGTGACGCGATCTCGGCTTACTGCAACCTCCATCCCCCGGGGTTCAAGCAATTCTCCTGCCTCAGCCTCCTGAGTAGCTGGGATTACAGGCACCTGCCACCGCACCTGGCTAATTTTTGTATTTTGTGTTTTTAGTAGAGATGGGGTTTCACCATCTTTGTCAGGCTGGTCTTGAACTCTTGACCTCGTGATCCACCCGCCTTGGCCTCCCGAAGTGCTGGGATTACAGGCGTGAGCCACTGTGCCTGGCAAAGGTGTTTTATCTGTGAGTAGCTCTATGAGAAAAGCCTTCTTGCCATGAGGTAAACCATGTCTGCTGCTGCTACTATTACTACTACTACTACTACTACTACTACTACTACTACTACTATTACTACACACACCCCTAATATTTTCTGGCTTAATCTGTCCACCTTGAGCTTGGCCAGGTTTTGGGAAGAGTGAGAACTAATCAGCCACAAACACCATTCATCCCCATAAAGCACTATCATTTCAGACCATGAGAGGACTTTTCACTTTACACCCATCTGTCTGTAGTAATACAGCTTAAGTTTGTGAGTAGACGATTTGATGTGTGAGATTTCACTTCCACACCCTTAGAGATGGCTTCTGTTTCAATAATTGAGAGATACCTTCATGGTATTGCCCAGCCTATTATGAAATAATAGGGTTTTCTAATGATCAGTGTGGAATTTAATAATTGAATGTTTCCTAAGACACAATTACCAGATGAAAGTCTTTTAACTTTATCAGTAATACTAATAACAAGTTTAAAGGTTATTATAATAAAGATTATAGTGAAATTAAACTGCCATTTAGGAGGCAGGTAAGTTGAGATTGAATTTTAGATGGTTGTCACTCACAATATGTTTGCTAAAACGGACCTTAATTAAATTAAATGTAAACTGAGCTGTTCTAGTTTCAAGGACATGTTTTTCATATACTTATTTTTAAAAAGAGAGTGATGAAGCGTGGACAAAGTGCCAGGCACTGTGCTAAGTTATGAAATAAGGACACAGTTCCCTGGTCTTGAGGAAGACACAGGCAGGTTGCCTGTGGAAAAAGGCTAACATAGAGATATTTGCCGTGCGGACCCAGGAAAAGAAAGGATTCTTTGTGATTGGGGAAAACTGAGAGCAGATTCTTGAAAAGGGCAGTTTTAAGCTAAAATTTGAGGTGGGAAGTTAGACTTCAATAGGCAGGAAATGGGGACAATGACACTCCAAGTAGAGAGACAAAGTGGAGGCCTGTGTGAAAAGTGGTCTGGGGTGGCCAGCGTACCAGGCAGATCCCGCAACATGAGACAGAGAGTGGAGAGCTAGAACATCAGCCTGAGAATCTGCACCTGATCCTGGGAGCACCTGGGGACTGAGTGGCCTTAACCAGAGCCCCAAATAAGGAGACTGATGATAGGTTAAGGTCCTTAACAACAACGAATGAAGAAGGAAGAGGAGGCAGCCGTGAAAATGGTAAACCCCACATGGCTGATTCTATCCAGGGCGCCTCTCCACCCACTGAGACCTATCCAAGGGGATGTGAAACATTCCCTCTAAATCCCTCAACAACTTAGATTTCCCTTTACCACCTGACTCCCTTGTCTCTTGAAAGGATCCTTTCTGCTTCTGGACTTTTGCTGACATATCTACCTCTGCCATCTCAGCTACCAAAAATTATTTCTTCCAGTGCTAGTGATGCACCTTGGGGACAGTGTGATACTTTGGGCTAAAACTTCTGTCCTCTGAATATTTCTATAAAACTGACAGTCTGAACCACTTACTCCTCTGATACATCATGTGTGACAGCTCTTTCTCAGGAGTGGCATGCAGGACTTGTCACATACACAACTTTCTCAAGGACAGGGAATTTTTTTTTTTTTTTTTTCTGAGACATGGATGAAGTCGTAGATTTGAAGTCAAAGCCGAACATAAATCCTAATTCTGCCACTCACTGGATACTTTATCATTTGGTGCTTTTGTTTCCTCTTCCATAAAATTGGAGTAATACAATCTACCTGGGAAGGTTGATGTGAAGGCTATTATAAACCGCTTTGTAGCTGTGAAAGAAAAAATATGTAAAGTGGTGTATGTGTGTGTGTGTGTGTGTGTGTGTGTGGCCTTGTGGTGCCTTGAATTGGACTGAGCATGTAGGAAGTGCTCATTACAAACTGTGAAAGTGCTTATTAACCTACTAGCCAGTGCGTTAATGAGCACAAGAAAGAACCCACTGGCTAGTGGGTTAATTCATAGATAAGGATGTGGCCGGGAGACGGAGGGATCCTGTGTCGTGAGGCCCTGTAGCACTCTCTGCTTACTACTCTGCAAGGAATGAATCTTTATTTTTGCCCTCCAAGCCCACTAACCTCCAGCAGAAATTATATAATGTTTTCCCCCTGGCATTACTATAACGGCTTGCAAACGTGGTGGGTTTTCTTGCCAATTGCTGGCCGGGGTCCCTTTATGTAACTAGGGGTTTCTACGGAAACATGGACTAGGCTTCAGAGGGAGCATAATAGACTTGATTATGAACATTGAGCCAATTTTCACAGCTGACATGCTGCACACTTCCTTACTGCAAAAATCACAGCCCAAACTGTGTAGAGAAACTTTGTAATGGCTGGAAATCCTTGCCTGTGGCTGAGTTGGAGCACACGACTTAAGAGCTCTGACTTTACTTGCTTTTTAATCACTGAACGTGTCAAGCTCTTTCAGACCTTCCTTCCTTCGCACATGATTCGCCACTGTCTTGAATGACCTTTCAACCTGGTCCATTCTTTGAGTTTCTACTCATTATTTTGAAACCCGATTCAAAAGCAACCCGTCTATAATGACTCCTTCAACTCTCCGAGACCAAGTCAACTGTTCTTTCCTGTGTGCTTCCATAGAATAGCACTCACACCTCTACAGGAGCACTCACCAAGCTATGATGATTGGATCAGTTTCTAAACAGTCGATTCATTTTATGTACAGTAGCTGTATTCTATGAAATCATCTTAAACACTGAATAAATGCTGAGCGATAGCTTCCAGGGGATATGTAGGGTTAAGTTCCTGCAAGCCTTTGGTCACATAATTGTCAACTAATCAACACATAACCTTGCTTTATGTGTGTTTATGTTTAAGCACACTTTATTTAGGCTGGGCGTGGTGGCTTACATCTGTAATCCCAGCACTTTGGGAGGTCAAGGTGGGCGGATCACGAGGTCAGGAGATCGAGACCATCCTGGCTAACATGGTGAAACCCCGTCTCTACTAAAAATATAAAAAATTAGCTGGGTGTAATGGCAGGCACCTGCAGTCCCAGCTACTCGGGAGGCTGAGGCAGGAGAATGGCGTGAACTTGGGAGGCGGAGCTGGCAGTGAGCCGAGATCGCACCACTGCACTCCAGCCTGGGCGACAGAGCTAGACTCTGTCTCAAACAAAACAAAACAAAACAAAAAACAAATAAAGATACTTTATTTAATATACAATATTGATTCATTAATATTGAACTCATGGTCAACAGCACTATAACTCATGCCTGAACGAAGTTTATTTAACACATGTATTTTCTCTGTAAGGAACCTTACAGCCTTCTTGTGCTTAGAAACACTAGATGACACTTCAGCACTGTGCTCAGAGGTCTTTTCTTTGAGATGGAGTCTCACTCTGTTGCCAGGCTGGAGTGCAGTGGTGTAATCTTGGCTCACTGCAACCTCTGCCTCCCAGGTTCAAGTGATTCTACTGCCTCAGTCTCCCAAGTAGCTGGGACTACAGGCGCGCACCACTACCTCCAGCTAACCTTTTTCTATTTTTGGTAGAGATGGGGGTTTCACCATGTTGGCCAGGATAGTCTCAATCTCTTGACCTTGTAATCTGCCTGCCTCGGCCTCCCAAAGTTCTGGAATTACAGGTGTACACCACCGTGCGGGGCCCCCAGAGGTCATTTTAAACAGTGAAATCACTGTCAACAAGTACAAAAATGTGAAAGAAGTGTAGCACTAAATAGATCACAAAAAGCACACTGTATGAAAGCTGAAACAAGAAGGCAGAATACGGTCTTGCTGGACCTCAGCTCGGAACATGCATGTCTGGGTGCCTCAAGTGTTTCACGCTCGGTGCACGTCTATATATAGATCACAAAAGCAATGAGAGTATTGATTTGTGGTTACTAATACATTTTCACAAGTAGGCAATATCACAAATATAGAATCTCCTAAGAGTGAACAGCAACTCTATGTGCCTCCCGAATAGACTAGGAGCTCTTTGAGGCCAGGATTTATGCTTTATTATTGGTCTTTGTATCTCCTCAACACCTGGAAGAGCACCTGATACATTAAAAAAATTAATATTTAACAAATGTCAATTGAATGAGTGAATCATTTCATCTGGCCTTGCATTTCTTTAGGTTTTTACCAACAATTTATAAACTTACATTAATAAAGCAGAAAGAATGTTGCCGGTTCTTTTCCCATATGAATATCAAAGACCTGACTTGGTTCCTGCCAGTTGTTTGACAAGAGCCCCCAATTCTGGATGTAAAGAGCATTCTATTTAGAGTAGATTTCTCATATGTAACAAATCTGGATAATACATATGTTGACTTCCAAGGTGGGGAAGAGTATAAACAGCACCATCCACCTTTCTCCCCCAAAAAGAGAAGTGGGGGATGAATTCTCAGGATCTGGAAAAATAGAGTCAAATGATAGCCAACAATGAAGAAAAATTACATAGCCCAGGAACTTTAAGGGTCGCTGGTGACACAGTGAGAATGAGGAAGGAAAGTGGAGGCAGGGAAGTTAGAGGAACCATGTAGGAACTTTGCATTGTGGTCCAGATATGAATCTGGGCCCCTCCTCACACCTAACAGCAGTATGACTTTGAGCAGGTTATTTAATTGCCCTCAGTCTTGTTTCTCACATTCATAAATAAAATTGTGCAAAAAAATTGTGCAATAAAAATAAAAAAAAAAAGTGCAACAGGACTTGCCACAAGGAGTTGTTTATGCAGCTAATATTTATTGAGGGCCTACTGTGTGCTAGACAGAAATGTTAATAAGATCATCAATGTGCAGACAATTAATGAGTAGCTAGCCCAGTGCCTGATGTAACCCAGTGTATTAGTTTGTTTTCACATTGCTACAAACAAATACCTGAGACTGGGTAATTTATAAAGAAAAGAGATTTAACTGGCTCACAGTTCTGCAGGCTGTACAGGAAGCATGATGTTGGCCATCCACCCAGCTTCTGCGGAGGCCTCAGCAAACTTACAACCATGGCTGAAGGTGAAGGGGAGGCAGGCATGTCTTACATGGCCAGAGAAAAAGTAAGAGAGAAAGTGAAGGAGGTATTACCCACTTTTAAAACATCCAGATCTCCTGAGAAGTCATGCACCCACTATCATGGGAACAGCACAGAGGGGATGGTGCTAAACCATTCATAGAGCCCACCCCCCATGAACTAATCACCTCTCACCAGGCCTCACCTCCAACACTGGAGATTACAATTCGACATGAGATTTGGTGGAGACACAGATTCAAATCACATCACCCAGCTACCAAGTTTAAAAAGTGATTATAGTTATTTTCACCCGCAAACAGTTTTAAAAAAATTTTATTTCTGTCTCTTTTTTCTCTCTCTCTGATTTGCAAACTCTCAACATGTTTCTTCTAAGTTCAAATCTTCTGATACTTTTTTACAGGTCAGTTGACCTCATTCTTTGGCTGGCCAGGTAAACGCAGAAATTGCTGATTGCATCTATTGTTGGCACCTTTGACAAAATGACTCTGCCCCTTTAGGGGACTCAAACTCACCACCTTCAAAGCTCACAGTCTCCAAAATCACTACCAATGAAGTAATGACACCTATATGGGAGCCTTTGAGCAGAGGCTTAGAGCATTTAACAAGCATATCCTAGTCATCCATTCAGCTACACAAACAGGTAAGTAGGGGTCACTTATGACTATACCCATTTATAGTCTGGAAATTAAGGCTTGATGTAACTTGTTCAAGTCATCAACTGAGTTACAGCCACAGCCAAGAAATTAAAACACGAGTGTCATGACTCATAGTTTAGGGCCAACTCTTGAATTATTTGGACAACCAAATCTTCTTCTTTTTCTTTGCAAATACTTTCTTTGCTTTTCAGAAAATACATTAGTGAGCAAGTGGGCAGGTTTGATTTAGACATAGGCCAGGATTCTCTCTTACTATCCACTGTGTCTCTATTTCTCTTTCTGTCTTATTTGAAAAGTTTCAACAAATGACTTCTGTTTCAAGTCCAGATTCAGTGATACTTTTTCAAAGGTCAGTTGATCCTAATCTTTGGCAGCTGAAAAATACAATTTCAGTACTAACACAGTGTTAAAATTATCATCAAACAGAATGGTTGACTCTGTAGAGCTTCTTCGTAAGCTATGCTAATATTATATTAATATTTTATGTTTAAATGCTCATTACTACATGCGACAGCTACATAAATGGCTATATTCATGGTTTTCAGCCTATTGTGTTTGCCTTGTAACCCTGTAACTACTTGAGAAATGTCTTAGAATAGTGATACTTGGAGAAAACTTGCTATCTTTAGAAGTCATATTTATTATATCTTCTTTATTATCCCCCCTTCAGTCACTGCCCAGATCAACCCCTTATCAATTTTCACCACAGTTATTTCAACAGGTTTCTGGTTGGTCTCCCCTCCTTCATATTCAGCCTATCTAATTCACTGTCCATCCCAAAGCCCAAGTGACCTTTCTAAAAGACAACTATGATCATGGAATCCCTTTATTGAAACTCTTCAGTGGCTCCCCATTACAGTAGACCAGAGTCTTACATTCCCTGCAGAACTCATATGGCCAAATTATAATCTGCTTTTGTTTGTTCTTTCTCTCTTGCTGCATTTCTCTCCACTCTTTAACTAGAAATATTATATCACTTCTGTTTTTATTCTTATTATTTCCTCTTCCTAGAATGTATCTCACAGTGTTTTAATTCTGTCCATTGCTTCCTGGGCTCCTGAAAATTGGAAATTATACATACACACAAAAACACACGATATTTGACATCTAAATATCTAATATAAACTTAACATAACTTAAACTTAATATTGACATCTACCATAAACTTAATTCATATCCACTGAGTTGATCTGAATTACACTGAATCCTCAAGATCCAGAGATTAGAAAAATTGCCCTTTCAAATTATTTCTGGAAAAGTACAATCAAGCCTGGAAGGGCAATGTAATAACTTTTTCATAAAGAGAGCTGTTTGACTGCTTTTGTGTGCATATAAATAAAGCAAAACTCCACACTGTTGTATGATCTTAAAATAAAATCCACATTAGTGATTATTAATCAAATCCAACAAATAGTTCTTGGCTTCTGATGTCGAAACACTTCCTTTTCTCACATGCCAACACCTCTACATTTTCGTTGTTTTAATTATACCAAGCGTCCTTTTGTTCTTCTTGGGACATTTGCCTGGAGGCTGGGGCAAGCTCTAAATAACAATCATCATCGTTATAAAAAAATAGTATTTACACAGTCTATTTTTAGAGCAGAAGACAAACCTCCAGGCATGCCCAGTATGACCCTGGCAGAGCTGCAGTAGTTTCTTGAAGACAGTCTTGGGCTCTTGAATATTTCACCTGTCTCATTAGTGTCACTCATGTAGGATGGCAGCTGCTTCCTCTGATAAACTCCATCAAACTGCTTCCCATCTGTTAGTGGGAGAGAAAATGGAAAATTGTAGAAAATCTGGTGTTTTTTATGTTTATGTATATAAATGCTGTTAATTTTCTGATTTCTATGTTTCATCTATACCTAGAGTTCAGTGAATCCACTTAATGTGGGTTTTTTTTCTAGAAAGAAAAAAGGAATATTACCTTTCAGTATACATAGTTAATCATTTCCGGCTCTTAGAATCTCAGAGGAGAAGGGGCTTTAGACACAATCTAAACCTATTTATTCATTTGACAGACAGAGAAACTGAGGCCCAGAGAGGGAAGATGATTTCCCAAAGTCATAAGGCAAGTAAGTGGCAGAGGTGGGATTCAAAACCACAGCAATCATGTGCTGCTTCCAGGCTGGTGTTTGTGGGTGTCCCTGATACTGAACATTCACCCCGCCTTCTGACATGAGCACTAAAGTTTGCAGAATGTTGCATATCTCGGATGCTCTTCTTCTGTTTGTAAATTATTGAGTTCCTCCACAATTTCTCATGGATTCCATTGGCTTCCATTAAGTCTTGTCTCCAAGAAGGATGAGTGTATATAGTGGAAGGCCCTGGCCTAATACATGGACAAAAATCAGAAACTGCCCTTCTAAACAGGCAGAGTGATCTAGTGGGAAGAGCTTGCAGTCTTCAGCCCCTGGTGGTGGGGAATTCCTTGTATGATTTCAGATGGGTCAGCAAACTTCTCTTGTCTTGATATCTTTATTTGTTCACTCTGTATAATAAATGCCTGCCCTGCCAACCTCATAAGAGTGTTGAAAGAATCATATAAAGTGACAGAAGTGAAAGGACTGCGAAAAGCAAAACGAAAAATCATTATTTCATGTAGTAGAAGAAGCACAGCAGAATATGTTGGTTTTGTTTATTGCCAAAGTGGCATGCATACTAATTTGATGCTCATTTCCTGCAGGTGGTCAAGGGTTTTTTTTTTTTTTTTTCCTACCAAATGTCACTGACGTTTGGAATACATTTTATATTTTTACATATTTAGGCTGAGTAGAATTGACCCAGAGGGAAAAGGGGAGAAAGTTAGAAATAACAACAAATGTACCCAGATGTGAGTTTACTCAGAACATTATGAATACTTCAGTTTGACTGAAATGATGGGAGATTTAGAGAGTGGCCATTATAGATAAATTTTCTGACTTTCTAAGGAGATTCTACTAGTTGTTGAAAGTGATGGGGGAATGTGCCAGTAACTAAAGTGTGATTTCAGCATGCTTTCATTTCTTTTTTATTTTTTGTCTTGATCCAAGCACTGATAATCTAATTCACACTAAGGAATAATGATTGAGAGGTGCTTACCTCATTCTAAGGAATATATTGACAAACCTTAATATAACAAACATCTATGTTCTTGTCACACAGAATATTAACATTTTGTTATTTGCGCTTCAATGTTTCCTCTTAAGTAATAAGATTAATGTTCAACTGAAAATTAAAAATCAATGCCAGGTCACTTCTGGTTCTTCTCTTTTTAGGGGCACTGAGAGGATACATTTCCCTGCCACCTTTGCAGTGTCATGTGATCAGTTCTGACCACTGGTTTGTGGGCAGTCATAAATCACTGCTGGGTTGGAAGCCTTAACTGGCAATGTGAGCAATGTGAGATGCTTCAACAACTTGTACCCCTCCTGTAGTATGTTGGAGTTATTATAACCGTACTTAACCCAGCTGATGCATCTTCCAGCCCCATTGCCATTCTTCTCCTTCCGGAGACAAAAACTATCTTGAATTTGTTGGGAATCTTTCCATTCACACTATCTGCACATTCCTTAAACAGCTATATACACTTAATATAGTGCATGGTTTTAAAGTTGATGTAAATGCTATCATGTAATATTATGGTTCTTTTGTTTCTACACTCAACAGTATGGGCTTTTAGAATGCTCTTTCATGATAACTATATGATTCTGTAGACTATATACATATTCAGTTTTACCAGATAGTGACAAATTCCTCTTTAAAATGATTCTACCATTTCATTACTCCCAGTAACAATGCACCAGCATATTGATGTCTCCACATATATTC
The DNA here is from genome assembly GCF_002776525.5 of Piliocolobus tephrosceles. NCBI lineage: Eukaryota > Metazoa > Chordata > Mammalia > Primates > Cercopithecidae > Piliocolobus > Piliocolobus tephrosceles. The sequence goes on from NC_045448.1 coordinate 16,355,172, forward strand.
CAATATTTCTGTTGTCAAATTTTCTGATGTTTTTTATTCGTGAGATGTAATTTTATTGTTTTCATTGACATTTTCTTAATTACTAATGAGAGACTGAAAACTGAGCATCTTTTCATATGTTTACTGATTTTTCAGGTTTTCTTTTCTGAAAAATATCTAAACCTATCCTTTATAATTATAGTTATTGTGTCTTTTATAATTTATAATTTTATAGTTTATTATTATTTATGAAAGTCAGATATTATTTTCTGAATATTAATTAATCACTTACTATATGTGTTGGTAATTTATCTAATCTGTGGCTTTCCTTTTCACTTTGTGGCATCTTTTATCATATAGAAGGGCTTAATTTTGTTGAAGCCAAATTACAACCTTTTATACTTCCTGTTTTTGTTTGTTTGTTTGTTTCTTCTTTAAAGAAGCTTTTTCTGATCAAAAGTCAAAAATATATTTTTTCAATGTTTACATTTAATGTTAGAGTTTATTTTTCACTTTGACATGTATAAAATATGTTTGGGAAAATAGTATAAGAAAGGGATCTAATTATTTTCTTTTAGAAAAAGCCATTTGTGCCAACCCCATCTTTTCCATTTTGTTTTCTAATACCTCTTCTAATGTAGACCAAGTCCACATTTATCCCTGTTCGCATACTACATTGTTCCGATTAATCTATTTTTATAATACATCTTCATCTGTGATATTTAATGTGCCCACTTTTTTCCCTGATTTTTATACTTGATCTTAGCCGAAAGGCTGAGAAGTGATTTTTTTCCTGATTTTTATACAAATTTATTGGCTTTCTTTAAAATTTTCTTTTTGATATGGGCTTAAGAATATATATATATATATACATATATATATATATATATATGTTCACACACAAATAGTCATATATATATATTAATGTGTGTGTATATATAGACACTTCACATGAATACATACTGGCTTTTTGATGAGAATGTTTTGGTATTTTTTCAATTAACATAGGGTGAAGTGACATAGTTATGATATCTTATAGTTCCTTCTATGAACATAGTATTAACATATACTCTCATTTATTGTTTTTCTTTTAAATAATAATTTTTAGTAATTTTGTTTGTAACAGTATTGCTTATAGTCTTTAGATTTATTTTAGGTACTTTATAATTTTTATTGCTATTGTGAATGGATCATTTTGATATTGTGAATAAGGGAGTTTTAGTTAGTTATTGCCAACATGTAAAAAGTTAATTGATTTATATATTGTTACTTTATTTGCAGCAATCCTGATGAACTCTTTTATTGATTTTCAGTGTTTTTCTTTTTTTTCCTGTATAAATCAGAAGTCTGCAGATTATGACCTTTGGATCAAATGTAGCCCATATGTTTTTATAAATAAAGTTATATTGGAGCATAGCTAAATTAATTCATTTGTTTATGATCTATGACTCTTTTTATGCTTCAGTGGCAGAGCTGAGTAGTTGTGATTGAGAATGTATGTCCTAAAAAGTCAAACATATTTACTTCTGGTTTTTCACAGATACAATTTTTCAACCCTTGATGTAGACAGTCACATTAATTGCAGGTAAGTGTAGCTGTTACTTTGTTTTTCAAATTCTTATTCCTCTTAATTTATTTTTCTTATCTTATCACACAGGCTAAGACCTTCGGTACAGTGTTGAACAATGGTGCATGTATCAATCACCCTTGTCTCATTTCTGAGTTTACTCAGAATATCTTTAGAATTTTACCTTTAGTTGTGGTAGTTCAACAAGTTTGTGGTGAACATTCTTTATAAAATTAAGCACATCTTCTTTTATTTTGAGTTTTCTAAGAGTCCTTATCACAGATGATGGCAAATTTTCTCTAACATTTTCTCTATATTTCCTATGGCTTTTCTCCTTAATTTGTTTAATGTGGTAAAATATACTGGTAGCATTTCTGTTGCCGAATTATTCTTGAAATCCTAAGAGAAACCCTAATTGAAGCTACTGATTTGAAATATTTTTACTTTTATTTAAGTTTTTGCAATTATCTCCCGGATTATTTATTGTTTCTCTTAATTGTTCTTCTGTGTCATTCATTTTCTTATAGGGTTTATAATTTTTTCTATGAGGATATTTTCTATTAGAAACCCATGTAATTTGCTTTGGGTAACAGTTTCTCATTTGCATCTGCTGATGCTTTGTGAGTTTAAGAGTCCTCTACTAATGTTTACATTAACTTATTTCTTTGGTGTCCTGAACAACTCAAGTAGCTTAGATTTGGAGCCCTTCCTGTGTTTTGAGTTTTTGCAGGTGTGTTTATTTTTATTCACTGACCTAGGCGGATAAGAAGCTTCATTACAGCTTTCTTGGGTTAGATGGAAAGTGATTTTCTATTTCTTTTCATTTTTTTTTTCTTTTTGAGACAGAGTTTCACTCTGTCTGTTGCCCAGGCTGGAGTACAGTGGCACAATCTCGACTCACTGCAACCTCTGTCTCCTCGGTTTAGGTAATTCTCTTGCCTCAGCCTCTTGAGTAGCTATGATTACAGGCATATGCCACCATATTCAGCTTTTTTTTTTTTTTAATAGAGACGAGGTTTCACCATGTTGGCCAGGCTGGTCTCTAACTCTTGGCCTCGAGTGATCCACTCACCTCAGCCTCCCAAAGTGCTGGGATTACAGGTGTGAGTCACTGCACTCGGCTGGTGGGCAGTGATTTTCTTACAAATAACAATACCAGTGGCTGCAGAATCCATTCAAACCACTCAGTTTCAGCTGCCCACACACAGGGCTGCTGGCTGAATTCCCCTCTCTGGGTGGCATTAATCCTTAGTGCCAGCTGTTAAGGCCTGTACCAGGTTCCAATTTCCCTATAACACTTTTCAGTTTTAAATCTCACTTACCATTTTGAGATCCCCTCAATGTGGAATTTTCCTTTCTTGGTCTCAAATTAGGCTATGAATTTACAATTCCTAGCGGATTCGTTTTTCCGTTTTTAAGATGGCATGTCTACAGAGTTTTGAGTAAAGGGAGTATCTTCTACATCAGCTCAGTTTGCATTACTTTTCAGAGGACATAAAGACGTGTATATTCTGAAAGGAACACATAAAACCTTAGCAGAAAGGAAGATTCTTCTGTAGGCAGGCCAGACACTTTGTAGGTAAGTGCACAGGAAACATGGGAGTGAAGCTGGCTTATTTTTGGCTCTCAAATAAATCCACATATTTAGCAAAGTGCCAACCCTTCCTGGTTACACAACTAACCTTTCCACTGCATTTTCTTTCCTTTCACTTCTGAATTCACTAAAGGCTGTGACGAACTCTCCAGGATCAGCCCAGCTAATGCCTGCTCTGAGTGGTGCCCAGTTTGATTCTTAGGTACTGCCTCAACTTGTAGTGTGTGCTTTCTGAAGTTCTCTGTCCATCCCTACGGGAAAACAGGATGCCTCCACTTTGAGCTGTGGCTACAATTATTGTCCCAAATGTTCATGCCTTTAGAACTGATGTCCTCTTTTTCTCAATGTAGGTCAGTGCTTGGACTTAATGACTTTAGCTAGAATATGTGATTGAAGTTGAAGACCGCTGAAGCTGTAAAAGACTGTTTTTCTGTCTTGAAATTTATAAACCTGAAAAAAAATTATCACTCTACTTTGACAACTTCAGGCTTTTAAGGATATGGATTCCTTAGTCCACATTTAAAAAATTCATTTAAAGAAAATTATTCATATCCTGAGGTTACTAAGTGATAAAAATAATGTTATATGAGTTCATTAGTCTCTAATATGATTTTTCCTTTCATTTTATTACCCAATAAGGGAAGCTTTTTGAAATGATGTATTTGGGAGGCTGAAGAGAAGGAGTTATGATTGGTTTCTTCATGGCTATTATCAAAAATAAGAGAAAAATTCAGTTAGCTTGCAGTTTTCAAAGAAGTAGAGAGATTACTTTGTTAATGTCTATTCAGTTCATTTTCTATTTGAGGAATTGAAAATTTGAGTGTGGTTGCAGAGAAATGACTGAAGAAAGCTTAAATTGCAATATAGTGGCATTGCTCCATCTGCAGAGTTTCTTTGAAGTTGCTTTTAGTGAACGTGGGAATGTGAGTAGGAACAGTAGCCTTGCTTCCTGCAGTTGCACACTTATCCTAAATGAAGGCTTTTGGTAAAAATCACTATAATAATCAAAAAAGCATTTATAGTCTGTACATAGTTCTTTACAAAGGGTTAAAAAAGGCTCAATTAGAGATTATGCATGAATTTGTTGATGTTATTTAAGATAGACAAGAGAGATCATGTTAATCAGAGAACATACAGACACCTAAACAGGCAAGTAATTCACAGAAAGAACTTTTGTATTAAAATTCTATAGGTTAAAGGGATATATTGGGGGAAAAAAATCACCACTGGAATGGGAGTCAGGAGACCTGGGTTTCAGTCCTGCTTTGATAGCACTCAGCTGAAGGAACTTGGGACTCAGCCAACCTCCGTGGGCTTTACTTTCCTCATACAACATTAGACACAATTAGGAAATTAGAAGGCAGTCACTGAAGAAAAACTCCAATGTGGTTTCTTTACATATGGGCAATGAAACAAACATGAGGTCCTGCCTTCCAGAAGCTCTATTTAAGAAAAACAAGCCCATGGAAATGGTAGAAAGACTTCTGGTCAACTTTGCTAAACTGCTGCAGAATTAAGTAGAAGTTGGAGAAGATAGGTTATCAGATATGGCTTCCAGAGGGAAGTACAGAAAAATGAATCTAGAAAGAAAGGCTGAATATGAACCAGTAGAAAAAGTAATCTGGGTTGGATGATGGCATGTATCAAAGTCTGGGAGACACTAACCCTGAGGAAGAGAAGGTTCCAGAAACCCATGAGAGTAGTTGTGCAAAGTCCCCTGTGACCCCAGAGGACAGCAAAAGGCTAGAGGTGGACACTACGGGGGGCCAGAGCCTAGCTAGACCCAAGGGAGACTGTGCTCATGGTGTGCTCTTTGATTGGAAGGCAGTGTAGCTTTTTAAACCCTGAACTTGCCCTGACTTGTCTTTGTAGCTTCTGCACCATGATAGATTTATATTCCAAGAACTTTACAAGGCCCTTTTTGGTTTTCTTTGATTTTGAGGAAAACTTTCTCTTAGAGCTACACAAATTGCTACACAATAGAGCTACAAAATAGAGCTACACAAATTTTGTTGGTGCTACACACTACACAAATAGTGTGGCAGGGAGTCTGCTGTCACTGGACACACTCAAGCAGGGTTGCTTGGCAGCCTTGCAATGCTGTAGAACGAGATAATTTCTACGCTGGGTCAGCTCCTTTCATGTTGAGGTTCTATGGTTTTTTAGTGAGTGGCAGAAAGAGTGGGCAGGTTGAGGAGGGCTGGCACAGAAAGGATCATCTTGAATGCAGGTCTGGAAATACACTGTTGGGAGCAGCACAAGGTATCCAAGTGACATTTTGTGTCACTTGTAGAGAGCCCCTTCTCTTTGTGTCTGCTCCCTGGTTCTTATCTGATCCCATGCCTTTGGCAGGCTGATGCTCCAGTTTCTCTTCATCTCCACTTTCAGCTCTTATTCTTTGTGCCCACTGAGGCTCAGCCCTGGATACCCAGAGTCTATGAACTCAGAACAAAGAGAGGAAGAAAAGGATACCAAGAAGTCAAAGGTATCAGGAGAGGGCTGCAGCTGCCTGAGCTAGTAAGGATGAGGGAAGGCAGATCCTGGTGAGTCTAGGGTGGAAAAGCAGAGCCAATTGGCTGAGAACTCACTTATAGAGGGAAAAGGAGAGGATGACGGGGCCATTCTGGGAATGGGAGGAGAGATTCATGTGGGCGAACACAACACAGGGAAGACGAACACTTCTGTCTTTGCCAAGTTCACTGGGCGGCGAGATGGAACTTCTGGTTTATGATTCAATTTCACACATCTTTGCAGAAGCTGTAAAAGCTGTTCAGGGCATCACTGTGAGAGCACAGACAAAACCCACCCAGTCCTGACACACAGTCCTCAGTCTTAGAAAGGGAGATGGCCCATATACTCTGAGCCAGAATACAAGGCAGTCAGGGTCCAGGCCCCACGATCCCAAAGCAGTCACCCAATCCAGTCCCATACGGAAGGGAAAAGCAGGATATTTTGATGCAGCCAACTTGGTACAGTTCTTAGACCCGGAAGCCCCAAATTCAGTACCTTGATTCTGATGCCAACGCTCAAAGTTTCCCTAGAGGCTCAGTTTGTTCTGCCACTACTTGGTAAGGAAAACAACTTAAATTTTAATGGTTTTCAAAATAGCTGTTAAAGCAACCACATTAATATTCTCCAAAATCTCAAGAATTGCTTTGTAATCCTCAGGACAAAATACTACAGATCCATTAAAGAAATGAACATGGTTCTATGGGGACACAGAGGAGAAACAGGATTGGGAGTGGAAGGGTTTAAGCAGAGTGAGCATGCACAGTATTAGCTCATGTAGACTTGTTTTAATAATAATTCAGAAGAAGTGTCATGGAAACAGAGCACTGAGCTAGGAGTCTGCAGTACCACTGGCAGCATCCGTGCTATTGCTGGCTGATCCTGATATGTGAATATAAATGCATCCCACTCCACTGGGCACACTCATTGGCACAGGGGCCTTCTGATGAAACCTCCTTCTCCCTGACTCTCCTAGCACAGGGCCAGACACTCAGCAGACAACAACCAATGGGGGTTTCTTGAGTCATTTTAATAATAAAACTGAATTTATTATGAGATTTCATCTCCCATTCACAGGCACCTGTTGCTGAGATCCCAGCCCATGCTGGCCTGAAGCTTGATACCTGGAAATAGAGAAAGTTGAGAAGCAAACAAGACCAGTGGCCACGGCTAGGATTCCCAAAAATGGCCCAGCCAGGCTACTTCCTCAACTCCCAGCAGTGCCTCTTCCACACAAAGGCCATTTTTGTGTCACTTGTAGAGAGCCCCTTCTCTTTGTGTCTGCTCCCTG
>NC_045448.1:16362120-16617438 GCF_002776525.5 Piliocolobus tephrosceles
CCTGGATACCCAGAGTCTATGAACTCAGAACAAAGAGAGGAAGAAAAAGAGCTTTAGAGAAGCATTGAGACACGTGGGAGCAGGAGGAGGCCCCTGCCCCAAGCAGGAGAACAATTTTCTAATTAGGAAACTGTAGCTCATTTTCAGAAAGACTCTGAATTTGGAAGAAATGATCCTTGGAAAGGGATTGGGTAGACTAAAGGATAAATGAGAAATAATATTGAGGGTAGGTCAGGATAGATCATAAAGTCAGTTAGATATCAGGTTAAGTCATTTCTTGGGATTGCATTCCAGTTTTCATCTCTTCCTATTCATCTTTCTCCTCACTGCAATAGATTGGAAGGCTACGGCAGGAGGAAGGCACAAAGCCAACCCTCACAACAGCTTGGATTTGCAGAGAAAATGGTAGTTGTTTTTTAAAATTTGTATACAATCAAATGGCCTTCTCAAAAATCTCTCTATGCTAGTTAACCAGAATGCAATAAAACATTCACTCACACACCAAACACACACACACGCACGAACGCACACACACGCACACACACACACGCACACACACGCACACACGCACACGCACACGCACACACACACGCGCACACACACACGCACACACACGCACACACGCACACACACACGCGCACACACACGCACACACACGCACACACGCACACACACACACACACGCGCACACACACACGCACACGCACACCCAAATAAAAGAAAAACTACTAAAATCTGAATTATTTCAGTCTGGTATAGAGTTTAGTCTCAAATTAAAACAGAAGACCTCTCTCAAGGCATTATTCAATCTCAGAATTGATAGCATTTCATTGGCTGCGCACGATGGCGCATGCCTGTAGTCCCAGCTACTGGGGATGCTGGGGTGGGAAGATTGCTTGAGTCCAGGAAGCTGAGCCTGCAGTGAGCCGTGTTTGTACCACTGCACTCCCACCTGGGCAACAGAGCGAAACGCTGTCTCAAAAAAAAATTGTTTCATTCTTTGGGGGGATCCCCCTCCCCCACAATCCCACTCCTTTGCCTAAGATAGAGTCTGAGTATATGGGAAGGGAAGTTGAAACGGCCTCCTGGCCTTGGAAAGGCAGAGGCCCCTGTGGTTCTTCGGGTCCTCAGAATTACACCAGGTTGCACATTTTGGTATCAGAACCACGCCTGTTTACATGGCTACGTGGCTGCCGGGAACTCAGGTGATCATCATGTTGTAGCTATTACTGATGGACTGTCCATACCTTTGGCTTCAGAAATGCTCCCTGGGGGAAAATGGTCACTCCTCTCTGCAGAATGAGCTTCCCTCAGCTCTCACAGGCAGCAGACCCATGCATTTCCACCTTCCTCTGTCAAGGCCCCATTCCGTTGCCCCCTCTCCCCAGGTTCTTTCTGAGATTTATTTTTTTCTGTAATAAGTGCTGGAATCTGAAGCCATTTCCCCAGAATGGAGAACAGCCTGGAAAAGTTACATTGGGTTGAGCATTTCTTCTCCCTGTGTGTCACAGGCTCCTTATTTCTGACTGCAGTAAATCTTAGGGGTAGAGAAGAATGTTTTCCTCTGCACTTTGGGAAAGATCTAAGAATATAGTTATCCAAATTTGGTTCTAAATATGCCAGCATGAAAAAAAATGCACTCAGTAAATTTCTCTGAAAACAATAGTCTGGCTTGGGGATTATTGTCTTGCTTCATAATTCTTTTCCTTTTCTTCCTTTTCTTTTCTTTCTTTTCTTTCTTTCTTTCTTTCTTTCTTTCTTTCTTTCTTTCTTTCTTTCTTTCTTTCTTTCTTTCTTTCTTTCTTTCTTTCTTTCTTTCATGTCAAAACCCTGTTCTTCAACCTGGCCACACAAACACACACACCACACGAATCTCTGGAGCATATTAAAGGTATAGTGCTTGGAAAGGCCCAAGAAAAAGCACATTAGTAACGTCCAAAATCTCACTTTTTCCAATTCCTTGTACCTGGCACCATATTAAACTGGTCTTGAGTCTCATCGCATCCCTGTAATATGCAAGAAAGATGTTATGTCCATCTTGCTGGGCTGAAAGGGCTAGGGTAACACCAGAAGCACAGAGACAGTGGAGTTCAGTCATTCAGCCCATGTGCAGAGACAGTCAGAGGACAAGCCTGGGGGTCAAGAGGCCAGGGCAGAGTCTGCGGCAATAACTGAGGCCCTTTAGATCCCTCAGAGAGGCTCAGGCAGACCTAGGGCTGGGAGAGGAGATGTTGCTGGAGTTGGGGGTGGGAAGGGAACTTAAATGAGGCACAAGTACTGAGCCGTCATGACCAGTGTGTTTGAGAGGACAGGGAGAAAAGAATGGAAGTAGGAGAGGGAAAGGAGGTGCTAAAGATGAACCCAGGGCCTTGAGTCTGTGTGACTGAGGGATTGTAGAAGGGATGGTTGAAGAGGGAGCAGGTTCCGGAGAAGGGGAGGAGTTTTGTTTCTGCTTGAGTTCTGTTTAGGATGCAGGGAAAAAAAATCATAGTTCTTTGAGGAGACAACATATAAATAAGTGAGACTTTAACAGCAATGCAACAAAGAAGTAGCATTCAGTGATGGTACAGTAGGACACAAAGCAGTGTATCATTAATAATTAGGCAAGTGTTATTCACAATGGGCAGTCATAAGAAAGGTAATAGGAACAATACTCAGCAGCTTTTGGCATTTCTGCAACACAAGCTGGTTTCTCTTTCTGGAATTCCTCCTCTCTTGGTCTTTACTACTATTAAAATTCAGATTTGGAACTCATCTGTCCTGGGAATCTCTCCTATCTCCTTCTCCAATTCCCACAGGCTAAGTGAAGGATGTCTGCCCTATGAAGTCAGCCCCCTGCTTGCCTCAACCTCTCTCATCATAAATTCCATGGGTTGGTCTCCAGTGTCAGACCACGAACTCTGAGAATAACAGTGCTGGCCTTCCTCAGACTCCTAGTTTCTGGGATATCATGGATGTACAGTAAATGATGCATCTGAAGCACATGAATAAATGAGTATAGTATATCGGAGTTTCCACATCCGTAACACAAAATGCCTTATGTGCACTTCTCACTTTTGAGAAGTGGACTTCTAACATTCCCATTTAACCAATGCGGGGAACTGGAGAGGCATCAGTCAATGCACACAGCCTCTGGAGGCTTCATATGTAGTGATATGCTTATATTGAAAACATGGTACATTTTTGATGCAAAGTTACAGTATTTTTTAAATAACTCTTCTGTTATTTAAAATGGGATGTTTCCATTTTTAATAATATTCTGGGTGAAGGAATCCAGATCAAGAGAACAGCAAAGGGACAGCTGAGCTTGCCGTCCTTTCTCAGTCACCCAGACACAGCCAGTAGGCACTCACTGCCTGGCTCTCCTGGTCACTGCCCCTGGAGGTCCAGACATCACACTCACTGAGAGAGCTTCATGGTCCAGACCAGCCACCAGCCTACCAAGGAGGGGCAAAGTATCATGTACACAGTGCACAACTGATAACAAGCCAAGTACTTATGAACACAAGAGGAGGAGACTGTTTAAGGCATCTTGAAATGCATTGAGAACTCTGCTTTAGCTTGAATTCAGTGTCACATAAGACAATGGATGGTATTTAATGCTTGTAGGCTATTTATGATGTGAAATGTATCACAGAGTAATATGTAATGCATATTTTCTTCCCATTCAATTGCTCATTTACTCAATAATCCATCATTTGTTACAGAATTAATTTATTTATTCACTAATTTATTTATTTAATAATATTCATTAAACAACTACTTTATTTGTTGGACTGTTTATTAATACTAAATTCTAGAGATACAGAGTAGACCTCCATCCTCACTGAGACCCTGCCTCAGGGACTTAGGAAGAACCTCCTAAAAGTAGAACTTAAGCTACTTTGGGGATGAATGATTGCTTGTCACCAGGCAAATAGACAAGTAGAAGAGAGATATTAGAGGAAAGGGGTGTAGGAATCCTGAGGCAGAAAGGAATGGGAGCATATAAGGTGTCCCAGGATATTCATAAAAGGAAACAGTTCTGGAAAGGTGGGTAGAGCCAAGATCGCAGCAGGCATTTTATGGCAGATACAACTAGTTTGGATAAAATTGGGTGATGTGCCGCCTCAGGTCACGGGGAAGGGAAACAGACCACAGTCAAGTGTTTCTTTTTTTTTTTTTTTTTTTTTTTTTTTTTTGAGACGGAGTCTCGCTCTGTCGCCCAGGCTGGAGTGCAGTGGCCGGATCTCAGCTCACTGCAAGCTCCGCCTCCCGGGTCTACGCCATTCTCCTGCCTCAGCCTCCCGAGTAGCTGGGACTACAGGCACCCGCCACCTCGCCAGGCTAGTTTTTTGTATTTTTTAGTAGAGACGGGGTTTCACCATGTTAGCCAGGCTGGTCTCGACCTTCTGACCTCGTGATCCGCCCGTCTCGGCCTCCCAAAGTGCTGGGATTACAGGCTTGAGCCACCGCGCCCGGCCCAGTCAAGTGTTTCTTAACTGGGGTGCTACTGACATTTAGGGCAAGACAGGTTTTCATTGTGTGAACTGACCCATGAATTGTAGGAACAGTACATTTCAATAGCTGAGCACTCCTCAGTTACTGTGACAACTAAAACAGGACATGCATATATTTTCAAATGTCTTCTCCTCCTACTTCAGAAGGGGATAGAGTATGGTCTTAGAGTAAGAGGCAAATGTCTAGATGGAGGAGCTGGCTCCCTGAGGAGAAAGTAAAGGAGTTGGATGGATGTAATATTTAGCTTTAAGGCCACTGGTGGGCCTGGGGGCGATTCCCGTAGGCTTCCATATTCATGTTTAAGAGGCAGTGGGAGTCAGCTGTGAAGTCCAATCTAAGCAGGACAAGATGGAAATCTTAAGTGAAGGAGCTGGCAGGATCCAGGCAGGGTCAGGTTCTGGTCTCGGAGTCTAGGACTCAGAAAAGAGCTGTCCCAGCCTTTGAACTGGATTGTTAGGTATGAATGAACTAATGCTCAGAGTTTGGGAAAAGAGACAAGTTTTGTTTTAAACCCCAGCTCGACTGTGACTACATAGCTCAGAGCAAGTCACTTCATCTTATGAGCCATGGTTTCTTGATTTTAAACAAGAGAAGTAATATCCACCTAAGGATATATCTTTGACCTAGTTTGAATCAATATAAAGAAACTGATAGCTTTCTCCAACTTAACAATGGACAGTCATTTGCTTGGTAGAAAGGGTTGCAAGGGCCTGGCCGGGCATGGTGGTTCACACCTGTAATTCTAGCACTTTGGGAGGCTGAGGCAGATGGATCATGAGGTCAGGAGATCGAGACCATCCTGGCTAACATAGTGAAATCCCGTTTCTACTAAAAATGAGAGGAAAAAAAAAAAAAAACTAGCCAGGCGTGGTGGTGGGCACCTGTAGTCCCAGCTACTCGGGAGGCTGAGGCAGGAGAATGGAATGAACCTGGGAGGCGGAGCTTGCAGTGAGCCAAGATCACGCCACTGCACTCCAGCCTGGGCAACAGAGCGAGACTCTGTCTCAAAAACAAAACAAAACAAAACAAAACAAAACAAAACAAACAAACAAAAAATGGTTGCAAGGGCCTTGACTGTATGACATTAGTTACAAAATGTTCACTTTTCTCTTCTGAGATCTTCCGTTTATTATACTGTCACCGTTTACTTAGCTTTCATACCCAAATATTTCCCATCCTCAGAGCCCAAGAATAAGAAGCAGGGATTTATTTGCCACTTGAAAAAAGCTTGCTGTCTGTAGCTTTCCACTGCTGCATGACAATTATCACAAGTTTGACAGCTTACCTATTTATTATCTCACAGTTCTATGGATTAGAAGTCTGGGTAGGCATGACTGAGTTCTCTTCTTAGGGCCTTACAGTAGGGTCAAAATTAAAGTATTGACCGATTGGGTTCTTATCAGGAGGCTCTGGGAAAAATCCACTTCCGACAACTTCCAGGTTTTTGACAAAATCCAGTTTCTTGGGGTTATAGGTCTAAGGTAGCTATTTTTTCCCTCACTATTGGCCTGGATTGCCTTCAGCTCCTCTAGGCTCTCATATCCCTTATTCCATATTCTCTGAATACGGCCTCCTCCATTTCAAAGCAATAACGATATATTGAGTCTTCCATGCTTCCAGCGTTTCTAAGTTCCCCTTCTGCTTCAGAAAAAGCACACTGTTGTCAAGAACTCATGAGATTGGGCCAGGCCCAGCTAGATAATTTCCACATCTTAAGGTCAACTATACCATATAATGTAACAAAATCGTGACAGGAATGCCTAAACATACTGACAGGTTCTGGGAAGTAGGATGGGATATCTTTGAAGGGCCATTCTGCCTACCACATATTCTAAGTTTCAACTTCCTACCCAGCAACCTGCCCCCTCCCTAGGTAATTAACAGCAGGAATATCTTGAGAACAGACAGATTACAGCTTACTCTTCAGAAGAAAGTAAGTGGTTTGAGACAAAGTTCTCAAACCTTAAGACTCAAAAAGTGCTACTTGGGATTAATTTAAATAGATAGATAAACAAACAAATATTTACATCTAGATATGTGCTAATAAAAGCTCAGAATAAAACAAAAGAAATTCTTCTAAGTTTGTAGAAAAAGAAAAGAAGAAAGCAGTAAAAATTAGATTATCATCTAACTTCTTTTTGGCAATGTTGGATGCTAAGAATAATGGAGGAAGTTTTTTCAGAGTTATGAGATAAAATTATGTTGAAAGAAGAGTTCTAGAATTGACACACACACTACCACTCAGATGAGAGGAAAATGTAAAGATGTTCTTGGTAAGGCAAGGGCTCTTAAAACTCACAACTCAGAGAATCTTCCAAAAGACTTGTTTGAGCACAGATTATATCAAAATAAATAATAAATTCAAGAAAGGGAAGATATATGTGTTTTTTTTTAAATAGCCTTGCAAAAGACTCAAAACCATAACATAGAAAGCCACATCACCAAACTGCAGCAACCGATAGAACTTATAGTTGAAATAATTAGTTTTGCATACTTTAAAAATATTTTAACATCAATCTGTACCTTAATATACAAGGAAGCTAGGGTTAGAGAGATGGGGGAAATGAAATTTTCCTAAAGTTTTTATCTTGTTGAAATAAAAGATATAGATACTGGCTGGCTCTAGAGATGATATGTAATCCAATGACTTAAGAGTTTTCATCAGCAAAATTTATATAGGATGTATAAACATGAAAATACTAGAGGAATAACATGAACAAGGAAAACTCAACCACCTAAAACAAAAACAGGACAGAGAAATCAAAATAAACCCTGAAAAACCTCTTTAAGTCGAAAATATGAGTGCAAAAATAAGTCCAAAGGAAGTAATTGCAAAGAATCTGAAGGAAAGAGATCCTTAGGTTGGGTAATGGCTATTTACAAGTGGCACACCTAAAACAGAATGAAACGTAAAAGGCAGAATGTATGTTTCATTCTGTTTTAGGTGTACCACTTGTAAGTAACGTAAATTGACTCTTTTATTGGTACCAGGTACACTATTATAGTACAAACCCCAAAACAGCAATATGAATTTCAGGCAAGAGTGAATTTAAAGTGAGGATTTCTAAGTAAGACAATGGAGAGATAAAATATTGATAAATAATGTAATCATTAAAAATCATGGAATCCATATGAATCATAGATTTTTAGATCTCTAACAATCTTGATTCCAAATTTGTAAAGAAAAAACTAACAAATTAAAAGGGAAACAGACAAATCCACATTCATGTAGCTCATTTTAATGCACAATTTTCTGAAATCAGCAGATTAAGTAAACAATAACAAAGGCTTGAGAGCTGAGCTTCCCAGCCATTCCCACAGCGGTGCGCCGCAGATGGGTCACTGAAGTGCTGAGATATTGATCCATGTGGCCATGGGGTGGCCTGGTGGGACCTGAGGCAGCCACAGCCTTAAACCAATTACCTCAGGCTTCAAGCAGCTTTGTTCAATTCTGAGTGTGCCATGCAAATAAATTTCTTGGAAAGCTGTGCTCTGACCTGAACAAATTTTAGAAAAACTAAGGATAATTAAATATCATTAGATACATTATATAATGAAAATGTGTGAATGATATCATTATATGTATTTATATGTCTATTTTCTATTAAAATTTGCACCAACAAATAGAAATAATATATTTTTTAAAAAAACATGAGTATTCAAAAAAGGCACTGTATTAGATCTTAAAGAAAATTTTAATAAAATACAAAAAAAATACATTGAATTATTGCTGTAATGTAATAAAATCAGAAAATACATCAAAGGATGACTTACACTAAAAATTATTTATTTCATGCTAAAAATATTTTTGAAACACACACTTCTGTTACTTCTTGTGCACTTTTCTGTATGTACGTTAGACTTTAATAAAAATGGCCCCATAAAAGATTTTAAATAAATTTTGAATTAAAGAGAAAATTAAAATGTCTATTTAGAAATAAACTGCAATGAATGCACTTCATTTTGAAAGCTATAAACTGTTGGCTTAGCAGTCCTCATAGATAGTCTTACTTTCATATAAGAGAAAAAAGGAAAATTGAGAATAAAAGAAGTAAGCATACAATTAAAGAAGATAAGAAAATAAATCAAAATACATCCCCTCAGAAAAGAAGACTGCTTTGATAAAGCTAAAAGCAAAAAATATGGAAATTTTAAAAGGTTATAAAAAATCCTAAATAATAAAATGAAGAAAGGGGGGTTATTTTGGAAAAAAATTGATAAGATAGGAAATCCATGACAAATTAACCCAAATTAAAAAAATAGAAGAATGAAAAAGAAAAAATATGGAGATTAGAAAAGGATAAACATTATTTAAATGGATAGAGGAATAAAACATTCATTTTCAGGGCAAAAGTTGAAAAACTAAAAAATGTGAATGTTTTTTTCTGGTAACATATCATTTAGTAAACTCAAATCAACAAAAGGTAGCACACTGATTTAATAATGTGGGAAAAATTTTAAAAAGTAGTCAAGATCTAGCTCTTAAATACAGATTCCTGCTCAGTCTGCTTTTCAAAAATAACGTAATTCCCGTGTTGTATTGACTGATCTGGAGCACAGAAAAATAACACTTCACAGCCAATTTAATGCTATTTGGATACTAAACCCTAAAAAAGGCTAACATACATGCACACACACACACACACACACACACCACACACATGATTTTGGCCAGCTTCACAAACATACATGCAAAACTCAGACACTGTCACCCAGGCTGGAGTGCAATGGCATAATCTCGACTCACTGCAACCTTCGCCTTCCGGGTTCACGCGATTCTCCTGCCTCAGTCTCCCATCTCCCGAATAGCTGGGATTACAGGTGCCCACCACAACACCTGGCTAATTTTTTTGTATTTTTAGCGATGGGGTTTCACTATGTTGGCCAGACTGGTCTGGAACTCCTGACCTCGTGATCCACTAGCCTCCCCCTCCCAAAGTGCTGGGATTACAGATGTGAGGCATGGTGCCCAGCCTACCTTTTCTATAAGCAGAGACAAAGGCATTCATTTCAGCAACTACCCACATTTCTGTTACTGGTGGATGCTGGGTCAAGAACAGCAAAAGCTCACATGTGAGTTTTTTCTTCTGGAAAATCACCTGGAATCTCCTGATGGCCATCTGCCATCGTCAGTTTATCATGGAGACTTCTATACTAGCTGGTAATCAGATTCGTGTACACAGTAGTCTCAGGCCTGGAACTTTATTTCATCAGCATCTTCCTGTCTTTTCTCTTTCAGGGCCTTTGGATATTCTTGCCTGAATTAGGACATGGAATTGAAAATTGGGTGATTTAATCTGTTAAAATAAACAAAAGCAAAGTGTGTTGTCTTTAAAATATATCATGTAATGTAATTAAGACAATAGCTAATAATTTTTATTCATTTTTACTCAGTTCCACAGACTGTAATAGAATCTCTATTATGTGTCAGGCACAGTGTTAGGCAAAGGGAGTAAAATAGTTGAAAAGGTGCATCCATTTCACTTGTGAGAGAGAATTTGGTGGGACGGTGCTGGGAAAGGTTTGTGTAGAAGTGGCTGGAAACTGAATGCTTTGTGGATGACAGTGCTTTCCCATCCTGGCAACTGATGATCTGGGGTGATTAATGGGGAGAGGAGACAGGGAGATGTAAGAACAAATCATGGAAGTCTTTATGAGCCATGATTAGAAAATCGAGTTTAAAGCGTTGCAAAGTCATTAACATTTTAAATGAGGAAGTATCATGACCAATGTGTATTAATGTGCTTGGGCTGCCACAACTAAATACTACAGATTGGGTGACTTAGCAGAAATGTATTTTCTCATTCTTCCGAAAGGAGGAAGTCCAAGATCAGAGTGCCACCACTGTCGGTTTCTGGTGAAGACTCTCTTCCCAGCTTGCAGATGGCGAAGTTCTCTCTGCACCCTCACACAGTGGAGAGCGAGCGAGCTCTCTGGTGTCTGCTACAAGGACACTGATCCTATCAGATCAGGGCCCCACTCTTCTGACCTCATTTAACCTAATTACATCCACAAAAGCCCTGTCCCAATACATAGTCATATTGGTGGTTAGGGTTTCAACATACAAATTTTAAAGGGACAAAATTCAGTGGGACAGCAAACTGTGGACTTAGTTGTAAATTGTTAACGGCATTGTGGACAATACATTTTTAAAAAAACAGCAGTTGACAGGAAGATTAATGATTATTGCAGCAATCTGGGTAGAAATGACAGATAACTTTATGATAGTGGCAGCAGGAATGGGAACAGAAAAAGAACAGAACTAATAGAATTTTGAAAAATAGACTAAAAAATTCAAGGCCAACGTGGCTGGTGTAAAACAGGGGAAAGCTGGAGAGGTGGAAGATTGATTGTTCCCAAGTTTCTGATTTGATTGATTCAATGTATGAATTTTTAAAGCAAGATTTCCCATAAATTTTAATTACGGAAAGTCATTATTTTATGACAAGCACATTTCAAAATAATCTTTCCTAAAATATAATATGATACAAATTTATAAAAGTAGCTATTAAAAGAAAATTAAATAAAATAAGAATTCAAATAAAGATGTTAGAAAAAGAAGAAGATAGATTTACATAAAGAAAATAAAATAGTAAAGACAAAAGGGAATCCTGAGAATTGAAGAAGAAAACCAAGAAGATTTGATGAATAAAACCAAGAAGTAATTTTTAAAAATCAGTAAAATAGATAAATAGAATATGATCCAATTAAAGAGGGACCACAAGCAAAACTACAACTATAAGTGAGGGTGCAATAATAGATATAGCTGAGATTTAAAAATTATAATAAAACAATTTTTTACTTTGTTATAATGATACATCAGTAAAATAAGTTATTTTTCTTAAAAATATAAATACACAAAATTGAATCAAGAAGCAGAAACTCTATATAGAACAATAAACATGATAGACGTTAAAGATTTATTACATATATCTTTAATAAAAACTCTAGGACAAATTGGTTTTACAAGTGATTTATTGCAAACTTGAAAAACAATTGATAAACTGCTCTGAAGCACAGATGAATATGGAAAGTCTCTGAATTAATTTCTAAAACTATTATAATCCTGATTTTAAGCAAAAGAAAATAGTTGGAGATAATACCCAAAGAAGAAATCATAGATGTCTCTCACTTTTAAGTTAGTTAAATTTCCCAGATATAGTTAAAATTCCCAGATATAATACCAGCAAACCAAAATTAATAGTGTATTTAAAAATACACACTGGCCTTGACCGTATTCTTACTGAGTTTGTTTTTATCACTTATATGTTTCTAAAAGGTTTTCTATTTTATTTGAGTTCAAACTTACTGGTACATAGTTATTCCTATTCTCTGACAGTATCTATAATACATTCTGCTTTTTGGTAATATGTTTAGCATTTAATTTTTTTTTCCTGGTGAGTTTTTTGTTTATATTTTATTAGGCTTTGGAAAGAATAACTGTTACTAATACTTGGGTTGTTGCTTTATATTCTGTTTGCTTTGTTTGCTGAAAATTATTTTTTACTTTGACTTTCCTGAGTTGTTATTTAACTTTTCTTCATTAGTAGCTCATTTGTTTTCTTTTTTTTTTTTTTTTTTAATTTTCTACTTTACACATTTGGTCTTGTATTTTGAAGTACTATTTTAATTACATCTCACAATTTTAAGTTGTAGTGACATATTCTGTTCATTTAAAAATATTCTTTCCATTTTTATTTTCTCTTTAACATATTACTTATTAAAATGAGTTAATATCAAATGTCATATACTTTTAACATTTATGTTTTAATATTTATACTCAATAAAATTTAGTCTTATGAAAATATTTTATCTTCTTAACTCACTGTTGCTTTTATTCTGACTGTTGTTTAGCTGAATAACATCCTTTAGTATATGTATTATTGAGCGTATATTCTCATTTAGGAACTGTGTTGTTTTAACTGTCAAGCTGAGTTAAGTAAGTTAACTGAAATTAATGTTTGTACATGATGTACATAATGTGAAGTAGGGGTCAATATTCACATTTGCTAATATAAAATTCCATTTGACCTAGAACCATTTATTGAAAAGCCTGGCTTTTCCCTATGGCTATGCAGAGCCGCTTTATTATAAATAAATTCTCATACATATGAGAGTCTATTTCTGAATCTCCATTGGCTCCACTAGCTTCTTTTTCTATCCTAAAGCCAGTGCTGTAGCACTGTAGCTACATACTCTAGCTTTCTAATAATTCTTGCTGTCTGGTTATACCATTTCTCCAATTTTGCTTATTCTTCAAGATTACCATAACTTTTTCTCTTTTACAGTTCCATTTTAATGTTAATATTAGCTTATCAATTTTTTCAGAAGAACAATACAAAATAAAGAACCAAAATAACCTCTCCTATCATTATTTTGATTGCAATGAATCTTTCAATGAATTTGGGAAGAATTGATACCTTTATAATGTTGGGCCTTCTAATCAGGATATAGTATATCCCTTTATTTATGTATCTTCTTTTGTTTATCTCTATAATGTTTCACAGCTTTCCATATATAATCTTTACATATCTCTTAGTTATATGCTTATGTGTTTGATATTTTTCATGCTATTATAATGGAATATATTTTAAAATTTCATTAACAAAGGTTTTATTGTTCATATATGAAAATACAGTTTTTGTATATTGATCTACTCAGAGACCTCACTAAAATCATTTACTACTTCTATAGCTTTTTGGTAGAACCTGAGTTTTTTCATCTATAGAAATCATGTAAATTGCAAATAATAAAAATTTTGTTTTTATTAAAACTTTTATTAGTTATTTTTATTTATTTTTTGTCTAAATGCATTGCCCAGGACCTCCAATACAATATTAAATAAATAGTGACAGTAGGCATCTTGATCTCATTTTCACTCTCTTGGGAAATTGCTCTGTTTTTCATATTGAATGTGACACTTACTGACATATTTTAGTAGAATACCTTTAACAGGTTAAGGTTATCTATTAGAGAGTCTAGGTTACTCAGATGTTTTAAAAATACAAATGAGTATTTGATTTTATCAAATGTACATTTAAAAATGAGTTAGTTCATTTTATGCCAATGACTGAACTACATACATTTTAAAGCAAATTATAAATATGAAAATTGACTCAAGAAGAAATAAAAATCCTCAAATGTTACCATCGAATAACTTTATAGCTAAAATGCCCAGTCACCAACAACCCCACTCCACACATTCCCCAGGCCTATTTTGTCACTTAGCAAGGAACAGAAAACTCTTAAATTATGGAAAATATTACAGAGACTAGGAAAAGAGGGAAACTGACCAACACTTTTGATAAGACTATTACAATTTTGAAACCAAAGCTGGTCACAGCTCATTCAAGTTAGCAAACACAAGGCAAGCCCCTTTGAACACCTATTTGATTGTGTTGGAATTCATGTCTTAAGCTTCATATCTCTTGGATTCTTTTTCCATTTTGCACAGCTCTCCTGCGTTCTGGATGTTTCTTTTTATTTTGTTATTGGTTAATCAATTATTATGCCAAGATGCTGAATTCCTCCCCTTCAGTTTTAGCCCCTTCATTTTTATTTTTAGAATTTTTTAGGTTTGCCTATTATGTTTTTATTTTATTAAATGTTTACATTGTACCTTCCCTTTCTTAATTTGCTTTTTGAAACACTTTAAATATTCCTAATTAAAGTCTCTTCTTTGGGTACAAATTCCCATGTCCTTTGCTATTGCTGATGATACCACATGGCAGTTTTTTTCTGTGGTTTCTAATATCCAGTGGAGTTCCCTTTTGTGGGAATCCTGCTTGTAGACTGATTTGTAGAAGCAGTCATCTGGAGACCCATGAGATTAATCAGGACCGGGTCCCTTCTGAAAATAGTTTCCCAATCAGGAATTTTTACATCTTCTGAAAAGTATTCATAAGAGCTACATAGTAGTGTTCTTTACAACTTTAGAGCTTTCATCTCTGCCTCTGTCTCCTCCTTGGTTAAGCCATTCTGCTCCTTGTCCAACAGGTAGAACATTTCTAGCCTCAGTACACAGGTAACGTAGCTTCTGTTACGCTGGGCTTTGTGCAGTGAGGCCACTTCAGACCCCCCCTAAATACATGGCCGTATTTTTTTTTTTCATTTCTCCCACAGGTATTCAAATCTCAGCTCCTGAATCATATATCCGATATAAGTACTCACAGGAATTTATCTTGACTTAAACTTTCACTCACAGCTGTAAAAATTTGAGTTAACTTCTCTTCTTTTCTCTTGTTGGTAAAAGCATGGAAGTGAGATGGAGCTGCTTCTCAGCGTATCATCTTGCCTGAATGTCTGGAGTATGAATTAATAAATGCAATTTTAAAACAATATGCTTCTCTCATTTTTAAAATGTCTGTTGTTTATTTTGCAAATAGTTGAATTAACTAATGGATATCTGTGTCCCTGAACAAGATAATGAAATTGTTCACGATTCAGTTTATAGTTTATTAGGTACTTAGTGCATTTAGCACGTTGGATGCACCACATTAAAAGAAATAACAGCAAATTCATGACCATAAATGCCTTACTAATCCACTTGTCCCACTAGAGCTCGTAGAAAAGGCCTTTGAAGTGAAAATTAATGGTGACTTTGTTTGGTTCTGGATGTTTAAAATCAATGCTCCAAGAAAAGTTTCCTAAGTTGCAGGAATGAAAGGAGCTTTTCTTCACTTAGCTTCTCCTTCTGAAATGCATTTTGCACCTGCTCTGGTTAGAATATCCTGGGCCCCAAATCTTTGTTCTCTATGGAATACTCATATGCTTCCTCCATTATTTAGGGTTGGGGGCATGTCTTCCTGATAATTAGTGGGTCTGATCAGCATCTGGGGAGCTATCCAGATGGCCTACAACCCAGAAAGAGTTGTTTGGAGTATAAAGTATTGGCTTTTAATATGGAGAAACCAAAATCAATAAGTAAACCAGTTTTTTTCTTTCTTGTGTGTGTATATGTGTATGCACTTGTGCACTCATGCACGGCAATCCTTCAGTATTAAAGGAGATGGCATCTGTAATAAAGTTAGAGCTTCCTGATCCA
This sequence comes from Piliocolobus tephrosceles, assembly GCF_002776525.5. Taxonomy (NCBI): domain Eukaryota; kingdom Metazoa; phylum Chordata; class Mammalia; order Primates; family Cercopithecidae; genus Piliocolobus; species Piliocolobus tephrosceles. The sequence continues at coordinate 16,377,665 of NC_045448.1, forward strand.
ACTAGAACTTGGTATACTCAAGGCTAAGCCTGTCTCTAAATGCTTCAGTTGGTCATCACAGACTCTGCAAATTGGATATAACCTTAGAGATCAACTCATTTATCAATCTCTCTGTATAGATGGAGAAACTGAGGACCAGTGAGGGGAAAGTTCTACAGGTCCCAGAGGATCAAAGTCTAAATGTGGTTGTTCTGAAAGGAAAGAAAGGAGAGTGCCTTTCTGAGCATTTAGATCACATGTTGGATGCATGATTAGGAAAATAGCCACTGGGAAGATGCTTTGTTGACTTCTTTCTTTGTGTGTCAGTCAGTTACCTCTTCTCTTCACCAGAGAAAGAAAAGCAAATCCTAATTATGACTCCCGTGCCTTGCAATGAGACCAGGTTAATAACAACAGCCACCTTGGTGTATCGGTTTGTTCTCACCCTGCTGTAAGAACTAACTGAGACTGGGTAATGTATGAAGAAAAGAGATTTAATTGACTCATATTTCTGCAGGTTGTACAGGAAGTGTAGCTGGGAAGCCTCAGGAAACTTACAATCATGGTGGATGGTGAAGGGGAAGAAAGAACGTCTTACCATGGCAAGGCAGGAGAGAGAGAGACCAAAGGGGGAAGTGCCACACACTTTTAAACCATCAGATCTTGTGAGATCTCTATCAGGAGATAGCACTGGGAGATGGTACCAAATCATTAGAAATAACCCGCACCGAGGATTTCAATTCAACATGGGATTTGGGTGGGAACACAGAACCAAACCATATCACTTGAGCAGGCATTGATTGTGCTCTAGGGATGTGGATTCAGGGTTTTCCAGGTCACCTGCACATGCTATTTAAGGTCTCGGTATTTGTTAGGACAAAATATTCTGAATTCCTAGGAAAGTCCAGCAAGTTCAAAGAGTAAATGCTGACTTCTAGGTGACTGATGAGACAATTTTCAGAAAGCTGGTTTAGATCAAGGGCAAAGGGAGAGAGTCTTCGAGCTCTGAGTGCCAATCAGTGTGCTTGATGGCAGAGTGGATCGACATAGACTGATCCTAACACCTGACCCTAATTGTCTGATACCTGTTCCTTACACCAGCCAGTGTCTTAAACATCTTATTTATGTGTTTCCCTGACCAGCTATTGAAAAATATACTCTTGATTTATTTTAATCAGATAATAAAAAGGCACACAGACATATAAATGGCTGTCATGAAGGGTTTACTCACAATTCTCTAGAAACAGGAGGCCTGGGCCACATAGGGAAGCACCAGGGCAGGGGGGCAGGAATCAAATAGAAAAAGTCAAGGAAAGTAGAGATCAGAGCCTTTGTTGTGGTTTCTGTGGGAAAGGCAAGGCATGCAGATTTAGAATGGGCTAGTTTGAATAATTTCAGTGGGCTCTGGGGCATAGAAGCCGACCCTAATTTTTCAGTACCTATTTCTGGGGTAAGTAGGGCAGAAGAGTATGGCCTCCTGGAGTGTAAGAGCCAGACAGAGAAGGTGGTTGGGAGTATGGGCTCTAGATTGGTTAGTATGCAGATGAAAGGTGCTCTCCTGGGCAAGTCTTCTGCTATCTCTAAGAATTAGCCAGCCATGGGTGGGGCAGCCTCTTCCCAGTCAGTGAAACTCCAGATACCAGATTATCAATCTTATAGAAAATAAAAAAATATAATTAATACCTCAACACTGCTACTTCTGACCTTGTTCAGCCATCACTCGTCTCTTACTCCCCTGCTCTCCCAGTCCTCATACTTGGTTCTAGCTTCTTTCCTTCTTGGTTTTAAGTAAACTGTTCTATTTCTGGCATTTGCTTCAGCTAACTTGTTTTCTGAGAGTGAGCAGCCCTGGATCTTCTGCTATGCACTTCTCCTGGCCCTTCTCTCTCTGGTAAAAGTGCCTAGAGAGTGGGGCTCTTGAGTATGTTGAGAGGAAGGAAGGACTCAGGATTGCCTGGGGCCGCAAAGCCATGCCTCACTTCAACAGTTGCACATGACAGGAAGAGGGTAGCATGATAAGAGACAAAAGGCATGAGGTAGAAGATACTAATTAGTATCAGGTAAGATGGTGGGGGTGTAGTGTACATTTTACTTTTTCCCAAGAGAATAACCTGCTTTGTTAAGAGATCTCGGAATTACTCCAGTTAAGCCAACTTTCTTAGCCTTAGTTTCCCTTTTGTAAAATTAAGACAATAATGTCAAATTTGCAGTTTTAAGAGCATTCAATGGACTGTTTATGTACATTTTGTAGCATACATCCTGGCTCATAGTTTGTAGTTGGTAATTCTTTTTCAATTTTAGAGAATTAAATTTTTAAGACAATCTGTCTCTATTCTTTGTCTTGGGAGGCTTTCAAAATGGAAACAACTATTCTAGCCACTGCAGCAACATTATACCCCATATTCCCAGGCAGAAGCATGGACGCTTCCAAACCTAACAATCTGGGCTCTGGTAATTCAGTCCACTAATGAAATTTCCATCAAATTCTGCTGTTCCAGCATTTTCGCTCAAGCTGAGGCATTCAAGACCTAATCTGTGCTTCCCACAAAGCTGAAGGGTGTTAGAGGCTGCTGGATTAGAGAATGTTCTGCTGCAATCTTGGTCTACAAGCTGGAACTGGACAACCAGGAAATTGGCATTATAATGGGTTAATTAAGATATGATGAGTTAATCAAGGAATCAACTTTATTTCTGCATTACTAATGCGAGAAAGCATAGTCAGTGTAAAAATGTCAGCAATTTAGAAGTATACAGAGTTCAAAGCAAAAGACCAACACACTCATAGCTTCATGAAACCCACCCTATTCCCCAGAGTAAACACAACGAAATGTTTGGTGTTATACTTCTAAAACTACCACTGTGCATTTATATACAATACATATACAGATATAGATATGCTGATACTGAAAAACATGTATATGTCATTATGCTCTAAGTAATGTTTTGTAACTTTTGTTTTATTTCTTATTTACTTATTTATTTTGAAATGGAGTCTTGCTCTGTCACCCAGGCTGGACTGCATTGGCACCATCTTGGCTCACTGCAACCTCTGCCTCCCAGGTTCAAGTGACTCTCTTGCCTCAGCCTCCTGAGTAGCTGGTACTACAGGCATACACCACCATGCCTGGCTAATTTTTGTATTTTTAGTAGAGACAGTGTTTCACTATGTTGGTCAGGCTGGCCTCGAACTCCTGACCACAATTGATCCACCTGTCTCTACCTCCCAAAGTGCTGGGATTACAGGTGGGAACTACTGTGCCTGGCTGTTCTTCAAAATTTAATACGTTGAATTTTTTATATTAGTATAAATAGATATATGGTACCTAAATATTTTTAAATGTTAACCTTTTATTCTGTGATAGAGATGTATCATTCACAGTTTAATTCCCTTTTGAGGAAAAATTAGCTCTGCTTTCATAAGTCTGCTATGCAAAACAAATACTTCAGAGAACATATACATTTCTTTGTGCAATTATGTTTTTCTCCCCCTAGATACTGCTGCATTATTTTCTAGGGTTGCTATGATAAAATACCACAGACTTGGTGGCTTAACCAAAACATTTATTTTCTCACAGTTCTGGAGCCAAGAAGTCCAAGATCAATGCTCCAGCAGGGTTGGTTTTTGATGAGGATTCTCTCCTTGGCTTGCAGACAACTACCTTCTATTCATATATATGTCCTTACATGGGTTTTCCTTTATATGTGTCTGTGTCCCAATCGCCTCTTCTTACAAGGAAATAGTCATATTGGATTATAACCTACCCTAAAGACCTAATTTTAACTTAATTGCCTCTTCAAAGACCCTATCTCCAAATATAAACACGTTGTGAGGCACTGGGGATTAGGATTTCAATTTCAACATATGAAGATCTTGGAGGTGGGCACAATTCAGCCCATCACGATATTCTAGTTCCATTGTTGATTAATAAATTACCACAAAAATCAATAGCTTAAAAATTTATTTACTTCAGCTCACTGGTTGCTGAGGGCATGTCCCTTTTCTATGAGGTCTGGGGCTAGAGGCTGAAATCAGTTGAAAACTCCTATCATAGACATTTCCCACCTGGTCTTCTAGAATGTTGTCTTCTCATCAAGAAATAGAACTTGTTTCTTCACCTCATGAAGCTGGCCAGGATTTTGTGACTTCCTCTACAGAACAGAGTATGGCCAAAGTAATATTGTGTATCTTTTGATGATAGTTCAGAAAAGGCAGTATGATGTCTCCCTTTCTCTCCCTTTCTTGTTCTCTCTCAGGACACTCATCCTTAGAACTCAGTTACTACTCACCTTGTAGTAACTGCACTAGGAAGCACAAGGTAGCCCAAATGGAGGGGAACTGAGGCCCCCAACCAACAGCCAGTATAAGTCTCCAGACACTCGAGTGGACAGGCTTCAGATCACTCCAGCCCCAGGTCTGCTGGATCATGTCTGCATTTATGACCCATAAAATCTATGACCATAGTAAATGATTGTTTTATACCATTAATTTTTGGAGTGATTTGTTACAAGCTGAGAGTATTTGGCTTGAGATCTGAAAGATAAAAAATAGTCATCCATGTGAAAATTAGGGGGAGGGGTCTTGCAAACCAAAGGCCCACCAAGTAAAAATACCCTGGAGTACTAAAGGAAGAGACAAAGGTGTGTGTGGCAGGAGACAAATGGGTGACATAGGAAGTGATATAAAATTAGACTAGAGGAAAACAAAGGAGAAATCCTGAGATGGAGAAGTTTGAATTTTATTCTAAATTCAGCTGGAAACCACTGGAGTGTTTAAAAGAATGGAGTGACCTCATTTGATTTACATTGTAGGAAAATCACTCTGCTTGCTCTGAAGAGCAAGAGCAGGAAGAAGAATGATGGGTCTTTGAAGTGATTTGGGCAACTCATTGTCAAAGCTTGGGCCCAGGTGGTAGTAGCATCAGTGGGGAAGAGTGGAGAGATTCAACATGTATTTCAGGGGATGAACCATAGGACTTGCTGAGAGACTGGATTTGGGGACTAAGGATAAGAATGGAATCCAAGGTCATGCGTAGGTTTTGCCATTGAATGGATACAGGATCCTATTTGGGGAGGACTGTGATGGAGTGACAGTGGGTTTTGAGGAAGATGAGAATCATAGAACTCATTTATTTGTTATGTTTTAAACATTTATTAGAGATTTAAGTGAAGATGTTGAATAGATAGATAGATAAGGGTAATACCATATGGGATTTAATTCCATTTTTACCACTTAGAGGCTATGAGGACTTGAACACTTTACTTACACTTTCTATGTGTATTTTTCTTCATTTGTGAAATGGGGGTAATGGTACCTATGTCATTGGGTTGTTACAAGGATTACGTCAATTAAAATGGGTAAAGTGCTTAGATGAGTGCCTTGTACTCAATATTGAGTTAGCACTCAACGAACGTGAGCTACTGTTTATATACAGGCTTTCAAGCAGATGGCTGATGGCCTTCCTTCCAGGATATGGTACCAGGGATTTTGTGTCTCAAGGAGGTGGGTGGGGTAACTTCTGAGGCCCCTTCTGACTCTTACATTTTAGGATTTTATAACTAGTGGGACTTAATGATTTTGGGGGTTGTTATCTCCAGAGGTAAGGGGGAAACAGAAGTATCTGTTCTTGACTCACAGGAAGCTGAGGCATATTTAGAAAAATACATAAAATTGGTTTAAAAAGTAAAAAGCACTGCAATTTTGAATAATCTCTTTTTTTAAACACCAAAACTTCTGATTTTCTGGCTGAGGTTTCCTATTCAGATTTTAATTTTTTAGAGAATTCATCTTTGGTTATACAAGCAGCATGATATAGAAAAAAGAGCATGTTTTCAGAGTTAATTCTAAATTTAACCTTCCACCTTTCTACACTACAGAGTGGCTGAATGTCTCTGAGTCTCAGTTTCCTCAATTTAAAGAGAGAAATAATAATTCTACCTTGCAGGGTTATGTGAGAATTAAGTAAAATAATCTACATAAAGGCTCAGCCAGGTGAAAGGACGTTATCCTTCTGTACCTGTCTTTCTGAACTGCAATTACTAGCCCTGCTTGCTCCCATTTCCTCCCAGATTCCAAAAATATCAATGCAGATGGCTGTTTTTGAAACTGGGGAAAGTATATCTATATATTTGCAGTAGTAAGTCCTGCTATTAGATGATATTTATAACTCTACTGCAACCAGACTTATTACTTGAATTAATAAAAAAAGACTTCAGTAGTTTCTACAGGTTCTAAAAATATTACTCAGAAACAATGCTCTTTCCAGACCCCTAATGCTGAGTAAGGTATACCTAACCTCTCAGTTTAATAGGCTGCTGATAATCCCTCTATGCCAATGGGAAAATTAGCTAGTGCCAGGGTATTTTTAACTGGTCTGAACAAACACATCTTCATTTGCATCTAGCAAGATGTAACCTTAGCAACAGTGTGTATTTTTGGACTGCTTTTCATTTAATGCAAATGAAGCACCACCGATACACCCGGAATCTGATGACAGAATTCAACGTGACCAATTCATGTGTCTGAGGCCTCCAAGTGCCTTGCCAGCCCCATCGAATTCTGATTTCCTGTCACCAGTATGAATCAGTATGGCCCAAACTAAAATTATTTTAGAGTACCGATTCTTCATGTTTACTTTCTTTCATGTTTGACTGTCACTCCTGTTATAAATGACCCGGAGTGTGGGAGAAGCTGTATATTGTGTAGTGGGCTTAAGTTTCACATTGTGACAGATTATTAAAACTGTGGTTATCTCCTTCTGAACTGTGACCTGAGGGCAGTTACCTGCCATATCTGAACCACAATGTCTTCTGTTAATACAAAATAGAGGCGACCGTTAATTTGACAGTTTTCCTCCCTTGCAACATTGTATTAAATACCATATTTGAAACTGATTTTTTGAGTTTATCATTATTACTTTTTAATTGTACATATTATATGTTTATTGGATATGATGTGATACTGTGATATATGTTTATATTATGAAATGATTACATCAAGCTCAGTAACAAAGCCATTATCTCACATACTCATTGTCTTTGAAAGTGAACACATTTAAATTCTATTCTTTTGGTATTGCTAAAGAAGCAGGAGGGACATTAGTTTGAGGGCATGCTTTTACAACATTCTGCCCTTCATTGTGCCCGCCATGATGACTGTTAAAGAAAATCGCTGGCACTTGGAACTGAACCAGTTTCTTTCATAGGAGTGGGAATGGAGATGAAGAAAATTGGTCTTCCTGAAGACTGCTCTCTGCAGCCCTTTGTAGTGGACAGTTGGTTTGTACTCCTATGTTTGAGCAATGTAAAGACGGACATACAATAATTCTCATTTCCACCAAAAGGATAGCAACAAAACAACCCAAATAACAGAGGGCTTTGGCAGTCCTGTTGGAAAAATGGGAGCTTCCCTAGCATTGGTTTCTCAGTCTTTTGCCTACCATTGCCATGGCCAGCTCTTCTCCAATCTTGTTTAACTATCGTGTGCTAGAGTAAGTGAATACATGAATGTATGATCAGCAATTTGTCATCATGACCCCCTAGTCAAAGAATCACACTTGGTTATACTGTCCCAACAATCATGAATTGGAACAGAGGGTCAGGAGTAAAAATTGGAGAGTGTGTAAGTATCTGTGTGTGTGTATGCACATGTGTGTGTGACTCTTACGTGTGTGCTTGTGCGTCTACGTTCATGAGTCTGTGCATGTGACCCTGTGACCTAGGGCTGGCAGGCATGTATGGAATTCTATGAATTTATGTCTGTGTATGAGTGTGCTAATAAATTTAGGTATATGTAGCTTTTGCTTGTTTGTTGTTATATAGGAGGAAGGGAGTAGCTGAGCATTAGAAGTTCATTTATTCATTCATTCAGGAAATATTCACTTAGAGGATAAGAGGGTCAGACTGAGTGGGTGAGGTCATGGTGCAGCCAATGGAGGGATCACGCCAAATGCAGATGGAGAAATGCTGGTCTCTCTCATGTGCTTTGAGCAGCACTTTGCAAACTCCTCTGTGGAGGCTCAGGTGGCAGCTGTGGGAATCAACAAAGCCCTTTAATGATCTTCAAGGCCATACATATCAAGCTATAAAAAACAGAGAGTTCTGTCTTTTTCTTCCTGTCTTTGACTCTATTCCCCTTCCTTGCATACCCAAGCCCCTTCTGGGAGATCCTACTTCACCCTAAGGAGGAGAGACACTAACCTGATGTGCTCCTTCTAATGCAGCTGAAGAGGACAAGTTCCTGTTCAATTGGTGAAGTTTCTGTCGCTCCCAGTGAAGGCCCTAGGACATCATCAGGGGCTTAGGATGCAGTCTAACTCATTTCACATTTTGTTATTAAAGTCAGGAAACTCAATTAGGGAGACTTGTATTATCCCAGTTGTCACCAGAGGAGCATTTTTGAGTGTTCTAAGAGCAAAAAGAAAGTTCATCATTTTTACTTGTTTCAGGAACAATGCCAGGAATGATGTGCCGATTGTCTTTCTGGAAAGGAGAAATGAGGGCAGCACTTCCCAGAAAGAAGACATGCCCTGCTCAAGGCCTGGCCAGGGTGAGCTGTGACGGGAACCCGAAGCTCCCAGTTCAAGATCTTCTAAAACCCCTATTCCTGTGTGAATGCTGTCTAATTTCTCTTTTCCCAAAAGATTTATAGCAGAGTAAGTGTCTCCTGACCTACCTCTGTGTTTAACTGTTGTGTACCAGAGTAAGTCCTCCTGGAGCATTTCAGGCTCTGCTCCACAGCACATCCTGCAGCCATTTATAGCCTATAGGCACCTGGACCAGTGTTTACTCTTTTATGTGATTTTCTCATGCCCCAGGTGAGGCAGGTGATTACAACTATTCTAAACGGTAGAGAAATCGAGGTTCTGACGGGGGGATAGTAAGATGCAAAACCAGAACTGAAGGCTCACATCCAGGTTTTTACTGACTGGAGTATAGTTAATTTCTTTACACACCTGCCTCCCCCACACACTAGGTGTTCCTGAAGGGTAGAAGCTCCATCTTGTTCCTTGGTGCACCTTTGCCCTTGAACTTGGGGCCTGGCTTGGTGTCTAGGGTTAATTTCCCCGAGAGCCAGACTCTGGAATTGGAAGAAGAAGCTCATTGGAGAATCTCCTTAGGCTCAGTCAATGCCTGTGGAGGAATGAAAGTAGCAGAACTGGGCAGAGGAGAACTGCTGCAATGGCAGCGACAAGGAAGGCATCAACCTATCCCACCAGCAGTGCTGGGGCTGGGATGGCCCTTCAGAGTTGTGTTCAATACAGGGGAGGGCTCCAGGCCTTTCTAGCCCGTTATTGACCAGTCACTGGATGTGAGCTGCCTCCAGGGAAGGGTGTGACATTGGGCGAGGTGACTCTCTTTGAGAAAGTACAATTCAGGGATTCAGGGAGAGGAACGCAATTAAGTTCAGAGGAGCTCAGAGTCGCCTGCTACCGACACTCCCAGCAGCTGGGGAATGAGTGACTCAGCCCCATGAGGGGATCTGGGTGGCACACTACAGAACAAGCAGGAAGGGGTTGTGACATCACCCCTTCTCCACAACTTGCTTCCCCGTTCTCTTACCAGCATGCAATCCTGGTGTATGGTTGGTTTTTCCTGCACAAGGCATCCCGGCTCTTTGGATATTGCTGTCTTCCATGCCCCACTTCTTACTGTGACTGTGTTCCGAATGCTGCTTCTGCATGTGCATGTGTGTGTGTGTGTGTGTGTGTGTGTGTGTGTGTTCATGAGTGTGGGGGCTGTGTGTGTGTAGAGGGGGCATATGTGTGCATGTGTGTGTGCAGACATGGCTGTGTGAACATGTGTTTGTTTTTCACCAACATCAAGGCTCATTCTATGTGTCACTCAGGCAGGGACCTCAGTTTTCCTGGCTACCCTGCTTTCCAGGTACAGCTCCGGTAGTGAGAAGAGCATCAGAGCCCTGGCTCTGCTTACTACACCCAGTGGGAGAATGACTCCAGGTTCAGCAGGGTTGAAGTTCCTGGCATCCATCTGGGAACTCTTGGACCCCTTGCCAGGGAGGGGCCCCACTGTAGGGGTCAGTGGAGACAGCTTTGGCAGCAAGGAATTCAGAGGACAGATGCTGAGGCTGAGGCTTGTTCTGAAACAGAGGCTCCATTCTCCACGGAGGGGTCATCGGTCATGCTGTGGCAAGCTCTCCGACCCCCTGAGTACAGACTCTGTGGGATGTGATGAACCCGGCCATGGGACACTATGCCCCCTCCCTGAATAGTTCTGTGACAGGACAAATTTCTCCGACATTCCAAAGTCTGCACCAGGGGTCTGGCGTGAAAAGTCTTCCCCCAAGGGGTCATCCTTGACCACTGTCCACACTTCCCATTTTCTAATCAGAGAGCTGGGCTCCACCATCCAGCTGGTCCACAGCCTATGGAATTCCGTCACTCTCCAGGCTGATGGGCCACAGGGTGGAGGAGGTTGCTCTATACTTGGGCAATTTCAGGGAGTCCAGAAAGAACTTCTGGCTCCCCTAAGTCCTGTTTCTTAGCTTTTGCCATGAGATTCCTGCTGGTTGATACCAGAATTCCCTTTTAGCAGATGACAACATTTTTTGAAGATAGCTCAGACACAGAGAGCACCTTTCAGGATAGGTAGGAGCGGGGCACAGTGTTAGAGATGGGACCTTTCCTGGGAGCTGGATATTTTGGTGAGGCGTGAGGAGAGGAACGAGACCCTGAAATGGGGAAGGCTATGGAATGCAGTGGACGCCAGAGGCTGGGAATGGCATCAAGACCAAGGCTACAGAATTTGCCAAGTGGTCAACACTGTCTCAATCTGACTGGCAGGTGACCTTGATAAATTCAGAGAGAATATTGACATAACTTCACAGACAGGCTCAAGCGTGGGCTCACAGTGCTGTGTGTCACGTCGTGCTGTGAAGTGGGTGTGTCCCCAAGGTTCCTCATGAGAAAGCTGGCTCAGAAACACAATTTGGGTGCTCATTTGTAAAATAGATCACCTCTCTTGGAGCCAAGCAAAGCTTTCCAGAGGAGTCAACATCTGAGATGGGGCTTAAGAAGCAGGTTAGAAGTTCTACAAACAGACCTTTGTCCCAGACTTGCTCTGCACTGAGGGAGTTCTCAGAAGGAGAGGACAGTGCCTGTAATTTCAGGGTCTCCCGGGGAGGTAGCTGTAAGCCATAGTTCTCACCACTGCATAGATCAATAACTGGTAGGAACTTACAGAAGCAAGAGCAGTCGGAGAAACAAAGATGCTTTGAAAGTTACAAAAGAGAAGAGAATGACTAAGGCAGAGATAGAGAATTTATACAGAAGTTGAACATGAAGATACCGTGTTCTTTGAAAAAAAAGACGATTTTTTTTCATGGACTTCATTTTTTATTTTTTTTCTGACTGGAATCAGAAACCTCATAGGAAGAGATTAAGGGAGAAGGCCACCTGGAGTGGTTGTGAATCTGCAACAGAAGTACTTACGTGTCTTTAACAAAGAAAACTGAGAGGTGACTGTAGCTCACTGGAAAGGGCGCTAGGTGGAGCTGCTGGCTCCTGCCCCGCCCAGATGCTCTGTGAGCTCTCTGTGTGTCCTAGGACAAGCCCCTTGCCTTCTCTGGATCTCCCATGGCAAAATCATTAACTAAAAGGTGCCTTTAAATTCTCACCCTCTATGGATCTATTTTTAACCAAAAAAAAAAAAAAAAAATCACACTTACTCCCACACTGTGAGCTTGCCATAACAACATTTGTAGCTACACAAACTTCCCAGAATCAGAAAGAAATAGCATTTGTGAAGTGTCATCTCATCAAAAATTACTGGCAACCAGGGGGTTCCAAGCCCATCCCCAAAACCTGCTCCATGATGTGAACATAGGCCAGGCAGGCGTCTTCCCGGCACGATGCCTCTCGGGCCATGTTCTTGCTGACTACACCACGTGTTCTCACAACAGAAATAGACTCCGTCTGTCACACAGCAAGTGCACTCCTGGGAGAGTGGAGTGTGTGAGTGTGTGTGTGTGTATGTATTTTTTTATTTAATTTTTTTCTAGATAATTCTCTGTCAAAGAAAGTTATTTCGGAAGCAGGGGGCACGAGGCCCTGGAAAGCTGTTAGCTCCCTGCTAGACAAGTCACTTATCACAGCGTCTTGGCATCCCCAACTACAGACAGTGCCAAGAATGCTCAGCACACGCCCTGCAGGGGTGTCATGGGGCCCATGTTGGGGACTTACAGACTTTTTAGATGTGAAACTCCACTGCAAAGCAAAGCATCCCCAGATGATTGGGACACATTAGTTGTCTTCTCCTAATCCTAGATTCAGGATACCCATGAGCTAAACCAAGATTGTAGCTCTGAGATCATGCCGTCCTTAGATCAGAGACCAGTTCCTCTGAGATCACCCTTTCCACTGTGTTTGGTACAGCTTCTCTGACAAGGAGCATCCGGCTGCCTAATCATCCATCTGAGATCTATACAGTGGCCAGTGGGGTTTCTTTTGTCCTAATATAATCTCAGTGTTGAAACTATCAGCAACTTGGGAACCTCTTCATAGAGGGAAGAATCAGGAGATTGGGATCAAGCTCAAACTCTTCCACAAATAAGCTGCATAACCTTAGCAGACTTTTTAGATCTCTCTGTGCATCAGTGTCATCTGTAAATTGGGGATCATGAAAGCATTTGTCTTACCATCTTGTGGGTTCTTGTAAATATGACCTATGCCACTGGGCATCAGATTATGTTAAGCACAGTCTAAGCTGGGCAAGGGCCCCTGGGTGCTGTGTACATGGTACAGTGCCAGACACCTGCGGCTAAAGAGGTGGGATAAAAATAGTGCCCAGATGACAACTACCAGGCAGAAAGCTAGAATTTAGAGTGCAGGACCTCTGGAATGTGAGAGATCAGAGGAGGTAAAGTCATTGGCAAGTGTTTTTTTTTTTTTTTTCTTTTCTTTTCAACTTTTATTTTAGAATTGGGGGTCCATGTACAGGTTTGTACAAAGGCATATTGCCTGATGCTGAGGTTTGGGGTATGATTGAAACTGTCACCCAGGTAGTGAGCATAGTACCCAATTGGTAGCTTTTCAGTCCCTCCTCTGCACCCTCTAGTATTCCCCAGTGTCTATTGTTCTCATCTTTATGTCCATGTGTACCCAATGTTTTGCTTCTTCTTATAAGTGAGAGCATGCAGTATTTGGTTTTCTGTTTCTATATTAGTTTGCTTAGGATAATGGTCTCCAGCTGCATTCATGTTGCTGCAAAGAGCAAGATTTCATTATTCTACATGACTGCATAGTATTTAATGGTATATATGTACCATATTTTCTTTATTCAACCCACCCTTGAAAGGCACCTGGGTTAATTCCATGGTTTTGCACTTGTGAAGAGCACTGTGACAAACCTATGCACACATGTGTCCTTTTGGTAGAATGATTTATTTTCCTGTGGGTATATACCCAGCAATGGGATTGGTGGGTCAAATGGTAGTTCAACTCTTAGTTCTTTGAGAAATCTCTAAACTGCTTTCCACAGTGGCTGGACCAGTTTACATTCCCATCAACAATGTATAAGCGTTCCCTGTTCCTCTCAGCCTCATTAACATCTGTTATCTTTTGATTTTCTAACAGAAGTCATTCTGACTGGTATGAGATGGTATCTCATCGTCTTTCTTTGATGATTAGTGATAAGCATTTTTTCATATGTTTGTTGGCTGTTTGTATGTCTTCTTTTGAGAAGTGTCTGTTCCTGTCCTTTGTCCACTTTTAAATGGGGTTATTTGTTTTTTGCTTATTGATTTGTTTAAGCTCCTTATAGATTCTGGAAATTAGATCTCATTTCTTGAAGGAGACCCACATCTAAGCAGTTCTCCCTGCCCCTGCCAGAATATGTGTGTATTAGTCTATTCTTATAGTGCTAAAAAGAACTACCTGAGACTGGGTAATTTATGAAGAAAAAAGGTTTAATTGACTCACAGTTATGCAGACTTAACAGGAAACATGACTGGGAAGCCTCAGGAAACTTACAGTCATTCCCGAAGGTGAAGGGGAAGAAAGGACTTTCTTCACATGGTAGCAGGAGACAGTGAAGAGGGAAGCATCACACACTTTCAAACACCATATCTCACGAGAACTCACTGACTATCATGAGAACAGCAAGGGGGAAATCTGTATCCATGATCCAATCACCTCCCACCAGGCCCCTCCTCCAATTTGACATGAAATTTGGGCAGGGACACAAATCCAAACCGTATCAATGTTCCCTCAGACACCCCTCAGCCCAAGAGATCATTGGTCTTCCCACATATGTGAGCCGTGCCTGCTAGCCTTGTGACAGGTCCCTGAGAGAGAATAGAGATACTGATTTCCTGTCGTTCCCCAGACCTGTCTAGCTGGGTAGGCTCATTCCAGGTGCTCAGGTCCCTTTTAGGGCCATTCCTCAGCCTGTCACACCACTGGGCACAACTTGACTGTTCTCCTGAGCCAGGTCTCAGCACACAGACGTCTCCCTGCACTTTCCTGTCCCTGTGACCCTCTAGTGAGGCCAAACCTCTGCCTGTTGCCAGACTCATTCATGCATTCATGTCATCTTTTCCTCATTTAACAATAGTTGGTACATTTTAGACTCCAGCTGGGCACTGGAGATTAAGAGATGAGTGGGCATGGCCCCTGCTCATGTGGATCTTGGAAAGTTCCTTGATGAATGACTACCCTACCAGCCCTAAGGAGTCCTGACTAGCTTGTGGCTAAGCTGAGGAATGGATAACCACATTTAAATTGGGCCCATCAGCAATGAGCATGCAGAACAACTAGTTATTTCCTTTCATCCACACAGCAGCCCCTGTGAGAAGTTTTATACCCATTTTCCTGATATGGCAACTGAGGCTAGGAGGAGACTAGTAAGAGGTAGAGCCAGGATTAGAGATAAAGTCTTCTGGCCAGGCATGGTGGTTTATGCCTCTATTCCCAGCACTGTGGGAGGCCAAGGTGGGCAGATCAGGAAGTCAAGAGACCGAGACCTTCCTGGCCGACAAGGTGAAACCCTGTCTTTACTAAAATACAAAAATTATCGGCACATGGTGGTGTGCACCTGTAGTCCCAGCTACTCGGGAGGTTGAGGCAGGAGAATTGGTTGAACCCAGCAGGCGGAGGTTGCAGTAAGCCGAGATTGTATCACTGTACTCCAGCCTGGCAACAGAGCGAGACTCTGTCTAAAAAAAAAAAAAAGAAAAAATAAATAAAGTCTTCCGGCCCCCGGTAATGTATGTTCATAGTAAACCAAGATTCTTGGGTTCTTTAAGAGGCCCAAGATAAATTTGGGGATGAAAATGGTGGAAATAGTGCTAAAATAGTCCTTCTGCCTGGGATAAATGAACATGAGTCAGTGGGGAGGCAGCATTTTCTCCTTGGAAAACATGTGTGTAATTCTGCAATTAGAGGTTCCAGTAAAAGTGGGTGGGCAATTCTCTGGGATATAAATCACTACCAATAGTCAAAGATGAACAGCTGTGGCTACAACGGGCTGGGGCCAGGGAAGTTCAGGCACTCCACGCTTTATGTCATGACCACCTTGGAACCTTCCCCTGACTTTGGCTATGGATCTCTGAGATTCATTTTTCTCTGTTGCCTCTCAATCCTTCCTTATCTCAGTCATCTTGGTGATATTTATTTTAAAAATATGTATACTGTATATGTGTGTGCCTGTAGCCAGGTCACCTCCCTAATTAAAACTCTTCATTGGTTTTCTAGATCCACAGGTAGAATTTAAACTCTTGAGTATTGCTTACGGAGTTGTCTTAGTTTGAGTTATCCCCGAGGCAAAGATTTGAGTGAGGAATTGCCCACCGAGTGGTACAACAGCTGAGGCATTTATCCACCAATGCTTGTTTCTCTTCGGTGAAGGCTTGTTTCGGGGGATATTAACTTCCCACCATGTCTGTTCTGCTCCTCACAGAGCCAGCTCGCTCCTGGGAGTAACAAGGGCTTTCAGATGGAGAAGTGGAGGCGCTCAAGGTAGTAGTCATTTGCCTGTGGGGGAACTGTCCACTCAAGCTGCTGGCACCCTCCCAAGGTGAGCCAACAGGATGTGGGTGTCAGTGTGTGTGTGCTGTTTACTGCAAGGACTCTGCAAGGCATTTCTTCTTGGCCTCATCCTCTGCTCCTGCACCTGCTCCAAGATTTCACAGAGATGTCACTCTATGAGAAAGAAAAACAAATAGATCATATACACAGTTACAGCACATTTGTAAGTATCTGTTTATCTGAAGAAGCAGGGAGTTAATCTTTTTTTAGTTGATTGACCAGGCTGTGAGCTTTGCACTGTTTTCTTTTTTAGTATAAGGTCTCATATCCTTACTAACAGGCAGGAGAAGGAACCAAGTGGCAATATAAACAACTCACAGCTATCAAAAAACACAAATCCTTGTGTGATAGGCATGAGGCACTCTCTTCCTGGGCCTGGATGGAAATACCCTATAAGACTCCTTAAACAATGGAGGATTCTGTAATACAAAGGAGCAATTTAGTTGCATTCTTTAGACTCTCCTTAGTAAGGCAAAACAAAGAATATGACCAAGTGTGTGGAGATTTAACTTGAGTTTCTGATTAAATAAGGCTTGAAATCTGTTCCTGAATAGACAATTTTCCCCAGGCTCCCATATTTTGCACATGCTGGTCCCTCTACTGAGACTTCCTTTCCCATGTTTGTCCATCACTGCTTCTGTGAAATCTCCGACCAGTGCATACATCCTTGTCTCTGCAGAATACCTGAAAATACTTTGTCATACCCTTTGAAACTATTAACCCCTTTCTAAAATTAATTTTATTTATCTGTCAAAGTGTCCACAATAATGAACTTTAAGGCCAAACATTTTTGAATCTAATATAATCTTCATTATTTTAATAGCATACTCACCTAATCTGTAGAGCACTATGTATGCTTTTCTTTTTCTTAAAAACATCTATTTCCTTGATTCAAAGGCAATTGCTAAATATTTTCTGTGGGCCAGGCTACATCTATAATTTATTATCCCTATCCTATCCTAAGGAAATTTATTATTCTGCTAAGAAGCTGATGTATAATCCAGGAAATAGCTAAGAGTTAATTCCAGTCACTTGGCAAACCAGAAGGAATTCATGCCATGGGGAAATCCAGTGCAAGTTCGGGCAACATCTTAAGGTTATGAGGCTCCAGTTGAGCTTTGGAGGAAGAATGGGATATGGCTCTTCTGATGATAGAAGGAGGACATCCTGAAACAGTATAGTCCAGGTGGCACAGAACTTCAGTGGGAATAAGCAAGGTGTGTGATTGAAGGAGAGTAGGACCATGATGGATTTTCCTGAAACAGCCTCTTTGTGCTGGTTGGAAGGGTGTGTTCACTGAAAGGTGTAATTGGAAGGGCGCAGGTTGGCGAGAACCAGGATGCCAGCCAATGGGATTTAACATTCAACTAACATATAACCAGTGATTTTTTAAAGAAAAAGATGGACACTAAGATGCTTGTGCATAGGAAAGTCAATGTGGCCACTGTATGGATTGGGTGAAGATGAGAAGTAGACTGAGATGGGACAAAGGCAAGATGGCAAGTCAGGAGATTGTCCCACTGAGACCTTCAGGAGAACAATGCTTGAGGTGAGGAAAGGAGAATAGATGCTTGTTTGGTGGGACATTAGTCTGGAAGGCAAGAAAGAAGGATGTAATAACAGCCACAATGTTTGGCTCTTGTCCAGGAGAATAGAATAGTGTTGATGGTGGTGGATGGGTAGGAGAAATTCACCCAAAGAGGTAAGACTTGTTGAAGCCACATAAATGGAGTGCATTTGTGTGTGTGTGTGTGTGTGTGTGTGTGTGTGTGTGTGTGTTTAGGGGGCACAGAGTTTTGCTGTGAGAAGAGGAGCAGAAGTGGAAAGAAGATAGAGGTAGTCAGAGGGCGGATTAATTGGGTTAAAGCCAGTTAGGATTTAATGGGGCTAAAGACCATCTTTGAATATAGCTTAGTTTCAGTCATACCCACTACTTGAGCCATTCTTTGGAGCACGCAGGGGCTCTGCCTTCCCAGAGCATCAATAATGCAGCAGGGAAATTGCAGGTCTGTTCCTGAATAACGACACGGATTAGTAACGTAAGCCATTTGAAAAGCTCTTCCTTTATCACTGTAATTACAAACATAGCCCGTGTTTGGGACCTGGCATGGAATTTGATGCTTGACTTTTCAATATGTGACCACACAGTTTCCATATACTTTCTTTTTGGCTGATGACACTACTGAATTTTGTACGTAGATACAAATGCAGCCATTCATAGCCTATACAAAAACACGTCTACAGATGTTTTGCACAAGAATCACGCTCAGTGACTCTCAAAATACTTTCACCACCTCCACACTCCTGAGGGGTATAATACACTCAGATCAATAACAGAGAGTTAATTTTTATGTCTTCCATTTCAGTGGGAGAATGGAAAGGCATACATCCCTGAGTGCTTGAGTCAGAATCTACGGTAGGGAGAGTGGGAAGCCCTTCAGGAGGCAGGCCCCTCCAAGGGGACTCATTGTTTTCTAATTCAAGTGCAGCCTGGACTTATCTTTCTGCCAAAGCTGTATTTTCTGCCCTGCCTTCTGCCCTTCGAATCCGAAACCTAGCCTCAACCCTTAAACGCTCTTCAAGAGCCAGTTGTAGTTTTCTCTTCAGCCGAGAGACGACCTCTGACTCACATAGCCAAGGCCATCTCTTCAATGTGCCATCCTGGCCCTTGCATTTTGCATTTGATTATCTCTTTGAGTGTCTGTCTCCTCCTCTAGACTGTGAGCTCGCTGAGAGTAGGTGCTATGTCTCAGTCATCTCTGAAGCTCTGCATCATAGTGCTTGGCAGAGGGTAGATGGTGAAAGCTTACAGATGGAATAAATGAACGAGGTGGTTGATGAATCTATGACACACGAGCCGTTGCATGCTATGCTAGTTTCCAGGTGTTTGCAGCATTTCAGAATACCTGACCGCTGCCATCTTGATATGGTTGATATGGAATCCTTGATATGAAAGGATATGGTACTTATCCTTACCATAGTGCTGCCCTGGAAGGCTAACAGTGACAGTATAATTATTCTCCTGTTGTATACAAAAAACTCAGGTACTTGAGAGTAAAGTGGTATGACTGAGGTTGATATCAGCAGATGGAGGAGTTAGGACCAGTACCTAGGTAGTCTGACTCCAGGATGGGGTTTTTTCCACTTCATCACATTTTATCTTTTCCAGCCAGTATGCGTTCCCTTTCTGCCTTTGGGGATTGGTTCAATATTTCTTTGTTGGAGCTGAGTGGGGGACACTCCAACAAATACCTGGCCCTTGCCTTTTCTGATTCTTCTGGAAGGAGTCCACTTTCCATGAGTGGAAAATCCAAAATAAACTATTTTTCTGGAGAGGCCCAGTGCCTGATCTCTCATGCTCTACATTTCCCGACTCTCTTCCAGAAGTTACACTGACCCCAGATGACTTTGGAGCCTCTTTCCGAGGCTTAGAGCAACAGTAATTGGCAAGCACTGTTTGGTATTCACCTTCTTAAAATAGAACACTAGAATACATATCATTCTATTTTTTTAAAGTTTTTTCCTCTTCTCTTTCTCCTCCTTCTAAGTCTCCTCTTCCTCCTTTTCCTCCTCTTCATCTTTCTACTCCTTTTTTTCCCTGTCTATTCCTTTCAGCATTTTAAAGCTCTTCACACACATATGGGCAATAAAATTTTTTTTGCTAAGTCACTTTTGCTTCATTATAATTAAAACTAATGTGTATTTTTTTTTCTGCAAAACTTTACTAAAGTCCCTAGCTAGAATACAAAAAACATGGGTTCTAGTCATTTTTTCTTAGTCCCTGGACTTGTGGCTTCAGAAGAGCCACATAATCTTTCAGTTCTCTTGTTGATCATGTTTCATTTTCAATTATTTATTTTTACAATTGCCTTCCCTACTGGACAGTGAACAAGTAGAAGGTAAGGCCAACATTCTGTTCAAATACACATTCTCAAGGCCTAGCACAATTTCCAGCAGATATTGTTTGAATGCAATGGCGCATGGAATGCCAGAGAGAGGATGGGAGGCAATTAACTGCAGAAAAGGTACACTGAGAAGCCCTGCTCACCAGTTGGGTGCTTTCCTTGATATTTGAGGAGGAAAGTAGCAGGGTCAAAGGGGTGGGAGGTGTGGAGATGACGACAGTAATGATGATGATGACAATGTGTGTGCATGCATGTGTGTGCAAGCACTCTCCTGTGCACACACATGTGATGTTTGTTCAGAATGGAGGACATAGAGTTGTTGGCAGGAAGGAAAGGAAGGGTGCCACAAGTGACAAAAACCCAGACAGTGGATCACTGAATATCAGGATTTGATCTAACCAGAGAAAATGGAGTCAAAATTCCCTAGTCCAATACCCAACAGAAACCTAGTCAAATACCCATGATCTTAGCACCACTGTGGCAAGAGCTGGGAGTCAAGAGTTCTTCTAACTCATTGGGTGACACAAGAAAAGCTGTCTCTACTTTAGGGTGACCTTTCAATTTCCAAGACAGCAGAGGACAATGAAGGTTATCAGCTGAATTTTTGGAGATGCAAAAATACCAAAGAGTTGTTGAGTGTGCCATTCTATCTTCTGGGAAAACAGAGGCATGCTAGGATTTGCTTGTTTTGGAATTGCTTCATATCAACAATGCCAAGGAAAAGGCCACATGCTGCCAGAAAGCCAAACTATGATTAGGATTGTTGGGCTAGGGATAAGAAATGCCCAGAAGATAGGATATTTTTTTCCAAAAGAAAGACTGTGAAATATATGTGAAGGTGAAAATAGAGTGACCACATATGATTAGTGTGATTGGGACCAAGACATTATGGAGAAGGCAATTCTGCTTAATTATTTAAAAGCAAAAGAGATACCACAAATGAATCCTATGAGAGAACGCAACTCAGGAGATTGACATGGGTATGAGGAAGATAGGAAAGTATTTTTACCAACACAAAGAGGAGTGTGGAATATATTTTCTAAGAATGCTTCATACATCCTATCCTTCTGATATGATTTGGCTCTGTGTCTAAATTTCATCTCAAACTGTAATACCCACATGTCAAGGGAGGGACCTGGTGGGAGGTGATTGGATTATGGGGGTGGTTTCCCTCATGCTGTTCTCGTGATAGTGAGTGAGTTCTCATGAGATCTGGTTGTTTGATAAGTGTCTGGTGCTTCCCCACGTCACTCACTCTCCTGCCGCCTTGTGAAGAGGGTGCCTGCTTTCTCTTCTGCCATAATTGTAAGTTTCCTGAGGCTTCCCCAGCCATGCAGAACTGTGAGTCAATTAAACCTCCTTTGTTTATACATTACCCAGTCCCAGATAGTATTTTTATAGAAGTGTGAAAATGGACTAATACACCTTCTTAGGAATAATTTTAACATTAAATTAATGTTCAAGATAATACAAATAGTGGTTTTATATAAGAAAACATTTTGTGTGAAAAGACCCAGATTCTCAGCTTTATGTATTCTGTGGCTGTCCCAACAACAATTTTCTTGGAATTAAGCAGCCATCTGTTCACTGACTCTCAAATGCTTTTCCCATTACAATGGCCAGCGTGAGAGGCTGAGACATACATCTCCATTCCTATATAAGAATTTGGGGGCATTTCAACAACTGAGCTGACTGTGTTTCATCTTCTCAAAGTACTTCTGTTTTGATCAATTTTTCTTATGAAATAGGGAAAATAAAATAAGAAAAACCAAAACCACAATTCCTATGAGTTTCATACCTTGTAAGTGTGTAATAACACTGCCAATACTCTCTATGAGCATCAAGGTAATTTTTCCATAAAACATCAGGCTTTGTTTGCTTTTCTTAAACTGAAGAAGCAGGTTTTGTCCTGCCATGACTTTGCATCGTTAGAGGCAACAGAGGGGTCTGTTTCCTGCATGTTTCCTTACTGCAGAGCACTGGGTTGTTCTGCATATAGTACTCTGCCAGTTGTCTGGGCATCATTTCATTCTTCTTGACTATGTCTCATCAGGTTTCACTCTGAGTTGATGATCTATTTTAAGGGTCACTGTTTCACTCTGCTACATCTGAGGAAACACTGTAAAACAATGCAAAACTAAATATTGGTTCTACATTATTGCAGGGGAGAGACTTTTTGCACATGTAGCCACCTTTCTCATAACATAAAAGAGCTGTAAACATCAAAGCCTAAATAGATCTGAGACCACCTGTGGCCCACACCAAGGAGAGAAATTTAACCCAGAGCATTTTTAGTTTGAACACAAGCAAATATGATTCCTGGGCAGAATGTCTAGAAGAAAAATAAATGGGCACTACATCTTTCTTTGTCTATAGAATGAGGGAATAAGATGTCAGATGAGAGTTGATCATGGGTTAGGAAAACTGGTGAATTGGGGAAATTTGTTTTCAAAGGCACTAGCCTCCACATTCCCTGAACAGTGTCTCAGGCTCTCTGAAAGGCAGTTGATGCCTTAGACGCTTGAAGAAATTAGTGTTAGTCATTTTCCACTAGAAAGCGGTGTCATGGCATGCCCTCTCCTCATCCTCCCTTCTCATTGGACCCATTTCTTCTTCCTTCTTGAAGTCATCATATAACATGGACTCCGTATCTGACAAGCACCAATGATCGCAGAATGAAAGTTCTGCCTCTCTGCCTGCAACTTCACAGTGCAGAGGGTCAACCTAAATGTTTGTACTCAACATTTCTTGACTTTCATTTTCTAAATTCATCATCACTTTTTAAGCTTTCAGAAGTCCTGGGTTTTAACTGCTTGCAGGAGTTCTGGGTTCTAATTACTGTGAATGATACCTGATAATTTCCCTGGCCACAATTTCTCTGTCTGAATTTTAAACATCAAAAAACATACTGCATATGATAGCCAAGAACACATTTTAAGTCAAAAAATTTAATATACTCATGATGATGATAATTTTCCAACCACAGAGAAAATGGTTTCACACACTTGTTTTTGCTGAAATGCTGGCAGTGTGTGTCTATTGAGGCATTCGTCTCCTTCCTACCCAAGAGACTCTTCCCATTGCCTCAGGGTTGAGGCTCACATCCCTTCCTCCAGCAAGAGAGTGCTGCAAGGCCGTTCAGTATAGAGATTTATGTGTGCTTCACTTAAAATGAATCTCACCCCTGTTACCCACATAAAATATTATATCTCAGGCCATCACCAAGAGGAAATTCCAAGTCAGCTAAATGCCTTCCTGATCGTGACACAAGAGCATGAACAAGGCTCTAAACCAGCTCCGGCGCCTGCCTCACTTTCCAGCCTTGCCTCCACCAGACCCACAGTGCACCCCACGCTTCAGACAGACACAATCACTTGTACTTTTCCACTGTTCTTGCTCTGACTTGCCTCTGAGCAGACATCCCCTTGATCTGGATATCTTCCATTCATTCTTCAAAAAAAGGCATCCTGTCCTCTGGGAAACTGAAACACTACTTTGCTGCTGTAAGGATGAGATTACCATCATTTTTTTTCTTGGCACTACTGGCATTCATTTTTCTCCTATTCTCTTTATTATTTTTTAAAAGCATTTAAAAACTTACAAATAAGTGTGTGTAATATAGCCATATACTTTAAAGAATAATAATAAAATGAACACCCAGATACCTACCATCTGGCTTGACTGTCAACTTTTTGAAAACATTGTGTGCCTTTCCCTGATCCATTCCCTTCCCCTCCCTAGGAAAAAAATTCAGATCCCCACTTTCCAGAATTTTTGAATTTTCTTTTTTATTTCTGTAGACTTTGACCACATTTGCAATCATACATAAACAACACATTACATGTTTTACTTATATTTAAACTTTCTGTACATTGAATCAAATGACTTACAATTCATATTCTTCTGATTTGCTTTTTTCATTCAACATTATATCTTTGAGATCCATCCATGATAATGCATAAGGCCAATGTCCATGAGTTCTTTCATTGTTATATAGGGTTCCACTGTATAA
Source organism: Piliocolobus tephrosceles (assembly GCF_002776525.5). NCBI lineage: Eukaryota > Metazoa > Chordata > Mammalia > Primates > Cercopithecidae > Piliocolobus > Piliocolobus tephrosceles. Next base: position 16,401,601 of record NC_045448.1, read on the forward strand.
ATCATCACAATGTATGTATCCATTCTACTGATGATAGAGTATTATTTTTTATTCTTGTAAGAAATTCTCATAAACGTTTTTGAACATTTCTCTTAGTGTAGATTGCAAGTCAGAAATATAGTTTTTAAGCTATATACTTAGAAAAAACAGTGTTGTGTCAAAAATGCAAATTTCATTCTTTTAGGCAATGCTAAATTGTTTTTGAAAGCCGTTATACCAGTTTATCCTTTCTTTACTATCATTTGTAGTTTCCAAGTTTTTTTTTTTTTGTCTTTCCTTTATTTTCTCCTTTTTTTTTTTTTTTTTTTTTTTTAAAGGTGGAGTCTCGCCCTGTCACCTAGGCTGGAGTACGGTGGCGCGACCTCAGCTCACTGCAACCTCCACCTCCCAGGTTCAAGCGATTCTCCTGCCTCAGCCTCCTGAGTAGCTGGGATTACAGGTGCCTGCCACCATGCTCAGCTAATTTTTGTATTTTTACTAGAGACAGGGTTTTGCCATGTTGGCCAGGCTGGTCTCGAACTCCTGGCCTCAAGCAATCCACCCTACTTGGCCTTCCAAACTGTTGGGATTACAGGCGTGAGCCACTGCGCCCGGCCTTTTTTCTTTCTCGCCTTCTTTTGAACTGATTTATATCTCTTTCATACTTTAATTTTCTTCAACTACTGTGGAAGTTACACACACACACACACACACACACACACAAGTTAAATTCTGAACTTGGTCAGTATCTTTAACTTCTTCTAAACAGTATGAAAATTTTATGACACATTAACTCTGATCATCTCAATTCTAAATAATTTGCTAATGTCCTGAATTTTGGCTCTTTCTTGTTTGCTTAGGTATATGAATTAACTGTGCATATTATAATAGTTTAATGCAATAGATATTTTTACATTTACTCACATTTTTAACATTTTATTTGTTTCCTATTCCATTTGTAGTCTTCAACTTTCCTTCTGAAATTATTGTACCTCTTCCTTTTTTCTTAAAGTAGTGATTTGACTTCAGTCTTTCTTCTTTCTCCTCTGATGATTCTAATTAGACATATTAATACCTTCTGAGTTTATTGTTCATGTCTCTTTACTTGTGTCTTTCTATTTTTTGGTGGTGGGGGGCACATTCTGAGTAATTTTTTTCAGATAAATCCTCCAGGTCATAAATTTTATCTCCAATAAAATTGGTGATTTTTTAAACACATAGACACTTTTATTTTATCTCTATAATTTGTATTTGTTGATTTTTTTCTATTTTACATGTGTCTGATCAATTTTAATATCTTATTTCTTCATTACACTTTTGATTCCATTTTATATTTCTAGAAACATTACAGATATTTGTTTCATACTCTCTTCCTTATAATTGAAATACCTGCAGCCTTTTCCCTTGTAATTCTATATGATTTACACCACCTCTGCTGGGGACACTTTTCCTTTTCTGTTGAGTAAGTTTTAATTGTGAGCTCATGCTCTTCAGTTCTTTATCTGTGGGAATTCTTTGAAGTCTTGGTTTAAAATACATTTCTGCAGAGAGGATTTGCCCTTGGTGTCTTTGGAACAGTAGCATTCTAGGCCTGTTCAGAACTAAAGCCTAGAGGGTATTTTTGGTTTTGGATTTTTTTTTTTTTTCTTTTTGCTGCATAGATAAGTTTAATTTTGATCATAGACCTACAGGAGTATAGGCACAAGTTTAAAAATTATTTAAAAAGTTGGTTTTTATTTTTTTTTTTTTCTTGTTTAATTAAAGCATAGCCTCACCGTGTGCTTTTGTAGGGTGTGTTTTATCCCCTTGTTTTCCCATTTGAAATGTTGCTCCTCAAAGCGGCCTGGCTTTTGTGGGTATCTTTGATTCAGTCAATCCTGCTAAAGGCCAAGGTTTGTCTTTGGTCTTATTTGATACTTATGAAGACCCAAGTTTTCAGCACCCAGATATCAGCATACCGCCTCAAAGTACCTGGCTCCTGGACTAGTTTCACCTGTGGAATCGTGCTTGTCACTTCCTTGTCATTTCTGGCTTCTGAGGAATTTCCTTTCCATCTACTTTAGCTATGTATCTCTCTCTATATAGTTAATTTAGCTGCATTTAAACTGTGCTTAAGTGATTTTCCTGCGTATCTAATCCCTCATGTTGTCATAAATAGAATCCCCATCCTGAAAATTGTTCAGTCTTAACATTTATCACAATTGCCACAAATATCTGGTTTACTTATCTGACTCTCCCCAAGAGCTTCTTAGCAGCAAGAACTGTGATTGCTTCATCTTTTAATTCCAGTGCTTGATACAAAGTAGGGACTCAATCAAAGTTGCATGAACAAAATAGTACATTCTGAAAACCAATAATCCAGCAACTGGAGATTTCCTCTGTACCAAACAGAATCAATTTATTAAAGTTGGTTACCCTTGCATTCCAGGTTGATTACTATAAATTGGATATTTGAATAAATGATGGTCTTCTTTCAAAAATTCTGAATTTGCTGGAGGATTTATGGGATTGGAAAACCATGCTGAGAGTTAATTGACTTGGATATTGTATACCCTGAGGGACTACAGAGAATGTGTGGGAAGGGGTGAGTCCAACAGGCAGCACCGTGAAGAGGCAGGATCTGATAAGCAGGTGCTTTTAATCTTCTGGGGTAGCACTAGAGGGGACCAGGAGCCTCCCATGAGACAGCATGGACATCCGAGCCTGGAGTGAAGGGTGAGCCCTGGCTGGATCCTGCCTACCCTGCTGGTGTTATCTTGAGGTGAGGGATGTAACTGCTCCTGGTCCTAGCCTCTTCTTCTCCACAGTCTCATCAGAGGACACTATGGCTAGCAGACTGATGTGCGGAATGTAGAGCAGGCCTGGCTGAGACTCTAGACTCTCCTGGCTGCATTAATTCAAAAACTATTGGACATAAAGTGACTCCAGTGAAGCTGTGAGTCCCTTCATTTGATCTCACATTATAATAATCAGAAATAGCTTGCGCCCACAGCTACCTCTTGCCCTCAACTAAAGAATTCTAAGTAGCTTTGAACTTCAAAAGGAAAATGAACATTTGCATGATCCCTTCTCTTATTGCAGTGGAATGGTGTTGCAGCATGGCAAGGTGATGGTTGGACTGGAGCTCAGGGATTGAGGCCGCACTCACTCTTAGCTCTGTCACTACTGGGTACCTTGCTTAGTAACCTTGGGCCAGTTGCTCCCCACTGGAGACCTCAGTTTGCTCATCTATTCAGTGAGGTAGGGCACAGAATGCTCTCTAAGGTGTTTCCTAGTTTAACAAGTCTAGGATTCTGTGATTCACAATGTTTTACTTCCTGATTGTACTATAGGCTATGATTTATCTTCTTCTTTGGAAACTGACAAAATAATTTCCAATAAGGCATTCCATCCCCCTCTAAAAATAATGTAGATGCATCTTTTGAATCTGTTACTAAGTACTTTGCCTATAGATATTAGGTGAGTATTATTTCAGGAGTCATACATTTAAAAATCACATCAGAATAAAAATATATCACCCATTGCTCATTTTTCCTGTGGATGTATAGGCCTACCTACTTTTTTTAGTCTGCTAAAATTGTCTTGAGAATCATGCATTTTCAAATGATTATTTTTGGAGACTTGGCCAGAACTAATTCTTCCATATAATCACAATGTAGAACCATTCAATTGACTCTGAGACCTTAGAACAGACTAGGTCTGGATGGCTACTGTATGTAGACTTCCTTCGATATTTCAAATTGTCCTCAGTTCCCTTCCCTCAGCTCTTACAAATGGAGTTTTAGGGTTATAGTCATTGATTTCCTAGGACTTCATGCCCAGTTCCCTTGTGGAGACACTGACAGCAGCCTTCCCTTCTTTCTCTACCCAAGATGGTCCAGTTTCTTCAACACACCTGTAGTGAGCACACACCCAGATGCTGAGCTGGGCACTGGGAGAAAGGGAGCTACCAGAGCAGGTTCCCAAAGACCTCATGGGCTGGTTTAGTGGGGGTGGCAAGATAGAGTTACTTGATGAATCCCAAGGCCCTAGACACTCTTGCCTCTACAGGCTCCTTCTGCTGTTAAAATAAAAATTGAAAAATTTAAAATCATCATATATTTTATGACTACATTGGCATAAAGATAAACACAATCTGGGCATGAGTCATTATTACATGTTCATTAATGTTACTATGTTCAGTTTGTCTTTTGATTTTAAAGGAGATTAAAATATTTTTATTCATCCCTAAAAGTATCATGGGTCCCAGGCACCGTACCTAATGGAAAAGTCAGCCCTGGGCAGGTGGAGAGGGGTTATACCTATGGAAACTGGCAAGTGAGCCTTCAGAAGAGCTCTGTGGGTACACAGTACTCTCTGGGACCCCAGAGCAGGGTTTCTTAATTCAATAAGGCATGCAATGAGAAGTGCTACCCTGTCCAGGGAAGAGAGTTAATAGGGAAGTTTAAGCCTAGTGTTAAAACTAAGTAGGAATGGAGCAGGCAAAGAGAGGTAGAAAGGCCCTTTTGGAAGAGAAAACAACCTGAGAAATGAAGAAGTAAGAAATGAAAGTCTGTGCAGAAAACCAGAAGCTTCTGGATGTAGGTGCAAGAAGTACCAAGCAGGAATGGTCCAAGATAGAGCTGGAGAGGTGGATGGGTCCAAACAGTGATGAGTCTCATGGGTCACTTGACTGGCATGGACTTTGTCCTGGATGGACAGTAGGGATCTATGGGCTTAAAATGAGAACAGGATGATCAGACTTCAGATTAGAAAGACTGGAAAATACACGTATTAATCAAATCAGATGAGGAAGAAGAGTGAGTGTGTGTGTGTCCACTTATGTGCACACAAGCATTTTCTGGGCACATTCTGCTCCATCAGGGCCTCTTTGAAAGCCAGTGAACTTTCTTCCATGGATGTGTCATAGGCTGGGAAGGCACAGCCTCTGACAAAGTCAGCTTTAGGAGCAGAGGCTGCACAGTATGTTCTCTCAAAACTCCTCTGAAAATAATCACTTAAAAAACTTTTGTCCTGTGATATTATATGTGGCAATGTTTGGCACTATTCTCAAGAAAGCAGAGAGAGAACAATCTCTTAGAGAAGTCCCATTTTTCCCATCCTACTAAATATCACACAGTTCCCCAAAGTGACTTTGCTGTCGTCTGTCGCCCCATGCCTTCCTGCATGCTGTTCCCTTTGCCCAGAATACATTTCCTTTCTTGTCTTGTGTGTTGAACACCTGCCTGTGTTGTAAGATGCAATTCAAGTGGTTCCAATGAAAGTTCGCTTGATTCTTCTCTCTGTGTGAGAGAAGTGAGTGAGGCATTACTGCTTCCTTGGATCAGCTGTGGCAAGGCATGATTCTCTCTATGAGAGCCCCTTCACTGGGGCCCCACTGTGAGCATGACTGAGTCCCTATAGAAGAGCAGGTCCTTGAGGGCATAGACTCTGTTTCAGTGTATCCTCAGGACCCGGGCCACTCCCAGCACATGGGATCCAGGATAACCTTGAATCAATAAATGAGTTACTCCTGAGCTCACTTCACTTCAACAGGATGGACTCATCACTCCTGGTTTTAAGCAAAGTGCCTCACATCTAAAAAAAATCCAATGCAGCAGGGTTTTTGAACTTTAAGCTGTATGTCAATGTTTTTCACAAAGCTGTGTATGCTTTAACATCTCATTTTCCCAGTGTTATCTCACTTCTTCAGAGGTTGTATAAATCTCATATTACAGGGGTCAAAGTCGTCACCACAGGGTGTTTTTTTGTTTTGTTTTGTTTTGTTTTGTTTTGTTTTCTTTGCGTGTGAAAGAGTTTCAGGCACACAGTTCATGTCAATACATTCTACTCCAGAGTCTTTTCTAATAGAATAAAAAGAGACCATGCATGTGTTTAACTAGAGTTCAGTTTTCCGGCTTGATTTGTCTGCCTTACACAGAGGAGTGCATTTAGGAATGAGTTGAATGCTTGTGATTCACATGGTGAATCTGGGTGATGATATGTCCAGGGCCCTCAGAGGAAGTAGAGATGATGGAATACACTCTAGGCCTCTCAAGATCAAGGCCCTTCTGTTTGCTAAGGATGGAGGAAGAGTGAAAAGCCTTGAAAATTCTTAGTTATGTGCCTGAGTCTGCACACAGGCAGGTGCCCAGAGGCTCAGTGCTCTTCTCTGGTTAGCTATGTCCTCTGGCCCCTGAGCAGAAATATACAGGCTGGGATCAATGGGAACAGGCTAGAACAGGCCACTCAGAAATAACTGCTACTATTTACTGAGTGAGCCAGGTACTGTGTGGGGAATCTACAGACACAATCTTATTCAATACTCACAGTTCATTCATTCAAGAAATACTCAGTAAATAACTTCTAGTCACCATTGTGGGCAATGAGATACAGAGATTGTTAAAAGATTTAAAACACAAAGCCCCAGTTCCCCCACAGAGTCTACATTATGTTTTGGAAGGTACACAGACAATAATGAAGCATGTAAACAACAAACAGATAACTGTGTTGATAAATACCATAAAGAAAGTAAACAGGGCAAGAAGATAGCGTGAGGTAATGGAGTGTATGTTATTTTATATAAAACGATAAAGAGAGGCCTCACTGATCAGATGGCATTTTGACCAAGACCCTGTTGAAATGAGAGAGTGAGCTACACAGATAAATGGAGGAACCCTGTGTTCAGCAGGGGGAACAGCATCTGCAAAGGTCTTGAGGCAGGACTGCAAGTAGTATCTTTGAAAATAGTAATCATCCTGCAAAGTAATTGCTATTGTCCTCATTTTACAGATAAAAAATCGGAAGCACCATACGGCAAAGCAGGTCATCTAAGGTCACAGGACTGGTGAACGTACAGCTGTAATTTCAGCCTGAGTCTCTCTGACTCCAAAGTCTATGTTCTTTCCTTCACGTTGCTGTGTTCAAAGGCAGTGCTGGTGATACAAAAAGAGGGAGTGGGATGCCCCCTGAATTTATCATCCCACCTCTCTTCCAGGAAAGTTTCTGGATCTTTCCTCCATCCATACATCAAGCAGTTTATCTTGACTGAGCAACCACTATGTGCCCACTTGTGCTGGGCACCAAGGGAAAGCCAGTGTTCCTGACCACCTGATGATCTTGCACCGGAGACAGCTCACAGAGGAGTCAAAGTCCACCTGGAGTAGGTCAGAGAATGAGAGCTGGCCTGGGAATGCTTGATGGGGGAGACAGACTATGAGCTGGGCGTGAAAGAATGAGGATTAGATAAGCTTCTGGCTTGGTACCTACTCAGCTTCCCCATCACCCCCACCTGTAGTAGGTAATATTCTTTGTTGACCCTCATTTCTTTCTCTACTTCTATTGCCAAGTCCTGTGGGCAGAATGTCGTCTGTTTCATTGACTTTGGCTTTGGCCCTATGATGTGCATGGGTTAATGGAATGTGAGTGACAGTGACAGGAACTGCTTTGATCTGAAACTTGGAGAGTCATGGCAAAGCTCTGCTGGTCTTTTACTCTTCCACTTCACCACAAGAATTAAAGCATACCAGAAGGTTCCTGGTCCAGAATGAGTAGACATACGGAGTGGACCTAAATCCAACCCATTTCCTAAAGTCAAGCTCAGCCAACCCGGCAGGTGCCAGTAGTATCACTGCTGGTCTGTCCACCATAAGCCAGTGATATGTTTGTAATTGTGTATTACCTGGCACTCTTGCAGCAGTATTTAAATAATACACCTTTGCTCTCAATCATAGGTAAACTCAGGTAAGCACCTTAACTGCTTTGGGGGAGGGGGTACATTATGAAAACCAGCCAGAAAATGTATTAGTCACTCAGGTTCATGAACTCTGCAGCTCAAGATTCTGTCTCTGACTTTATAGATGTCCCAAGAATTGTGTTTTTGTTCCCACCCCCCTCACCTTATCATCTAGCCTACAGATTGTGCATAGCACAGAGTACGAAAATTTTTTTTAGAAGTTGGTTCCTGTATTAGTCCACTTTGCATCACTGTACAGGAATACCTGAGACTGGGCAATTTACAAAGCAAAGGGATTTGTTTGTCTCATGGTTCTGCAGGCTGTACAAGAAGCATAGCAGCAGCATCTGGTTATGGTGGGGCCTCAGGATACTTTTACTCATGGCAGAAGGCAAGGGAAGCTGGTACATAATACGGTGGGAAAGGGATCAAGAGAAGAGGAGAGGGAGGTGCCAGACTCTTTAACAACCAGATCTTACACAAACTAATAAAGTGAGGACTTACCCATTACGGGGGGGAGGACACTAAGTCATTCATGAGGGATCCACTCGCCTAACCCAAACATCTCCCACCAGATCCTACCTCCAACATTGGGGTCACATTTCAACATGAGATTCAGAGGGGACAAATATTCAAATTCTATCAGTTCCTGTGTCCCAACAATTTCTAGTTCTTTACAGTAGAGAATATTAACTTTGTTCCATGAAATCCTAGAGCACTTTAGGGGCTACTGAAGGGCCAGCCATGGTAAGAGAAGACAACAAGACCAGGGATTCTAGAACCCCATCTGGGCTGCAACTTACAAATTTCTACTTTTATTTGTTGTATGCAATCAGATGCCTTATAAAACTTTGTTTGAAGCTGAAATCCACTACTGAAGAATGTTTGGAATCACTAGTGTACATGGAAAGCCCCACTTCCACAGTCTGGTATCTCAGGGCCTCTATAACCTTTCCCCACTTTTTAGTCTAATGGTCCAGTTTCTCCCTTGGCTCTAGTCCCCATTCCCAACAGTCTGTGCACTCCAGTTACTGTTCCCATGCATGTTCAGTTTTCTTTTGCCTCCCTTCTCTCTGTTTGCAAAGCCTTTCCCACTGCTATCTGCCAAAGCCACCATTTGTCTCCCAGGACCTAGCATCAGAGACAGAGAAAGTCCCCCAGAGACTGTCTAGTCCAACCCCTCTACTTTGTAATGTTGTAATGTTGATTTGTAAATTCCGACATCAATTGAGTATTTATTAAAGACAGGCACTGATAAGCATTTTACATAAATCAGTTCAGTGAATCCTTCAATATTTTGAACTGTGTGCTATTATTCTTTCCATTTTATGGAGGAAGAAACTGAACCCTAGAGAGGTTAAGTAACTTGCTCAAGGTCACACAGCAAGTTAGTACATAGTCAGTGTCTGAATTTATACAGGCTCCAGAGTCTGTATTTTAACCCTTTCAAAATATTGCCTTCCTCATTTTATAGATGAAGAAACTGTGCCATTCAGTTGAAAGAGATTTGCTTAAGGTTACACAGCTGGTTTATGACCAAGCAGGTCAGTGCCCAGGCCTCTTGGTGCCAGTCTGGGCTTCATTCAACCTTGGTTGTGCCTACGCTAGCGATGCCTAGCTGGTGACAGAGCCAGGAGGAATCCTTGCAGTGGTGCCTCCTGCCAACTGGTCATACCTGTGTGCAGTCCACGCTGGGCATGTTCTCATTTGCTTGCAGAGTTGGAAGGGATCTTGGAGCATGTCCATGCCAGTGACTTTTACCCGACTACCCATTAAACTTACCTGGGACAGTTTTAAAAATACTGCTAAGCTGCACTCTCAGGGTGTCTGATTTAATAGTACAGGGATTGTGCCAGGACATTGGTATTTTGGGCACACTCCCAGGTGGTTCTGAAGTGCAGCCAAGGTTGAGATGCTCTGCTGTAATCCAACATCCTGCCGCACCACCCCATTTCACAGAACGAGAAATGACCTATGTCAGTCCCCAAGTAGTCAGAAGCAAAGCCTAGCCTAGAGGAGACTCACTTCTGATATTAAACCCCATATTTGATTCCACTAAACAGGAGTTCTGCCCTGATCATATCAGGCATCGACACCTTCCTGTGGCACATGAACCCAGAGCATAGCAAATCAAATCCCACCTGGTTGGAGAAAAATAAAATAAAGACTATTGGGCACCGTCACCATAAGTAGGGACTGCTATCACAAAGTATTATAGACTGGGGAGCTTACAAACAACAAATTTATTTCTCACAGTTCTGGAGGCTGGAAGGCTGAGATCCAGGTGCCAGCGTGGTTGGGTTCTGGTGAGGACCCTCTTCTGCTTGCAGAGAGCTGACTTCTCACTCCATCCTCACATGGCGAAAAGACAGTGACTTAGCTGTCTGGCCTCTTCTTATAAAGGCACTAACCCCACTCACGAGGGCGCCACTCTGACCACCTAATCACCTCCCAAAGGCCCCACCTGCTAACAAGATCACATCAATCCCGATGCCATGCTGCTAGGAGGTGGGGCCTTTGGGAGGTGATTGGGATTAACTAAATGTTTGTGGGGAACACAAACTTTCAGTCCATTGCAGCCACAGGACCTGGATGTCATTGAGGTCCCCTGTGATGCACAACCCAGTGGTTGGGGATCAGGAAATGTAAGCTTCAAAGGCTTTTTCCATTGTCCTTTGTATTAAATTCAGTAACTCATGTAGTAAATTCAGTAACCCTGGACTGTCATGGTTCTGCCCCCTTTCAAGGGGTATTGGCTGAGATCTGGCTACCACCTTCCTACCTTCCACACCGTGGAACCCCAGTACTTCATATGGAGCACACCCTAAACAATGATTTTCTAAAAATAGTCATACCCAAACACCTCATATTTTATCTTTTTTTCTGAAAAAGAATTTTAAAATCTGACATACCACTTAAAACAAAAAACAAATCGCATGAGTATAGGCATGCCAGTTTAACTGGGGATTAAAAAATCCTCACTTTCACAGCCTCTTGCTATGTAGTTGTCCCTGGTTACTGTTCTGCCTCTGTCACCACAGAGACCACTCTGGGCCAGTAACCATGGCGATAGGAGAAGACGTGAGCAGATGGGAGCACTATGTGCAGAACTTAAACATCCTTGTGTTGGGGGGAGGTAAGTGGGGAATGAGGCAAGGAGAGGAAAGAAATCTAAGAGAGACAGAAATAAGTTACAAAATCCTTAACCTAGGAATAGATTGCAATGTTGGGGACAAACCACAGGGCATGTTTTTTTATTTTTATTTTTTGCTGCTGAGCCAAGCTCTTCTTTTTGATTTCAATAATGATTTATTCCTAGGGAAATGGAGACAAAAGCTTTCAACGTACAGAGCTAGACGCTTTTTTTTAACCATAAATGTATTGCATTAATGTATATTTAATGCATTATTCAACTTGGGAAGGCAAGAGTCTGAAACCCTGTCAATTTAGGTACAATGTAATTGTGGCGTATTGGGAAGACCATAGCCTGTGCAGGAGGAATGACATTGGGACACAGACCCTGCCTTGGCCAGTCACCTCCTGGAAGCCACAGGCCAGGCCCTGCTTCCAGAGACTTGGCTTATAAGATTCTCTGAAAGGGAGTCAACAGATAGTTGGCTCTGAAATTATGCAAAAAGAAAATCTTAAAGGATGCTAAACTGACACTTTCTGTATTAGTTTTTGCTGAGGTTCCAAAGAATGACACCAGTAAACTAGGTGGCAAGCAACCATGCACGGCATATGAAGAAATTGCAAATTCAGTTTTTTAGTTCTTAGTCTAAAAGTAATAGGGAAGTGGCCAGGGGCAATTTCTTTGCAGAGATATTTGGCTGAGTATCACTCCCAGCTCATGGGAGAGAGAAAGGGGCCATTTTCCTGACACTTACCTAAAACCAAGGAAGGGATTATCAATAAAACCACTTGGAGCTTGATCCACGACCTTCTAGAATTTGGGGGAAACATACAAACTTGCACCTGACTCAGAATAGAGATCATGGCTGATGCTGCAGCCTGTAGGGTGGGTGGATGGGGCAGGGAGTGAGGGAGAGGCTGGGAAGAGAAAGAACATAGAAAGGAGGGGAAAAGATGTAAATTCCACGAAAAGTCACGGAGCTTTTGTTTTAGACTTAAATAAGCTTTTATTTGGTTTATTTATTGAAAGAGACTGAAAAAGTTGAAGCTAACCTGAGACTTTATGCAGAGTGGTGCTAAGAGGAGAAATGCATAGATGGTGAAAGTTGTGTCTCCTAGTCTTAAAGAGAAATGATGAGAAAGGATGAAATGGCTTTCTGTTTGTACCCTACAGGTGCCAGCCCATTCAATAAACTGGTTACAGGGTGTTAGGGAATGAATTGTGTCCTGTCAAAATTTAGACATTAAAGTCCTCACCCCCAGTACCTCAGAGTGTGACTGTGTTTGGAGATATGGTATTTAAAGAGATAGTTAAGGTAAAATGAGGCCATATGGGTGAGTCTTAATTCAGTATGATTTGTATCCTTATAAGAAAAGGGGATTAGGGGCTGGGCATGGTGGCTCACGCCTGTAATCCCAGCACTTTGGGAGGCCGAGGCAGGCAGATCACGAGGTCAGGAGATCAAGACCATCCTAGCCAACATGATGAAACCACATCTCTACTAAAAATGAAAAAAAAAAAAAAATAACTGGGTGTGGTGACACACGCCTGTAGTCCCAGCTACCCAGGAGGCTGAGGCAGGAGAACCTCTTGAATCCGGGGGGCAGAGATTGCAGTGAGCCAAGATTGCGACATTGCACTCCAGCCTGGAGACAGAGTGGAGACAGCCTGGTACCAAAAAAAAAAAAAAAAAAGGAAAGAAAGAAAGAAAAAAGAAAAAGGGATTAGGACACCACACACACAGAGGGAAGACTATGTACTTTGGTCCTCGATGGACTTCACAAAACCTGCTCAGAGACCAGAGTGGACTGGAAGATGCTGTGAAGTCCAGGAGGACCAAAACTGTGAAGATACCAAAAGATGACCATCTATAAGCCAAGATCAAAGACCTCAGGAGAAATCAATCCTGCTGACACCTTGGTCTTGGACTTGTAGCCTTCAGAATTGTAATAAAATTTCTGTTGTTTAAGCCACCCAGTCTGCAGTACTTTGTCATGGCAGCCCTAGCAAACTAATATATGGCTATGGCTGTTTTGGGACTCTAGCTGCCTGTATATTTGGCCTGAAGAGAGGTGAAGTCCCTCCAAGTATCTCTGCAAAATATTATTTATAGAGTCTTTAAAGAGACTTGAGGTTTTGCTGCCTCTCTATATCCTCCCCAGCTCACTCCTTGGCATCCATTCTTGAATGAAAGCCATTAACAGTCATTACTCATTTATCTGCATTGAGGTTATTGGATCCTGGTTTTTCTGGTACTTTGGATTCAGATAGGTAGAAATTCATGCCATTTCCCCTGGATCTCAGGACTGGAAAACAATGCCCAGGCAGGTCATGGTGGCAGGTGAAGTAGGGGGCTGCCTGTGCTGTGGTAGTTTAGGACAGATGGACAAGCCTATAGCCACCAAGTCACCAATCCAAACCAAACTGAACCTAAAACAAAGTCCCGCCGGGCGCGGTGGCTCAAGCCTGTAATCCCAGCACTTTGGGAGGCCGAGACGGGCGGATCACGAGGTCAGGAGATCGAAACCATCCTGGCTAACACAGTGAAACCCCGTCTCTACTAAAAAATACAAAAAACTAGCCGGACGAGGTGGCGGGTGCCTGTAGTCCCAGCTACTCGGGAGGCTGAGGCAGGAGAATGGCGTGAACCCGGGAGGCGGAGTTTGCAGTGAGCCGAGATCCGGCCACTGCACTCCAGCCTGGGCGACAGAGCGAGACTCCGCCTCAAAAAAAAAAAAAAAAAAAAAAAAAAGTCCTTTCCCACTTGCTCACTGATTCTGATAATGCTTTCCCTGGGGTTTCTTCACTCCTTTCCACAATGTCCAGAGCTAGAAGGAGCCCCAGAGCCTACTCTGTCCATCACAATGACACCTGATACACAATCTCCATTCATTCATCTGCTCACTTACCTAACAAATGCAAATAAACCAATAAAACAGGGATGAGATATGCAAACAAACAGAATTTGTATTTTTCCACGAGTTCTTCCAAGCAATTTCTTTCTAGGCCCAAAGAGTGCTTCTAAGGGGAAAGAAGTTTCCAGAAAAAAAAAACCTGCATTTCCAAGTGGCTGATAATGAGGCTTGGTCTGGTTGATTTCAAGAGTGTCTCACAAGCTTGTTCTGCTCAGAGACCAGGCTGAACTGGAGCCAGTACTGTGAAGTCCAGTGAGGACCAAAGCCACAGCCACACATGCAGCAGAAGAGCAAAATTATTCCCTCTACTGGTGCTTCCAGCCATGATGGAGGATGCAAAGGCATCCAGCTTTCCAGGAGCAATCCCTTTAGGGTTGCAGTCATGAGCAGGCACATTGCCTAAGCACCTGGTATTGCCAGGACCTATGCCAGGAAGATTTTCTTATTGCCCTTAATTTAATGCAAGAGCCCTGGAAGGTTGGTAGCAGTATCCCTCACCATATAAATGAGGAACAAGGTATCCAGAGAGGGTAAAGAATATTCAAAGCCACCTCATTAGTTTTAAATAGCACAAGTCAAGCCAATGTACCCTACTGTTTTGAGGCCAAGAACAGTTCCCTTTCTTTAACCCAACACTGAGGGATCCTGGAGCTATGAATGATTTAGAAGTCACTTGCTCACAAATCTTAGCGACAGGTTCACATCCTGAGAAAAGAAAAATTATAAACACCTGTGCCTCTTCACATGCCTGGCTGGGCTCCACGGGCATGAAGCTCACTAGGTTGGCACATCTAAAGGCACTTTTGTCATTTGGTGCACTGTGGGCTCCACAGGATGACTTCTTGCCACCTCTGATTCCCTGAGTAGAACACAAATCTTTAGCTGTCTAAATTGACCCCAAGAAGACAGGCCTTGCCCAGAGAGAGGGATTTGAAAGTTGGTAGGTGGAGATGGAGCCATAGTTTTCTATCTGTGGCCTGAGACATCTGTGACTCCCTCCAGAGGATCTGCCTCCAGACCTTAAGTTTGTGTTGGCTGGTGGGGATGTTAGGGGTGTGAAGTGTTAGGCTCGGCAGTGGTTCCTAGGAATGAAACATCATGGGCAGCAGTCCTGGGACCAATCTGTTAATTTATTTTCCTGCTCACCAGGATGAGAGCCCCCTCAGAGCATGGTCCCTCAAGAGCAGATCTGACATCTTCACAGCACAGAGGTGCAGTCTCCTTCTGCTACCAGGCCTGGCTGGGGAAAATTCAGCTAGAGACCTGGCACCATGCAAACCACAGGCTCTTCTAGGTCTGTGTTCCTCTGTGGTTCCTTATCCAATCTCAGAGCCTCTGAGTCACCTGTCCTCTCTCAGATGTCTCTGCTACTTCGTGGTTCTCTTTCCAGAATAAGAGACCTTCCCAGCACCTCACTGCTTCCTCTCCTACTGAACCATGACTCTCTCCCCTCTGCATTTGCTGACCTGTCCCGGATCCACTGGATTCTTTATGGAATATTCTATCTCCTGAAGTGGTCAAGCCTGATTATCCCTGAAGACACAACTTCCAGCTGCTTCTTTTGTGGCATCTGCTGACTCTCCCTGAACCCACCTGTGTCAGATTAGGGGCGGGTTGCATCTGTGGTAGATGCTGGTGGTGTCTTGCTTAGATCCCTTTTCCACACAGGGTGACAATCCCAGAGTGCTGTAAGTGTGGGCCACTGACTACTTACAGCTGGCCCTTTCTCTCCAGAACTTTCCTTGACCACATGGGGCCAGCTTGTGACAGTGGCTGACAGAGGGCTGGCATGGGGCTGCAAAAGGCTTGTTTCTGCCTCAGAGCCAACTGTGCCAATTTCATGGCACAATTTGGGATCTGGAAGTGAAGCTTGGGTCCATGCAAATCCCCATCCTGCTTGATTCACTACTCTGAGAGCACTCCCTCAATAATCACTTTCCTAGAAGTCCTGCTCTCAGACTGTGCTTCTGGGGAAACCAACTAAGACAGCATCCTCCCTGCCCCTCAGGTCGCAGTTAGTCTCCCTTGGATATTGCCATCAGTTGGAGCTTCTGTCCTTCAAGTTCTCAATTCAAACACACAACCCTCAGCCCACAGCCTTCTGCATTTCAGATGTCTGGTTTCTTCCTCCACCCCTCATCCTTGGGTGCAGCAAAACTGTACCTTGACCCTGCTACTCTTATGAAACCCATTCTGCCGTCCCTCCCTCCCTCCTGCCCTCTCCTCCCTCCTTCCCTTCCCTCCTTCCCTCCCCTTCCTCCCTCCATCCCTCCCTCCCTCCCTCCCTTCTTTCTTCCTTTAGCACCCTAGGCTTTAGGGTCCATCCATTCAAGCATCTCTGTCATGTCCTTAAGTTTTTCCCTTGTTAAATTTTTGTTGCATTTTCCTCAGACTGAACTCTGCATTGATGCAACTGTCTCTGAGACTCACAAGGACCTCTGGGGAAATTCATACCACTATGCAGATTGCTGCCTGAGAACATTTGTGGTCTCAACTTGAAGCTGCCGAGCAATCCTTCTGTTTCTGGAGTCAACTTTCTATTCCATAGTAGCTATTTAAAATCTTCTTGACGATTCTCAAAGTTCTCACCCACCACTTCCCACTCCTTCCCTGCAGATAACCTTATCTTCTACTTACAAAGAAGATAAGTGGCAGCAGATATCTTTCTCTACTTCCTGCCTTCACACCTATGAGCTTCTGACATCCACTCCTATCCTTTGAAAATTCCCTCCCTACAGCAAAAAAAAAAAAAACAAAACAAAACAAAACAAAAAAGAAAAAAGAAAAACCTTGTTCTCCCTGTGCTTTCAGTCTAAAACATCTGCCTAAGATTCCATTCCTTCTTTCTTGCACTTCCTTGAAGCCTCGCCTGTTAATCCTTCTCCCTTTGGCTGCTTTTGAATCTTTCGTTTTCCTGGAGCATCCCCTTTAGCTCAAGTAACTTCCATTCTTTGTCCACTCTGAGTACAGCCCCATCTCTCTTTGTCCTATGTTTATGTCATCTAGGTTTCATCCCCAACTAACCTGAAACTGCATTCACTAAGGCCCCAAACATCTCAATGAAGCTAAACCCTGCAACCACTGCTCAGGATTTCTTCGGCTGGCTGCATGCACTGTGGATTGTTCATCCTTGACCCCTCTCTTCTTTTGTGTTACTCCCCAGGTTAGTCTCAAGACACTTGGACCATTTCTTTTGAGGCTTTTTTTAGGAACTCATTCTCTTTTTGTACCTAAATTTTGTGTTTCTTTAATCCTGATTTTCTTCTCTTTGTCCCAAGATGTTTTTGAGGGCATGTTATCCACCCCATGAGGCATTTCCTCCACCCTTTTACAGAAGATTTTAGATTTCCCAGCATTGATGGCTCACACACTGCTTTAGATTACTACATCTAATCACCTAGTGGACATTTCTCTTCAGAAATCTCACAAACACATCAATCACAGCATACTAAAAATGGAACTCATTATGATTTACCTAGAACATCTTTCTCTTTCTGCGTTCTCAACCTTGGTGGGTACAGTGGATTGAATGGTATATTAGTCAGGGTTCTCTAGAGGGACAGAACAAATGCATACATATATATAAGGAGAGTTTATTATTAACTCACACAATCACAATGTACCACAGTAGGCCATCTGCAGGCTGAGGAGCAAGAAGAGCCAGTCCAAATTCCAAAACTGAAGAACTTGGAGTCCAATGTTTGAGGGTAGGAAGCATCCAGCACTGGAGAAAGGTGTAGGCTGGGAGGCTAGCCCCATCTCTCTCTTCACATCTTTCTGCCAGCTTATTTTCTAGCCATGCTGGCAACTGATTAGATTGTGCCCAACCAGATTAAGGGTGGGTCTGCCTTTCCCAGTCCACTGACTCAAATGTTAATCTCCTTTGGCAACACCCTCACAGACACACCCAGGATCAATACTTTGTATCCTTCAATCCAATTAAGTTGACAGTATTAACCATCACAAGTCCACCCCTTGTCAACTTGAACTCATTCATGTCTCCTGAGATCATACATAATCTTCAAATAAAGACAGTAATAGGATCATAATTATGCCTAATGTAATACAACTATCCTTTGTACAACTGGAAATGTACCAGTCCCCCACCCAAATACCATTACATAAAGTTAACAACACTTAAATGCTGATGCCAAGTCAATAAATCTTATGTCACATAATAAAGGATAAAGAAAATAAAATGAAGATATTTTCTTAGTACAAGTGTATACATGCACAAACATGTTTTTAACAAAAAGGAGGAAATACTCATGACAATTACAGTTATTCTTCCTGCAGCTAGTCATGTGGTTGTAGCTGGTATTAATGACCACATTCTTCTACTACCCATTCTGTATTCCGTTTGCACTCAGCAAGTACCTCAGCAGGTCATGGTTTTTTTCCTGGTGGACTGACTCAAACCTTCATTCCTGAAGGGTCTGGGTCATTTGTAGTCCTGCCTGGATTGGGCTGTTGCAGTTTCCCATTGACATTAATCAAAGGGCATGGTAATACTAAGAGATGCCCTAACAGATCTCCTGTATTCCACACATACTCTTCCTTACCTCCCTTGTGGAATAGTAGTCCGATTTCATTTTGATAGTCCGGGTTAATCACCCCAGCAACACTGTGACTCCCTTCTTAGCCTGTTGACTTAAAGATTGGAGAAGCCCAAAGTGTCCAGGTGGCAATCTTAACTTCTAGTTTAATGGAATTGTTGTGGTGTCTCCTCGTGGCAGTGTTCCTCCCTCTGGAACGAATACCTCTAGGCCAGCAGAATGCAATGTTGCAGGAACAGGAAGGAAAAATTTCGCTTAGTGAATTGCTAGGGATGATGATGAGTGGTGCTACTTCCACTTCCACTCCTTGATTCCTGGAAATCCTGGCTATTGGAGAAAGAGTACCATATATTGGATGCTCATTCAGAGCATACACAGCCTTCTGGAGAACTTTGCCCCAACTCTGCAAAGTATTGTCACCTGGTTGGCATTGAAATTGTGACTTCAAAATGCCATTCCACTGTTCTATCAATCCAGCTGCTTCAGGGTGATGGGGAACATGGTAAGACCAGTGAATTCCATAAGTATAAACCCACTTCCACACTTTTTTAGCTGTAAAGTGAGCACCTTGGTCACAGGTAATGGTGTATGTAATATCATGATGGTGGATAAGGCATTCTGTGAGTCCATGGATGGTAGTCTTGGCAGAAGCATTACGTGCAGGATAGGTAAACCCATATCTGGAATAAGTGTCTATTCCAGTGAGGACGAACCTCTGCCCTTTCCATGATGGAAGAGGTCCAATATAATCAACCTGCCACCAGGTAGCTGGCTGATCACCCTGAGGAATGGTGCCATATCCAGGACTCAGTGTTGGTGTCTGCTGCTGGCAACTTGGGCACCCAGCAGTGGCCGTAGCCAGGTCAGCCTTAATCAGTGGAAGTCGATGTGGTTGAGCCTGCATAACCTCCATCCCTGCCATGATGGCCACTTTGTTCATGGGCCCATTGGGTGGTGACAGGGGTGAATGGAGAAAGAGGCTGAGAGGTGTCCATGGAACAGGTCATCCTATCCACTTGATTATAAAAATCTTCCTCTGCTGAGGTCACTCATTGGTGAGCACTCACATGGGATACAAACATGTTCAGTTTTCGATCACTCACAGAGGTCGATTCACATACCTCTTTCCCAAATTTCTTTGTCACCAATTTTTCAGTCATGCTTCTTTGAAGACCCTGACCATCCAGACAAATCATTGGCTACAGCCCATGAATCAGTATATAATGGTACATCTGGCCATTTCTCCTTTCATACAAAGTGCACAACCAGGTGCACTACTTGAAGTTCTGCCCACTGGGAAGATTTCCCTTCACCACTGTCCTTCGGGGATGTCCCAGAAAGGGGTTGTAGTGCTGCAGTTGTCCACTTTTGGGTGGTGCCTCCATATCGTGCAGAACCATCTGTGAACCACTTCCTAATCTTCTCTTCTTCTGTCAACTGATCATAGGGAATGCCCCATGAGGCCGTAGGTGCAGGCTGGGGGAGATAAGGCAGGGTGGCAGGAGTGGAGACCATGGGCATTTGAGCCACTTCCTCATGTAACTTACTTGAGCCTTCAGGACCTGCTCTAGCCTGATCACCTATATGTCACTTCCATTTGATGATGGAATGCTACTGTGCACGACCCACTTTATGGCTCAATGGGTCAGAAAGCACCCAGTTCATAATAGGCAGTTCAGGTCACATGGGGACTTGATGACCCATAGTCCAATGTTCAGTTTCCACCAAAGTCCAGTAACAGGCCAAGAGCTGTCTCTCAAAAGGAGAGCAGTTATCTACAGAAGATGGCAGGACCTTGCTTCAAAATCCTGGAGACCTCTGCTGTGATCCACCTATAAGGGCCTGCCAAAAGCTCCAAACAGCATCCTTATGTGCCACTGACACCTCAAGCACCATTGAATCTATTGGGTCCTATGGACCAAGTGGTAGAGCATCTTGCACAGCAGCCTGGACCTGTTACAGAGCCATCTCCTATTCCGTACCTCACTCAAAACTGACAGCCTTTCATGTCACTTGATAAATGGGTCAGAGTAACAAACCCAAATGAGGAATGTGTTGCCTCCAAAATCCAAATAGGCCAACTAGGCATTGTGCATCTTTCTTGATTGTAGGAGGGGCCAAATGCAGCAACTTATCCTTCATCTTAGAAGGAATATTGACAGGCTCCACACCATTGGACCCCTAGAAGTTTTACTGAGGTAGAAGGTCCCTGACTTTAAGTCAGATTTATTTCACATCCTCTGGCATACACCAGTAAGTCTGGTGCATTTGCTACTTCTTGCTCACTGGATCCAATCAGCATAATGTCATCAATGTAATGGACCAGTGTGATATCTTGGAAACGAAAAGAGATCAAGTTCTCTCTGAATAATATTATGACACAAAGCCAGTGAGTTGATGTACCCCTGAGGTAGGACAGTAAAGGTCTATTTCTGGCCTTGCCAACTGAAGGCAAATTCCTTCTGGTGGGCCTTATGGACAGAAATGGAGAAAAAGGCATTTTCCAAGTCAATGACTGCATAACAGGTACCAGGAGGTGTGTTAATTTGCTCAAGCAATGAATCCACATCTGGTACAGCAGCCGCAATTGGAGTCACCACTTGGTCAAGCTTACGATAATCCACTGTAATTGTCCAAGATCCATCTGTCTTCTGCACAGGCCAAACGAGCGAGCTGAATGGGGATGTGGTGGGAATCACTACCCCTGTGTCTTTCAACCCCTTGATAATGGGACTAATCTCCACAATCCCTCCAGAGATGAGATACTGTTTTTGATTTACTATTTTTCTGGGTAAGGGTGCTCTAATGGCTTCCATTTGGCATTTCCCACCATAATAGCCCTCACCTCACCAGTCAGGGAGCCAATGTCGGGGTTCTGCAAGTTGCTAAGTGTGTCTGTGCCAATTATGCATGCTGGCACTGGGGAAATGACCACAGGATGAGTCCGGGGACCTGCTAGACCCACTGTAAGTCAGATATGAGCTAAAACACCATTAATTACCTGACTTCCATAAGCCCCCACTTTTACCAGAGGACCACAATGGCATTTTGGGTCCCCGGGAATCAATGTCAACTTAGAGCCAGTGTCCAGTAGTTCCCAAAATGTCTGATTATTTCCCTTTCCCCAGTGCACAGTTACCCTGGTAAAAGGCTGGAGGTTTCCTTGGGGAAAGATGGGAGAAAGATTTGCTGCATAAATTGTCAGTAGTGTAGTGGGGTCCTTCCCTAAGGGGGCCCAGCCTCCCCTGCAGTCAAAGAGTTCTGGGCCTGTAAACTTGCTCAAGTCTGGCAATTGATTGAGAGGCCGTGATTCTCTGTTTTTATAATTCAAATTATTCTTTGTCCATCTGACCTAGAAGTTTTCTGCTAGTATAAACTAAATGGGAATGCAGTAGGCATCTTATCAATTTCACTTCTAGGAACACCCTGATTAATTAGCCAATGCCAGAGCTCTACACAAGTTGGACTATTCTGATTGTCACTTTGCCTCTGGTGTTCATTACAGTAGTTATGCCCATCTTGCCTTTGATGGTTGAGGGCTGCCACTTGGCCCTTGCCATCTCAGGATCCAATTATTCTCACTGTATTTAAATTTTGTAGTTGAGTGACTGTGGTTCCCACTGTTAGATCTGACATATACAGAACAATTACAGGGCTCTTCAAAGATGCAGGTGCTGCCCTCACAAATTATATTTCACAAGGCATTTGTCAAGGGTATATCTTCTGGACGCCCCCCCCCCCCCCCCAGTGGGGATGAGTAGGTCTAAAGTGACTAATCCACTCTACCATCTCAATTTCCCTCAACCTTTGGATCCTTTCCTCTATATTAAACAAAGGGAGATCAGGGATTTCCATCTTACTAACAGTCACTATCTTTTAATCCATATTTCAGTTAGTAAAGAAAATAAACTATCAGAACCTTTTTTAACTCCCTGAGATGTAACATTAAATGCAGAGTCCCTTCTTAGTGGGCCCAAATGAATAAATTCAGCCTGACCCAACTCTATATTCCTTCCATCATTATCCCACACTCTTAATATCTATTCCCATGTCTGTCCTTCCGATTTCTATTTATATAAATTAGAAAACTCAAGCAGTTCTTTTCAAGTGTAGCACACTTCCTCATGGGTCACACTCTCAACCTCACCTCGAGGGGCCTACCAGGACTATAGTCTAGTTATAGGTCTAGGAGCAAACAGGGGTGTTGGGGGTGGCTCCTGAGGAGAATCAACATTATCTTACCTAGCAATTGCCTCAGGAGAGGCCATCACTCTTGCTTCAGGCAGTACAGGCTTTATCTCCTCAGACAAATGTGGAAAGGTTGATAGGTAAGAGAGGGGATGTTGCCACTTCTGGGGATGGGGAAGCTGTTCTTTCTGGCAAAAAAGGTTCATCAGAGTTTACAAACTCAGTGTCCTCAGCTTCATCAGGGTCCTCCCACACAACCCCATTCCAACTTTCAGGGTCCCATTCTTTTCCAATCAATGCCCTCACTTCAACAGTTACACCTGGCAAGGATGTGCATGCACCTTCTGTTGCAGATAAGCCACTCACATGATTAGAGCTTGTGTCTGTTTTCCCACAATTTCAGCTATTTCTCTATAGGAGATAAGACTCTGACTCAGAGCAATCTTTGCAGATTTGAGGCTCAGTGTTTGCTTCTGAAGCCGGGAGACAGAATCCCTGAGGTCCTCATTTTCTTTCATCACTTTGTCCACTGAACTTAGGAGCAACTAACCAGCTTCATTTTGTTCCTTGGTTCTCCACACATGGTCAAAGGTATTATGTACAGAGTCACTAAACTCCTTGACTCTCATGAATGAGAATCAGGAGTGTCAAATGCATTTATTTTGCATAACTCTCTAAACAGTTCAAACCAAGGACCATCAGTGTTCTCCATACTATTAGAAGTAGAGTCCTTAGCATGTTAGGGTCTAATCATATTAAGCGGCCAACTCCAGAAACCCCCAAACCAATGAAGGAACTCCATCCTTAATATTCTGTTCCTCTAGAACCACTCCTGGTACAAAATCTGTATTAGGCTTCTCTAGAGGGATAGGACTAATCTGATGGAATATATATATATATATATATATATATATATATATATATATATATGTATATGTGTGTGTATATATATACACACACACACATATGTGAGTTGATTAAGTATTAACTTAATATATGAATTGATTAAATATTAACTCACACGATCACAAGGTCCCACAATAGGCCATCATCTGCAGGCTGAGGAGCAAGGAGAGCCAGCAGGAGTTCCAAAACTGAAGAACTTGGAGTCTGATGTTCAAGGGCAGGAAATAGTCAGAACAAGAGAAAGATGTAGGCTGGTAAGCTAGGTCAGTCTCTCTTTTCCTATATTTCTGCCTTCTTGTATTCTAGCCATGCTGGCAGTTGATTAGATTGTGCCCACCCAGATTAAGGGTGGGTCTGTCTTTCCCAGCCCACTGACTCAAATGTTAATATCCTTTGGCAACACCCTCACAGACACACCCAAGGCCAATACTTTGTGTCCTTCAATCCAATCAAGTTGACACTCAGTATTAACCATCGCAAATGGTGCTCCCCATAAAAGATGCACATCTGAATCTGCACATGAGATTTTATTTAGAAAAAGGGTCATTGCCATTGTGATTATGTTAAAGATCTCAAGATGAGATCATCCTGGATTAGGGTGGGCTCTAAATCCAATGCCAAGCGTCCTTACGAAGAAGAGGAGAGAAGGCCATATGCAGATGGAGGCAGAGCTCCTTTCCGGTAAGACTGAATGTTGGTGCTAAACTTGTTAGTATGACAGTCAAGGTCCTCCATGATCCTGACTGACTAAAATTTCAGGTGTGATTGCCACCTCACCTCCTCTTTCATCCTCATGCCCTGAGTGAAGAATCCCACAGTTTTCAGACACTAGACTCTTCCCCGTGTCCCTGTCATTGCACCCACTGTTTCTTCTGTTTGCTGTGTCTTGCCTGGAGTCAGCCAGAAACCCCCTCATCCTTCAAAGTGGGGCCTGAAGGCCATCACTTCTGTCTGCACATTTTCCCTCCTGGGCTGTGGATGCCTTGAGGATAGGGACTGACTGCTTTCTAGTTTGTATCTTCTGTCCTCACCCCAACAACCATACTGACCCTACAGGTAAAATACTCTCGATGGAATCAGAGAATCCTACCATAACTGGAAGAAACTTCAGGACCATCCTGTTAACCCCCTTCATTTGTAGTGGTGGAGAGTGGGAATAAAAGTCCCGAGGCTCAGATAACTTAAGTCACTGGTTGTAATTTGCATCACTGGTTGGCAATATCTTTGGGACTATCAGCCAATAGTCTTCACTTCCAGGTCATCACAGGGATCCTCACTGGGGTTCAAACTAGCTCCTTAATCAGGCCTTTCAAAGAATATAATCTCCTGTTCCTGTCACGTAGTTTTGGGGAACTCTTCTCAGTAGCATTTTGTCCATAGACACCCCTGGGATCCTACATCCTACCAAGAACAGAGCCCTGCGTTCAGGGCCAGACTCAGCCCTTTGTCCCTTTCTGAGCTGTGGACACGGCCACATGTGATGCAGCTGCAGAGAGAGGTGGGCATTGCAATCCTGTTCTTCAGATAGAAACTGCCTTCTCTCCTGGGAGGACTCTGCTAGTTGGAGGAACCACTGTGGCCTGTGCAATGGTCTTGTAAAGAGTTCAGGGCCCAGATGGATCCAGCAGATGCAGAGCAACGGCACTTGGAAGGAGCCCTTCTTAAGTGTCCAGTGGCTGGCTTGTCTCCCTGAGTCCGAGTTGTGTCTCTGGTTAGAGTGAGTGTGGGTGGGGAGAGGGGGCGATCTACACTGCTTGGAGAATTGGTACAAACAGTAAGTAAAAACAACTTTGAAGGGAAACTGGTCCCACGACCCACGCTGCTTCATAATCACATTTTTTTCTGCCTTTTGATTCTGGCTTCATCTCATCTGTTTGTTTTGGATGCTTTGTTGAAGTCAGCTACTCCTGAGAAATAGGAAATGACACTATGCAAACAGCTGAAGTTGGGACAATCCCGGGTCATATTAAAGTTGGGATTTTCAAATAATTTCATCAGAAAAAAAAAAAAAATCAGTGAACAAAGAAAGAAGAAGACAAGATCTTCAAATATCCTCCACTGTTAGCCAGTGAAAATACAAACTGATTTACACATAAATTACATCTTGAGGATTTCTCTCCTGTGGATTTACAAAAAAAAAAAAAAAAAAATTGTCACCTCCAATGGGGCTTATTTTTCTCTGTTGATATTGCTGCCAGGCAGTGATCCTCGTTTGCTGCCTCCTTTCTGTCCTGTGGCCATGGTCCTAAGTCAAGCTGCATCAACTTCCGGCAAAGCTCCTACCTGTGAGTCTGGCTCTGGTCTGATCCCACGCAGCCTCCCAACCCATCTCTGCATCAGGGTGCAGCCATGCCACTCTCCTAAACTGATCCCTTCCTTCTCCAGCTGAAAGCTCCATAATAACCAGATAACTATCATTGCTCTGGGATAATGCAGAGCTATCACCACTCCATACACTGGGTTTATGTGCTTCCTATCTCCCCGGCTCCTCCCTGCCTCTGTTGTATCTAGCTCTTCTTTTAAAATCAACGTCCCAGCTACTCTAATACACGTTCAGCCCTCCAAACCCCAACTCTCTTATGGCCATGCCTTTTCCCCACTGCCCTCCTACGTGGATGGAGCCCTCATCCTCCTAGTGTCCTCCTGCAATGCTTGGCTCATGTGTCAGTTGCTATGTGAGTCTTTCCTGACCGTCCCGAGTCTCTATGGGAATTAGGCTGAGCCACTCTAGCTTCGGTGGACCCTCTTTAGACTCTGTTCTATCACCTGCACAGCCCTGTCACCCCTTTTTATGGACCTATCTGTCTACCTGCTGGTCAGGGAATTACTGAAGGTGGCATCAGCTCTGCCTGAGGCACAGGACGCCTGGCACAGATGAAGGGTTAAGTGGATGTTTGTTGAATTTGTCAGAGAGCGAGAACAAATCTCAACTGCGATGGTCCCCACTCATTCTTCTCGCCAGCCCTTGCCTGCATGTGCCTCTTGTGGAGACAGCTGCAGGGCCCGCAGGCCAGAACCCCTGGGTCAGAGCAACAACTGCTTTGTGTTTTCTCCAAAAATGAAGATTGCAAAATCCTCCTGGCCTAGAGTTTACAGCTGTGGGAAGAGGTTGCACGAGGTGACGGTGGGGTCAAGGGGTATGGGTGGGGACGTGGGGACCACAGAGCAGGAATCAGCACCCACGGAGAAATGCAGCCCCCACCACTTCCACCCCCTCAGGTCTGGCTGTATAAACTGGGAGAGAAGGCTGCTCTTCTCAGCTTTTCCCACGTTTCAATGTTCTCTACATCTGGTTATGTAGCAATGCCTTCTCATCCCCCGAGAGCCAGCGCCCCAACATTTACTAAACATCCTTCTAGGTTGTGTCTTTGCATGTCATCAGGCTCCAAGGGCATTCAAACGACCTTCTGGAGGAAGCACAGTGCCTTGGGGAGCGGCGCCACCTGGTGGTCATTCGGAGTTAATAACTACATTGTAGGGCGAGGAAGCCTAGAGCATGCTGGAGGTGACCAGGTGGAGGCTCAGATTAAACAATTTCTGCTGTCGCGGTGACAGAGCTGAGTGTGTGTCCCTGGCTAGAGGCAGTGATTGGGCAAGGATGCTGAAAATGTATCCTGGAATCTGAGTGCCAAAGGGTGGTTTTGAGACCAGTAGAATCCCAGCCATTCACTTCTCAGATGGGCAAACTGCAGTCCAGAGGGGACAGAGGTTACCCAAAGTCTTGCAATAAATTAGTTGAAGAGGTAGGGCAAGAACACAGTTTTCTGGGCTCTTTGTCTGATACTCCTCCGTTCTAGCACTTCAGAGCGGTGATGACCGCCCTTTATTTAATTTTATTTTTTAATTTGAATTGCTACTTTAGAGGAAAAAGAGGGCCAACCCCCCACTGCCATCTAAATCTTCTTTCTCTCTCCTAAATTTACATCACTTGGTCCCAACACCAGTCTTCCTTCCTCCAGGAAGTTTTCCCTGAGCAGCTGGAAATCCTCCTTTGGAAGCTCCCAGGCAATCTACCCGATACTGACAGAGGGACGGAACTTGACTCTGGGATATGACATGCACAGACACAGCCTTGCCCTCAGCAGCTTACAGTCTAGTGGGTGAGAAAAGTGACAGACAAACACACAGACAGACAGATAGATGCAGAAATGAGGTATGGATAATTTCAGGTACTAACGAGTGCTTTGAAGGTGATAAATTGGTCACTGTGATAAAGAGTGGCTTGGAGTGATGCTATGTCAGCTAGACAGAGCAGGAGGCTGCTCTGAAGAGGGCTTAGCTATGGAGGGCAGGGAGAAGGTGGTGATTATGAGGGGAGAGCACTCCAAACAAGAGGAACAGTAAGTGCAAAGGACCCGAGAATGGAATGAGGTTGGCAGGTCTAAGGCACAGCGAAGGCCAGAGAGATAGCCGGCTAGTGGACAAGAGAGGAGTGGAAGATGATAGGATCAGAGAAGGCAGGGAAGGCTGGATCTGGAAGGATGAGTTAGGTTTGTATGCTGCTTGCAATGGGAGGTTATCAGAAGGCATAGGTGGACAGTGGCATGATCTTATGTATACCTCAAGTGGTTCGCATGTGCACTAATGCTTAGGAACTTCTGATGTAATCCCTTGGCTCATGCAGAAAGTCTTTTCTTACTCATCAAGTTAAGAAAGGTGTCCTTCCTCCAAGTCCTTGCGTTAACATCTTCATGTCTCCATCACTGGGCCTACCACGTTGCTTTTGAATCAACCTTTTATGTGTCTTTTTACTTTACCAGAAAGTAAATCCAATATTCAGAGACACAGCAGTACAAAGTTAAGATCCAGAACAGACTGTCTAGATGCAAAGACTCGCTCTACCACTTAGTAGCAGTGTGGCTTTGGACAACTTATTCATTCAGTGTGTCTATGCTTCACTTTCTTTATGTGAAAAATGGGGCTAACAGTATCTGCTGCATCAGAGAGTTATTATAATTAAATAATATATGTAAAAAAAATCTCATCACAATGGCTGGCACTATGTGATTACTCTATAAATAATAGATATCACTTCTGGGTGTTTTCTCAGGCCTGCCATTAATAAGGTTGGTCCCAGAGTCTGTCAGGGCCCCTGGCTGTGGTGTGCATTGCTCATTGAATGGAATATGGGACTACACAGGGAAGATTATTCTAGGATACAGTTTCTGGCCTTGGAAGAAAGAGTCAGCGGAACTGAGTTGACGACAGACCTTCAAGCACACCTACCAACAAACATAAGCGGTAGGGCTTGTTCTTATCTTCATTTTATAGGCAGGCTTAGAAAGGGTAGTTTGCAAAGTGACCCAAATATTAAGTGTTAAATCCAGGATTCAAATATAGGTCCGTTTGACTCAACATCCAAGGTTGTTCTTTCTAGTTTTGTTTGTTTTGATTTGATTTTAACCCCATAGCACCATGCATGGGTAACAGCTGGCCTTAGAGCAAATGTATTGCCCTAAACGATCATGCAGGTGTCTGAAATCCTGCCACCAGCCATCTGCCTCTTCCATATGAGGTCCAACTTTCTGTTAGGGGACTAGGCTCCTGGGTGCAAAGGTGTGAATTTTAAGCTCTAGGTGACAACACCATAAATATGGAACTACAATGTCTTTCTTAGGCACTGACCCCAAAATGGAGGTGTTACCTCCATTTGTTAATCCCCATTACCTTCCAAAGGGCTAAGCCCACAGAAGCTCTTAATGGTGTTCAAGCAGATTCTGGTGGCTACTCTCAGATCAGAAAAGGACCTGGGCATGCTAGCCTTTAAATTTTGAATGTGATGAGGATAAACAGCAATAAAAAGAAAGTGGCATTTGAAAAAGAAATATTTTCAGAAACAGATTGAAGACTGAAATTCACATTGTAGTTGTGTCTATCAAGCTTTCCCTTATTGTGTTTAAATTAGAGCTTGCTTATACTTTTTGAATTTATAATTTGCCCTCTTTCAAAATTGCAAGGATACAAACATAGGCAGGCTTGTGCTGGGAAGTAGCAGGGCCTGGTGGTCAAGAGCACAGGACTTGGAGCTTTGAGGATTGGCTTTAATCCCTAGACTTCCATTCATAGATCTGGGACCTATATGAGTTCTTCAACTCTCTCCTCCCAATTCCTCTTTGTAAGATGAGAGTGACAGTGGTATCTGCCCCCTGGTGACTGGCGCTGCTTAGAAGAGCACTTGGCCCACAATTTTGTAAGCAGTTATGTTACTATTGCTATTATTGCTCCAAAAAAGTAATTTGAAGGGCGGGCTTTGTGGCTCATGCCTGTAATCCCAGGACTTTGGAGGCCGAGGTGGGCGGATCATGAGGTCAAGAGTTAGAGACCAGCCTGGCCAACATAGTGAAACTCCGTCTCTACTAAAAATACAAAAATTAGCGAGGCATGGTGGTGCACATCTGTAATCTCAGCTACTCTGGAGGTTGAGGCAGGAGAATCCCTTGAAACTGGGAGGCGGAAATTGCTATGAGCCCAGAGTGCACAACTGCACTCCAGCCTGGGTGACAGAGCGAGACTTCGTCTCAAAAAGACAAACAAACAAACAAACAAAAATGTGATTTGAAACCTTACTAGGAAAGAAAAAAAATTATACCAGGACTAGAGACAAAAGAATTATTGAAATAGAGTTCCACATTTGGTTTTATGTAAAAACAGAGCACACATGTAAAGCCAAGCAAAGCGAAGAAGCAGCACAGTATTTTAAAAGGTTGTTATGACAAAGCACAATCTAGTTTGCTGGAAGAGTTGACTGCCGTCACAACAAAGTGACCTTGAAATTCCAAAAGCAAAGTGTCTGCCTTCAGCTGTACTTGCTCATGTTGCTTCTGATTTTTCATTATTTGGGCTGGTGTCTTTCCCTTCAAAATCCAGCGCAAGACTGCCCCATCTCCCTGCCTCCAATGCCGTAGTCCAGCCACTGTCTCCCCTCAGCAGGATTGCTTCCCTGAGCCTCAGTCTCCTTAGATGGTCTCCCTGTTTCTGCACTTGCTCCTCTGCAGTTTCTTCTCCACCCAGGAGCTGAGTAAAAGCCCAGGTCCTTCCAGGTCGCTAGAGCCCTATGAGATGTGACTCTGGACACTTCTCTGATTTCTCACGTTTCCTTCCTCACTGCATTCCCACCCTCAGTAAGGCTTATGAACCTTTGCAAACAAGTAGGTCCAAGGGCTTCCTAGGAGCTTTAATAATTTGCTCCTTCCTTCCCTTTCCCTTTTCTAACATTTCTTCTTATTTTCCTCTCTTCTCTCTCTGTGGTTTTTATTCCTCAGTTACTAAATTACTGATTGTGTTTCTCGACTAAAGTGGAGTTTGATTCTCTTGGTATAGCAAATGGGTACACCCATTCCCCTCTGAATTAAAATCACATTTCATAGATACGATTCAGAGGGACCCTTACAGAAAGGTTAAAGCTTGTTAAAAATAGTTTCTAAACACGTCAGTTATGAGCTTTACATTTTTATCTCAATAAACTTGCTGCAAGAGTAGAAAATTCTTAGTCCTACAAAAGTTTATTAGAAAATTACTCAACAATTTTATGAGAAATTCTAATTTCTTCCAAGAAGAAAGTTACAAAAAACTTTATATAAAAACTTTCCTTCCCAGAAAGTAAATCAGTATACCAAAGGAATACCTGCACTCCCATATTTACTGTGGCACTGTTCACAATAGCAGATACGGAATCAACCTGCACATCCATCAACAGATGGTAAATAAAGAAAAATGCAATATACCTGTATGTATGCATGTGTGTATGTGTGTGTGTGTATATATATAATCACATCTTCACAGTGTGTGTGTGTATATATATGGATATGTATACACACACACACACACACAATGGAATATTTTCTGGCCATAAAGAAGAATGAAATGTCATTTGCAGCAACATGGATAGAACTGTAGGGTGTTACGTTAAGTAAAAGAAGCCAGGCACAGAAAGGCAAATGTCACTCGTTCTCACTCAGATATGGCAATTAAAAAATTGGGCCTCACAGAGGTAAAGAATGGAATAATAGGTACCAGAGACTGGGAAGGAAATGTGGATTGGGGAGGGAGATGGAGAAAGGCTGGTTAATGGGTACAAACGTAGTTAGAAGGAATGAGTTCGAATGATAGAGAGCAGAGTAGGGTGATGGTAGTTAACTGATATTGTATATTTCAAAGTAGCTAGAAGAGAGGACCTGAAAAGTTCCCAACACATAAAAATGATAAATACGCAAGATGATACCCCAACTTAATCATCACACATTCTATGCATGTAACAAAATATCATATATGCTCCATCAATACATGCAAATATATGTAACAATAAAAAAATTTCCTTCCCGGAATAGGTTTGGTATAATTTTTCCTACTCAATGGTTTGGCAAGCACAGTTTAAATGGAATTTTACCGAAGCCTTGCTTTTCACCGTGTGACCGAGTTCCTGGACTGAAGGGGTCAGCCCTGAATGAGATGTTACTTTGTTCATGATTTGTGCCTAGGGTAGCCATGCAGAACCCAAGGGGATTTAGATAGATGCCCCGAAGCTAGATGAGATAGATGGATTCACCAAAGCTCTGGCAGAGCAGAGAGGAGCAGACATCTGCCTCCAGGCCCAGCGAGAGAGGGCACCATCTTGTCACACATAATCATTTCAGAATGAAGTTGATCTTGGGTGACTGACTCTGCCCTAAAGATTCTGATTTGTCCCTTGAGTTATAATAGTAGACTGGGATCTATTTCAGGCCATGGATATTTTGTAACCTGGATTTTCTAGTTATAAGAAAATAAAATTATATTAAATAAAATTTAGAAATTTCTACAAGTAAAAACATGAGAAAATAAACTATCTGCAGTATGAAACCTATCTCCACAAAATAGTGCGTTAAAAAATCATAACCTCAACATCACAGATTGTTTCTTTCTAGTATTTTATGTATTTGTTTTTACCTAGCAAATATAGTTGTACATATATTAATTTTTTTTTACATTTAGCTTTTCAAAAATTTTCTGTTTTAAAATAAAGTTTAAAAAGTACAGTTGTATCCAGAGCATTTTCCCTTGTTAAATGAAGTTTATTCCTTGTGAAACTAATTTTTCTTTGTTTTATTGAAAGATAAGTAATCCATGGATTTAAAAAAAATCTAATAGCACATAATACAGTATAAAATATATTTCACTCTCAGTCTAGACCCCCAGTTCTCCTTGAAAGTTATTGTGAATAGGGTATTAATGGTGAATAGGATGCTAAAATAGGGCTTTTGTCCATTTTAGCACAGGCCCTAAGCTGAGAGCAGTACCATAGTAGCAGAGTGCCTCCCGCCTAAAGCCAGGTGTGAACACTCCTGTGCAGGCCATGCAAATAGATTGTGAAACTGATTCTGCCCAGACAGACCAACACCAGCCTCCAGCCTGGAAGAGCTGAGCTGGGCAAGCTGGGAGTTGAAGAGAACTGTCAGAATGTTGTGAATATCAACCTCCCTGCTTGTCCCAACAAGAGCAAAGAAGTGATTGTCTCTCACCTTAAGTGAGAGGCTTTGGCTTCAGGGCTACTCGAAGAGCTTCATTTGGATTCCCTGAAGTTTGAAGGACAGAGGGGGCCTATGGTCTGAAACATGCCTGAGAAATGTGAGAGCAAAGGTTGCAGTCTGTGCCTGAAGCAGGAGGAGTGCGAAAGCCAGGGCTGTCCAGGGAGCAAACTGCTCTCCCACCTGCTGGGGCACAGATGAAGTGGACTCATGGGATGGAGAAGCTGGAGTCCCTTGGAAGAGTTATGTGCAGGGAGACAGTCTGGTGGGGGGGGGGGGGGGGGGGGGGGCGGGGTTACCAGTGGAAGGTGTCCACATTCTTGGCATTTTGAACAAGGAGTTGGACAATACACACAAAGCAAGGGAAGAATGAAGCAACAAAAGCAGAGCTTTATTGAAAACGAAAGCACACTCCACAGGGTAGGAGCTGGCCAGAGCATAGGGGCTCAGGAGCCCCTTTACAGAATTCTGGGGGTTTAAATATGCTATGGAAGTTTCCCATTGGTTACTTGGTATACAACCTATGTAAATGAAGTAGTGGCCCACAATCAGTCTGATGGATTGCTTTCTGCAACGGATCAGTTGTGGAAATAGTTGGTTGTGGAAAGTAACTAATCAGAGGCTGAAGTTACAAAGTTACCCTACAATGCAAATGTCTGATTTGTTACAGAAAGCAACCCCCTTTTCCAAGCAGAAAATGGGGGTGGGGAGTGCAAAGGGAACAGCCTCCAGTTCTTTTGTTACTTAGGTATGGAAAGTTGGGGTTTTCCTTTTGATTTAGTTATAGGAAGTCAGCGTGCCCTTAGGTTCCTTGCCTCCACACCCTATTCTGCCTCAGTGGGATCCAGCACAGTGGCGGGTTGTGCAATGTCTAGGGAACAGAGGCCTCTCTCATGTCAAGAGAGATATGGGTAGAGATCCTCAGTAAAAGACTCCCTGAGAAACCCACAAAACATCCACAAAAGAGGGAGAGGTGTTTGCCAGGGCTAGAGGGCTCAATGTCAGGTCCACAGCCTGGTAAGACCTTTCCTGCCTCCTCGCTCCTCTCCACGGTTTCCAACCCTAGTGGGGCCTGAAATAGCAGCCTGTGAGAGGCAGAAGTCTGAAAAAGTAAATAAAACAAAACAAAATCAACATACATGCATCTACGTCTGTATCTGTGTATCTCCACATACATCTGCTGTGGTCCTTTATGCATACATACATATACACATGCAGATAGATGTATATGTATAGAAGTGTGTTTGTGTGTGTGTGTGTGCGTGCTCATGCGTGTGTGCATACGCCTATCATAGCCCTTACTCACTCAGTCAAGGCTTCTAAGTCTGGGTGAGGCTTGCACAGAGACACAAGGACATATTGAACTTGGTTAAGAATTTGAGGTTTTCATTAATACTTTGGGTGACCTTTTTTATAATCAAAATGAGATTGCTTTCATGTGCACAAGTGATCTGAGGACACTTCTTTCTGTGAGTGTGACCAGAAAAGCTTTTGTAACAATGGAGAGAAAAAAATAACTCTCCACCCACCTATTCTAGTGAGTCCTGCCCATTCAGTGATGCCAGTTTCTTTTTTATTCTTCCAGAAATATTGATGGCAAACATGAGTGCACGTGAGTGCAGAGGGACAGGCCTACTCTCTGTATCCCTCTCCTGGCCCTCCCTGTGCTTTTGCTTTGGTCAGCAGTCTAACGGAGGAGGTAAGGGGCATTTGCAGTCTTCTGTTTGTTAGAGCAGCCAAGGCAGCTGGTGGGTAGATGTGGAATTGGGGTGGGGGTGGAGTTGGGGGTTGGCACGCAGGCTCACTTGTTTCAGGGCTGGCTTGTGTAGCTCCCTTGGCATCTAGGATTCCCTGGAGAGATTGGTGTGAATTGTCAATATGCTTCCCACCTGGTTACACAGTGTCAGCAGTCCCCTGTCTTCTCAAAGTGGTCCTCCACCCCTGTCAACTCCTTCTGCCTTCTATGCAGGCTCCAGAACCCTAAAGCAACCATCTCCCACACTGCTTGGGCACCACTGGGATCTTGATGATTCATTGTTGCCCATTCCTGCCTAGAAGGCTACATCTTTCTCCTGTGAGCCTTTTCTTAACACTTAATGGCACCACTGTGCGTCAGCAGACATCGTGTCTCACAAAAAAATCTAGGCACCAACAAGATGCCCCCTTCCCTTTGTGTGTGCAGAAACACCCATGTTCCATGGGTGACTCTTGCTTGCTCAATTCCGTTTGCATCCTCCAGCACAGCCTCCCTTCAAAAAAGGATAGTAAATATGCTTTTTAACTTTTTCATTTTAGGTAAATTATCTCTCCTTTGTACGTTTTGTTAATAAACCTAGTAGGTCCTTTTGTAGTCATGAAATAATATAGAAGTAAAATATGTTTTCATTTTCTTGAATAAGAAACGAAGTTGTTAACATGACATTGTGATCCCCTGTCCCAGATCCCTCCTTCCATCCACAGCTGGGGCAAAGCATTGCATAAGGGGATCCTTGCTTTTCCTTCAGTCTTCCTTCAGGAATCTGGGAGAGCTGGGAAGGAAACACGGTCTCAACTTGCCATCACACATTAGATGCATGTTGTCCCCCTACTCTATGCGAATATGTGTGATATTATCATACAATCAATGTAGTTATACTACTCAAAATACATAACTTTGCCCCAATGTCTTCCCCAATTAGAGATTTATACTCCACAGAAAACTTACTTACAAGGATGTTTGTAAAAGCTGAAGACTAGGAATGAGAAAAATATTTTATTATTTAAGTGTTGGGTTAAGTCATTATGTAATATCTATACAGTCAAATCAATAGTTGGAAGGTATAGATATTACATAATGACTTAACCCAACACTTAAGTAATGAAATTATTAGGTGAAAATTAACAGTTGGGCTGTATACATATTATGTAATTACTTAACCCAACACTGTTAACAACAGTCAAATTAACATTTATATATATTTAACATTTAAGATATAACAGATGTATCTTCTCTAAGATATATCATTAAGTGAATAAAGTTCATTTTCAATTACTATTTAACATCCCCAAATTAATACGTTGTTTTACTTATGTAGTACCTTAGCAGAAGTTGGCTATGTGGTTTCTAAGTCGGCTATGTGGTTTCCTTTGCTTAATTTCTCCAAATCAGGCTCTAATGAAGATCTCTGTCCTTAGATTTTTACTGTGCATGTCTGACTGTTTCTTTAAGATAATCCTGGTATTAGAATATTTGGATGATAAAGTACTCACATTTGCTTTGGGCACATATTGCCAAGTAGTTTTCCAAAAGAGTTGTATACACTTATAATTTTATTAGCAGAGTGTGTGGAGATTCATCTTATCAGGGCCGTTTTTGTGTTTGGCACATCCTCAGCCCCCAAAGATACTCATTGTAGTTTGTTGGTACTTGTGAGGGTTACATATACTCATTACCCTTCATGCAACTCCTTTCCTTTGAGTGTAAGCTGAACCTAGCAATTTGCTTCTAAGGAGCAGAAGAAGGCAAATGTAATGGAATGCAAATTCCATGATTATGTTACAAATCACCTTGACTTTGTCTTTCTAGGACTCTCTATCTTGCTGCACTCTCTCTTGCCTTCTTAGCTTGGATTCTTGGTGAAACAAGCCACCATATTGGAGCATTCCACCTGCCAAAGAACTGGAGTCAAGCTTCAGCCAACAGCCAGCAAGGAACCCAAAGCCACAGGGAACTGAGTCCTGCCAACCACCACATAAGTGAGCATAGATGGGATCCTCCACAGTTGAACTTTCAAATGAGACCAGAGCCCCACCTGACAATTTAATTGCAACCTTGCAGACAACCCTGAAGCAGAGGACCCAGCTCTGTCATGCTGGGATGCCTGACCCACAGAATCCATGAGAGCATAAATGTGTGTGTTTAAGACTCTAAGTTTTGAGGCAATTTGTTATACAGCAAGAGATAATGAATACACTTTTGTTACTTTTCATTTTAGGTAAATTATTTCTACTTTGCTAATTTCTTTAATAAACCTAGTCAATCCTTCTGTAGTTGTGAAATAATACAGAAGTAAGAAAAAAAAAATCCCATTTTCTTGAATGAGAAACCAAGGTGCTGACATAACATTGTGATCCTCTGTTCCAGGTCTCTCCTTCCATCCACGACTGGGGCAAATAATTGTATATGGGGATCTTTGCTTGTACTACTCCTCCCAGGTGGACATCTTCTCTTCTCTGCGATTTTCAGTGAGAGCATTTATTCTGCACGGATTCGAGTTCCTAGTATGAACTTGAAATCAAGGAGGAAAAAGATATTTGGAGATTTGATGTGCATATCTCACATCCTGCCTCCATGCCATTTCTCATGTTGTGACCCCTCTTGGGAGCCTCTTCCTTCTTCATTTTGACTTTCAAAATTTTGTCCCCATTACAAAGCCACACGTTCTCTATGATGTTTTCTTTCCAACCCTCTGGTGCCCATCTGCCTCTAAATGCCTACGACATCAGAACCACATAGCAAAGCCTGATGTTATCAATTCTCTCTGAGTTGGTAAGATGTCTGGGCCTTAATCAGTTATGAACAGGGAATGAGTCAAACCAAGTTATAGTTCCTAAAATAGTTGCATGACCCCTAGGCAGCCTTGTTAAGAAATGCCATAAGATGAAATTAAAAGGTCACACAATTATTGTTTTTCCTTATTACCAAGGTTCAGAAATACACTTAACACATTTTAGCTCTTAATTATTTTAAGTTCTATAATATTAAGTCTTTTAATGAACATTAACTTAAAGCTGGGCATTAAACATTCAACTGTGAACTAAATGTATACTCTCTGACCCTAGCCAAACAG
This sequence comes from Piliocolobus tephrosceles, assembly GCF_002776525.5. NCBI lineage: Eukaryota > Metazoa > Chordata > Mammalia > Primates > Cercopithecidae > Piliocolobus > Piliocolobus tephrosceles. The sequence goes on from NC_045448.1 coordinate 16,439,324, forward strand.
AATTTAAATTTTTAAAAATGTGGAAATCTAATTAGCTATCACACTTAGGCCCCAGGAGGCCACTCATAATGTGTAACTGACACTTCCAGGTGTCCTGCTGGTGGCTTGAATCAATTAGTGATCTTTATTGAAGCTGAATATAATTAATTACACAACTTTGAGATGTTCAAGTCTAATTTCACTAAAATTACATCATAAAGCTGGGGCATTTGCAGGGCTTCTGACAGAAATAAAAAACAAGCATGAATAATTACTCAGTTAAATTCATGGCACATAAATTCATACCACAAAATTGAACTCCTTTAGCTTACCGTTGTCAGAGATAAAAATACCCTGAGGTCACACACATAGGATTGTTGAACAGGTGCTCACTATTGAAGAAGCATGTGTGTTACTTATCTAAACTATAAGCCTATCAGGGAACTATGTGCATGGATATTTTTCTCAAACATGTAAGTTAATTTCTTATTCACTAGGATGACATCACCATGACCTATTTCTGATATGAGGTGTGTTCCCTGTCATCCTAGCTGCAAGAAAGGCCTGAGCAATAGGAACTGTTACAGAGAAAACCAGATCCAACACATACAAAAACTTAGGATCATAAAATACTTGAGAATTGAAGCTAATTTTGCCTCTTCCTCTAGTCTCCCTAAAATGTGATTGTAGGTTACATCTGAGACAAAATATCAAAGAAATTTGAGATAGTTTCTCAGCATCTATGTCAGTTATCTATTGCCACATTAATACTGTGTAATAAACCGCCCTAAAGGTAATGTTTTAAAAGAAGACCCATTTACTATTGCTCACGAGTCTATAGGTCAACAGAGTGGTTTTGTTCTGCTGATCTTGGTGAGTCTGTTTGGCAAGTTCCAGTTTGAACCAAGGCTTACTCACTTGTTCGGTGTTTGGCAGGCCATTGGCTAATTGAGAATGCCACTGTTCCATGGGCATGCTTTTAATGAAGATCTCAGGGGTGAGAAAGGGGGAGAGAGAGAGAGAGAGAGAGAGAGAGAGAGCAAGCTGCAAGGCTTCATGAAACTTGGCCTCAGAAACGGCACCACATCACTTTTCCAACATTCTGTCCCCAAAGCAACACAAAGACCAGCACAGATTCAAGGAGTGGAGAAATAGACTCTACCTCTTAGAGGAAGAACCTGTAAAGTTACAAAGTAAAGAAAGGGGGGAAAATTGGGTCTATTTCCCAATCAATCTACCACAGCATCCAGAAATGGATGGACTTATTCACGTTTGCACTCAGAAATATATAATTCATTTTCATTATTCTTGATAGTCATATTCTATAAAGATGCTGTGAATATTGCATTAGTGGGTACTGAATTATTGCTTCAAGGGGAAATTTGCTTTATATAGGCTTATTTGTCAACATTATTCTTGTGAAACAAGCCAGTCTCATCAGTGCTGAAAATGTGCTCTTCCACATAGCTCTTTTCCTGTGTAATACTTAGCAGGTGTTTTCAAAATTCTTCCATAGTCTCCTGATCTGCAGAAATGAATCTCCTCTGCAAGCTTAACATTTTTCACACTGCATTGCCTTCTGAATCATGTGAGCCAGCCAGCACCAGCCAAGAAGAGTGTAACATTTTCCTGACCATGGGTTATCTGACCGTAAATTTGTTTGGCTTTCAGCCTCACAACAATGCTGTCCCTTTTTAAATTATCTTTACATTAGTTGTCATCTCATGAATCCATCCATTTAGCCACTTCCCTATCTTTTCCATCTTCATCATGCACCATGGACTACATGTTACTTCAACACCTTCTGGAGCAGCCTCGCATGTGGATCTGCAAATTCCCTCTTCCTTTTTCTGGATGTATCTTGTTGTTGATTCATTCACATGGAACTCAGCCAACAGCACTGTAACTCGTGCCTGCACGAAGCTTAGCTAACATGTATTCTCTCCAAAAGGTATATCACAGTCTCCTTGCGCTGAGGAACACTAAACGGCACTTTAGCACCATGCTTGGAGGCCATTTTAAACTGCCAAATTGTCAACAAAAAGCACAAAAATACAAAAAAAAAAAAAAAAATGGCACTAAATAGACCACACACACAAAAGACACTTGTTTATAGTTTGAAAGCTGAAATAAGAAGGGAAGGGTGCCTTGTTCAACCTCAGCTGGGAACAGGCACATTGAATGGTGTACATTTTTTTGCAACTCTCTTCTAGTCCATGAGTGACCACAACATCACTGCAAGGGTGGATTTTGGGGGGGTTACAAGTAAATTTGTGCAAGTAGACCAATTTGCAAATATGCAATCTGTGAATAATGAGGATGGTCTGCATATGGAAGACCTGCTCTGTGAAGTCACTGAGTCAAGCGCTGGGGAAGAGGCTGCTTAGGGACCGACCCTGCCCTTGAAGGTGCTCACCATGTATCAGTCAGAAGGGGCGAAAGGAATGACAGCACCGGCTCCTAAGAGGTTACATTCTGGAAGGAGAAAATGTCTGGGGAACACAGAGGTGGCTTCCAGTAAGAATTTTCATTCTAGTTGTGGTTCAGGGTCACTGTTTCAATCTTTACTTACAGAATCTACTGAGGGATGATTGAGTTTGGGATCCAAAGGTGTCCTGGGCAAAGGCTGAAAAGAAGCCCAACTCTAAAGTTGGTGGTGGTGTTTGGATTTAACCAGATTCTTATTTCTGGTTGAATAAGCAATTGGTGGCGCTCAGAAAACAGGTGGAGCTCATTATCACCACTGCTGTGACTGCCTGCTGTATATCAAGCATGCTAGGTGTTGTGGATGTACAGCATTGGGAACAAGGTGACTCCTCCTCCAGGGAGACTCCCCTGGGGGTGACAGGGGAGGCACAGGCATACCCAGCATTGCTGTCACAACTGGATGAGAGAGAGGTGTGGGGCTCCAGAAGGAGAGGGGTTGTTTCTAGATGGGGATATCTGGGAAGATTTCACGAGGCCACAGGTCATGTTTGATCTGGGCCTTTAATATAGGACATGTTTTCATATATTGCAGTGAGTGAAGGAATGTTTCAATCACAGGGAACATAAGTTACATAGTCCAGTGTTTCTCATCCTTTTAAAAAGCATGACCCTATAATTCTAACTGACTTTTTTTTCTTTTTAATTATGAAAAATCATCTAGTTTAGTTTTCTATATTTTGTTTTTTGAAACCAGTAATTGCACTGTTTGCTTCATGTTTACTCTCCCTGCACCTCTTCTCCCCATGACAGTGGTACTGCCTTATTCCCATCTCCAAGACCAGTTACAGGAGACAGTGCATTCCTAGATGGCAGGGAAGGAAGTCAGCTTCAGCTCTGTGCTCCCAGAACCTAGCACAGGACCTGACCCAGAGCAGATGCTTAGGAAGCATTTGCTGATAGAAAAGATAAATGGGAAGAAGGAAGGAAGGAGGGGAGGAAGGAAGGAAGACAAGAAAGAAATAAAGAAGAATAAAGAAGAAAAGAAAAACCGATAGGCAATCACGTTGCCTCTAAATGCACTACTTGAATCAAAATCACCTTGAATCTTTGTTTAATTAGTAAGCGCAGAGTATCTGCTATGCCTGATGGAGACTCTGCTGCAAAGTTGTCAGGGATGGGTCAGGAAGTCTGTATTTTAAATAGCACAAATCCACCAGAATCCATAGGGGATTCTGATGGACAGCCAGGTTTGGGGACCACTTATGCAGATACAGGATGTGAGATCATTAATAGTATTATTACATCAGTGTTACAAGTTGTCAAGAATGGGCTTCCCCCACCTGCCTTCATATACCTGCCAGTATCACAGGTGTTGCAAGAAGAATGAGCCCTGCCATAGATGCAGAAGTGTGCCTGCAGCTCTGCTGGCCCTTTTCTGCTCTCTGCAGCTGATCACCTCTGGGGACAGGAGAATTGGATGACCTTAGAGAAACCTCCCTTGTACTCTTGTGCTTTGAACATTTTTTCTCCATGTATGTACTCAAGTTGCCTACACAGCTTGTAAAGTGCAGGTCTTTGGGATCCATTCTAAAGCTGGAATTTCCAAAATGGAGCCTTCCCTATGATAAGGTACAAGAGGTTAGTGACACAGGCACTCACTATTTGATATGCAAGTGTTTAATATTTGATCGAAAGCAACACTTCCCAATGCCTGGATGTTTGATCTCCAATGCAGCCTGCTCTCATGATTCATTAGGGTGCAAAAAAAAAAAAAGAAAAAAAGAAAAAAGAAAAAAGAAAAAGAAAAAGAAATGGGTGTAGCATCGGCACCAGCACAGCAGTCCCCTTGCTCTGAGCCCCTCCCATTTCTCACCTGGATAAAGGCAGTAGCTCCTGATTGAACTCTGCTTCTGCCCTTGCCCCCTGCCTCACAGTACTCATCTTCTCTCACAGGCATGAAGGATACATTTAAAACGTCAGTAGGGTCAAGCCATACCTTTCTCAAAGTCTTCTGATGACTTTATTTCACCCAGTTAAAGTCAAAGTCCTTAAGGCCCGATGTGATCTGTCCCTATGTGTCCTCTCTGACTTCCTGTCTTCCCTCAGGGGTGGCTTACCCCACTGCAGCCACAGAGGTCTCCTCTGCTCCACAAACACGGCGGGCACACCCTGCTCAGAGCCTTTGCACTGGCTGTTTCCTGTGACCAGGGGCCTGAACTGTAAACATCCACGTGCCTCTCTCACTGCCTGAGGTCATATTTAAACATCATCTTCTCAACCTGCCCCCATTACCCTCACCCCCTTACACAATGCATGGCACATACCAGGAACTCAATCAATTCACTACATATTTATTGAAGAATTGGTTGAATTAATAGCTATATTTTATATGCAGTGAGTAATATACTGAAGTTATAATGCATGTAACTACGCGATAAATCACACATATTTAGTTAGATGGTCAGTGTCTTTTCTTTTTGTTTTTCTTCTTCTTCCCCGCCCCCACTTGGAGAAAGTCATTGAGTCATTTAAAGAACATTGGCTCAGATATCCAGGAAATGTGCGACGTGTTTCTAATTATGTACAGAAGATGGCGCTCATTCCCAACAAGTCAAGCAGTAGCAGGCACAGGACTGAACATCTCAGTCTTGGCGTTTTTTCGTCTTGCTACTTTTGTCATGTGAGTAATGATTGATGGCTCTGGTACCATTGTGTGACTTAGCCGTGCTGGTAATTGAATAATTGTACCCCTGAAATTCCTGCCTGTGGAGAAGGGCTTGAGATCCTTGTTTTACGGACGTCAGGTGCCTGTGCCAGGACGGAGTGTATATTGGGCAGGGACTCCCCCTGCCCCAGTGACTCTGCAGCCTCTTTTGTTGGAGTCTTCTTCCCAGTGTAATGCCACAGACCTTCTCAGGGATCCTTGTGCACGCAAGACCTATTGCCCTTGCAATGACTGTTGCTTGCTGAGTACTGGTTACCAGGCAGGCACTGGGAGAAGCCCTTTATGTGCAGAGTCTGATCCTCTCAGCCTCCTGGAAGAAAGAGATTTGGAGCTTCATTTTACAGAGAAGGTAACTAAGGCCTTAAAAGATTAATAGCAAGTGACATGGAGGGATTTCTTTCCCAGTAAAGCAAACACAGAAAGTCTCTGTGCTGCTTTTTCCCCTGTGCACAGAAGTCCAAGAAACTAAGAACTCAGAGGTAGGCAAGTTCAGGCTCCATGTCCTTGAGGAGTTCTGCATCTGGTGAGAGGCAGAGAGACAGTCACGCAGACAAAGTCTATTTTCAGGCAACTTGGAATACATGTTGCGACAAAAATATGGATTACTTGCCAAGGGGGAGCTTCATACAGTACCTACAAGGTTCCATGGAATTTTTTGTTGTCTTATTTTTGTTTTTGCTATTAGAGAAAAACACTGGTTCCCAAATCCTCATGTGAAAATTTCCAGATTAGTCATTTTTACTTGGGATCAAGCTGAATGCAGATTGTGCTTCAGTGGGTTGGGAATGGAACCTGGGACTCTGAATTTCTAATCACCTGTCATGTGATGCGGATGCTGTGGGTTCAGGTACCCCAATTTGAGTAGGAAGAGGCTAGTGAAGTGAATGGCCCAAGGTCTGGCTCATGACTCATGAGCTAAGAATCTTTTTGTGTGTGTGGGGTTGTTTTCAAACTATTTTTAAAGGGCCGGGGGGCGGGGGGGCGGGGGGAAGAAGAAAGACTGTGCAACACATGATATGTGGCCCACAAAACTGAAAATATTTAGTATCTGATCGCTTACAGAAAAAGTTTGCAGACCCCTGGGCTAAAGTTAAACTGTTGACCTCTTAATAAACTCCACTGGAAGAGCAAGATGGTTAGTTTGGAAGAAAGCAAGGCCTGCTCAACCTCACCCTTTCTCTGGGATTTCCTGCCTGCAGGGAGCATAGATTCTGGGAGCCTCTTGGTAAGAGTCTCCGCGGAGCCAGGAAGGGGCCTGTGGTCTCCAGTGTTACACTGATGGCATCAGTCTGTCCAGTGATGGATTCAGGAGCCCACTTTTCAGTAGACTTAGGTGAAACTCTTCAAACCACCTTATCAATGAAAAGGTTTCTATCTGCTTGATTCTTATTTCTGTATTTTAGTGATTCAGAGACTGAGTTGGAAGGGGAGGAGGAGGGCTCCTTTAGAGCCTCCCAAGCCCCAGTCTTTCCTATTACCTTCAGGCATTTGTTCTGTGTGTCTGTGTCCTTGTTGGACCCTAGGGCAAGGCTTGCATTCTACGTCTGCCTGACAGATACGTCAGCCATGCATGGCCGCAGACTCACCATCCACATGCTACCAAATAACTCCTCTGTCAGACCATGTCAGTGGCTGATTGTCATATCAGAGGGCTCATTGCCAATCAGAGTTAAATCTGTGAGCTAGGAAGCTGATGTGCATCCTGGGCGCAGACAGGCCTTCCCCACTGTGCAGTCCTCCCATGCCTTCTCCGCACGCTCCTCTGGGGAGCAGCCGTCAGCTGCTTTGCAACAGGGGGCCAGAATCATGGGAAAGTGGGCCTGATTTCACAAAAGCTGCAGCCATATATTTTTTACTCTTCAAGGTGTAACCATGGTAATGAGATCAGATGAAAAACCCTCAAACTCACATGGCAGTTTGGGGTACTGGAGAAGGGTTTAATTTTAGAACCTGAGCCTTGCTTCATGGAACAAAGAGCAGTGGAACGGGGCTTGCCACAGACCTTCCATAGCTGCCTCTCCCTCCAGGACTGCACAGCCTGTCTGATTGCAGGCAATTTTTGTGTTCATCAGTTGTGGAATTTGTTTGGCTTGTGACATTCTTCTACTGCCGCAGCTATTGTGACAGGGGTGTGCCATTAGAAAGTCATTCTGTTGTGGCAGTTTTCAGGAGTATCAACCGAGCAACAAAATAACCGAACTCAAGAAAATGCAGCTGTTCTAAACATTCCATATTTAAACGAGGCACTTCATTTGCTTTTGTAATCCTTACCGCAAACTCTATAGGGGAGATACCAGGATTATCCCCATCAGACACATGAGGAAATTGAAGTGCATAGGTTGTGTAAGATGCCCTGAGGTCCCAGGATGAGGAAATGATGTTGTCGGTATTTGATCCAAGCGATCTGGCTGAGAGCCTGCACTCTTAACCATCGCGCGGCCATCACAATCCAGCATCAGTTATGTGAGCTGCAGACAGGGCCACCTGGAGAAAAAAGGATCCCTGACAGGGATGTAGGAAGCTGCAACCTAAGAATTTTCAGTCATTGCTATTGCCCATGCATCTGGAAGGGCCAATCTCTGCTCCCATAAAAGGCAAGGCTCTTGGTTATAATTTCCAAGTATGAATATATGTCCTCCCAAGGTTGCAGGGCTGGAGAAGAGGGAACAAGAAGGGATCTTTAAACCCTGCCAGAGGTAGGGAGTGGGTGTGAAATCAGTGTCACGTCTTAAAAAACAAATTTCCAGGATGTATAACAGCTTCTAAATGTGCATACATGTTAATCCACTAATTCAATTTCTAAGATTCATCCAAAGGGAATAATAAAAGCATAAGAAGTTTTTTCTTTTTTCTCTTGAACAGTGTACACATCACAGCTTTATTTATAGCAGAAAATTTTCAAAAGAGCCTATGCAGTCAAGTTTTTGGGATTTATCGTGTAAATAAGTAAATCTTGCTGGAGAGGATGTGGAGAAATAAGAACACTTTTACACTGTTGGTGGGATTGTAAACTAGTTCAACCATTATGGAAAACAGTATGGCGATTCCTCAAGGATCTAGAACTAGAAGTACCATATGACCCAGCCATCCCATTACTGGGTATATACCCAAAGGATTATAAATCATGCTGCTATAAAGACACATGCACACGTATGTTTATTGCGGCACTATTCACAATAGCAAAGACTTGGAATCAACCCAGATGTCCATCAGTGACAGACTGGATTAAGAAAATGTGGCACATATACACCATGGAATACTATGCAGCCATAAAAAAGGATGAGTTTTGTGTCCTTTGTAGGGACATGGATGCAGCTGGAAACCATCATTCTCAGCAAACTATCGCAAGAACAGAAAACCAAACACCACATGTTCTCACTCATAGGTGGGAACTGAACAATGAGATCACTTGGACTCGGGAAGGGGAACATCACACACCGGGGCCTATCATGGGGAGGGGGGAGGGGTGAGGGATTGCATTGGGAGTTATACCTGATGTAAATGACGAGTTGATGGGTGCTGACGAGTTGATGGGTGCAGCACACCAATGTGGCACAAGTATACATATGTAACAAACCTGCATGTTATGCACATGTACCCTTGAACTTAAAGTATAATCATAACAATAATAAAATAATAATAAAAAATAAGTAAATCTATTAAGTGGAATAAAAATAGCTAAAAATATTATTTTTGAGAAACTTTTAGTAACATAAAGAAATATTTGTGATATAATCCTGTGTGAAAAAATCAAGGAGCAAAATTAGGCCACATGCAGTGACTCACTCCTGTAGTCTCAGCAAGCACTTTGAGGGTTGACCCTTGAGCCCAGGAGTTTGAGACCAGTCAGGGCAACATAGCAAGACTCCATCTCTACCAAAAGTAAAAACTCAGACAGCCATAGTGGTGTGCACCTGTGGTCCCAGTTACTTGGGAAGCTGAGGCAGGAGGATTACTTGAGCCCAGGAGTTTGAGATTACAGTAAGCTATGACAGCACCACCGCACTTCAGCCTGGGTGACAGAGTGAGACCCTGTTTCTAAAACAATAACATCAACTACAAAAATTATATGCAGCATGAACTCATAAATTTGTGGAGAGATCTCTTTATATATGCAATTGAGAAAATGATCAGAATATTTCAGAAAGATAGAATTTGGGGACATGTTAATTTTCTCCTTTATATTTTCCTAACTTTCATAATAATCACAAACTCTTGCAATTAACAACAATTTTGTTAATGACAGAAATAATGATAAAAATAAATATTACTTATTTATATTAAGTGCTTACAGTACGTTTGGTGATATAAGAAAGAGATCTATATTTAAAGTACTTTCCTTACAAAGCCTAGCATTATGTGTATTACTGTATCTGTTTTACCAAAAATTAAATGAAAAGATGAAGAAATTAATTGACTTCCTCAAAATGTATTAAATAAACAAATTATTAAAGGTAGCTAAGTATAAGCATTTGTGACATGCTCAAGAAAGGAGTTGGCGTCTATGTGGCTGTGGACAGAGCTGAGGAAATCACAGGAGTTGGGGAATGAAAGGAGAGTTGGGCTGAATCATAGAAAGCCTCGAATGCCATACTAAGTGGGGGACTCTATCCGACCGGCAATGCGGAATCAGATGCACAAATTAAAAGGGAGAGAGAGACATCATTATAAGACGCATGTGTGTGTGTGATAAAGTCTCAAGGAGTAGTGCTCAGCAGCACTTACTGACATTGCATGTCAGTTCCAGCTTTCATTAGGGACTACATTTCCATACACTCCCTGCAACATAGTTGTTACAGAATTCTGGGGAGTGTTCACAGAGTTTCCCTGCATGAAAAAGGCAGAGGTAGTCAGCCCTCCAGGGTGTCTAGAAGCAGATGAACACAGTCAACACAGAGTATCTTCAAATCCATTATCTCTGTTTCTTTCTTGTGTAGCATCAAGTCATGTGCTATTTGCACTGCAGGGGCTCCATTGTCCTGTGTGACTAATTTCTTTGCCACCTCAGCCAATGCTTGGAAAATGCTACAAACCTAGCTGCACTTGGCATGTGCCTTCAGCCTGAGAGATGCCAGTTCTCCAGCCTGCACACTCCATGTATGTCACCTTATTTGCACTACATAGATCTCTCCCTATATTACTGTGACCCTCCACCTCACTCAGCCAGCACGTGCCATGAATCCCCGAGTCCCTTTCTGTTAAAACTTCTTGATTGGAATATCAATTGTATAGTCAACAATCCTGGCCATTTTTATCCAAACTGTGCATGAGGTGGCACAATGTTCCAATCATTTTCTTTCCATCTGGGTGTAGATCCATAAATATAAATATCTAACACTTTCACAACACTTATTCTGTGTCAGATGCAGGTCTCAGGATTAACTTACATTAACACCAGTAACCCTCAGGATAACCCTTCAAGGTAGGAGCCATCCCCACTTTACCAAGAAAATAAAGAAAGTCTCAGGGACTTGCCCGAGGTCACAGCAGAACTGCTAAGATTTGAATTCTCAGTTTTGATTTCAAAGTCAGTGTTCTTAATCATTGCACCATGCTGCCACTCAAGCCAGAAGAGAGCATACTCTAAAAACTTAGTGAATCTTACTCAATCACAGTTAACATAGTTTCTCTACTCATGATGTTCCAACTCTGAGCTTTTGATGTGCCATCATGGCTGGTTTTAGACAGGTGTGTGATGATGATGCCATTAGCTACTATGTTTAGTGCTTCCCTCCCCCTGTCCTTTTTCTCTCTCTTCTGCTACTTAGAAGATCCCTTGTTTTCTCTCTTCTTTCTTTGGTAAATCCTTCCTTTCCTGGTTATCTCACATGGACCCATGGTTTCCCCACCCATCTGCCTTGCTGAAGATTCTTGGTCCAGTCTCCAACCTTCCCCCACCATCCAGATGTAAATATCCAACAGTGGGCTAGATAGCTCCTCTGTGTGTGACACAAAGACATCAAACTCAGCACATCCCAAACCAGGCTCATTGCCTTACCCTCCTGCTTGTGTCCTATTTCCAGTGAGAAATCTCAGAGTCAGTTTTGACTCTTGCTGTTCTTTGACTCCAGTATCTCCTGAGTATCCCCTTTCTGTTGATTTTTATCTCTTCCTCCTTTGAACTAACACTTTTCTGGCTCACCTTGCTCTGGTGTGTCCTTTTTTTGAAATGGTCTTCCTGGACCTGAGTTACAGTTAGAAACACAGGGATCAACAATTTTCTTAAAACATTGTACTCCTCCTCCCTCCTCAGTTTCCACCAACTTAATGCCTGGAAAACATCCCAGGTGCCAAGATAATGTAGCTGGAAAGTGAAACAAGAAACTTAACAATTTCTAAAAGAAGAAGGCTCTAGAAATTTGCAGTGTTATTGAACAGGACAGTGCAAATTTGTAAAGCCATTGAATCTACAGGAAAGTTAAGAACTTGGTGCCCGCTTTCAGCCAAGGAACTGGAAGGTAGTCTACTGATGTCACTCCTTCTCTCAGACATCTTCATGGTCCAGATAAATGTCACCTCTTTCACGAGCTTCTCCTGCTGGAACTTCTTGGCTCTCTAGACTACCTGAGTAATTTATTTACCCCTTGCTATGAACTGCATCTCTATGTCTCCCCACAATTCACATGTTAACATTCTATCCTCGAAGTGGTGGTATTAGGAGGTGGAAGCTTTGAGAGGTGATTTGGTTGTAAGGGTAGAGCCCTTGTGAATGGGATTAGCATCCTTATAAATGAGGCCCAAGGGCCTCCACCCTTTCAACCCTTCCACCCTGTGAGGACACAATAAAAGATGTCGTCTATGAATCAGAAAGCAGGCCCATGATAGACACAGAACCTACCCATGTCTAGATCTTGGACTTCTCATCCTCCAGAACTGTGAACAATACATTTCTGTTGTTTACAGCATCTGAGTCTGAGGTAGTTTGTTTTAGCAGCCCCAGCTGACTAGGGCACCCCCTTCACATGATACTCAATGATGCATGACCCGTATTTTCATGCGCTTGTCTCTCCTGCTAGGTTGGAAACTATAGACCAAAGTCTGCTTCTGTCCAAAATAAGCCTGGCCACAGAGGCACTTCCTAAAGTTGGCTGAGTAAATGAATAAATGAACACAGTTGGCCAAAAGCAGTGTGCTAGATTGCATGAAAAAATGGCCATGGTAATTTCTCCCTAGCATCCATGCTCTTGGCTGACTTTCCCCACACTGACACTGAGTTTGGCTGTGTGGCTTGTCATGGCCTGTGGGATGATAGTGTCTACGACACAGGCATCTCTGCAGGGCTGACTCATAGAGGATTCCCCTCTCCCTCTTCACTCAGAACTCTCAGACCACCATGGGAATGACCTGAGCCACACTGATAGATGCTGAGTGGTGAAACAGAGGACTGAGAGGCCCCAACCTGCCAGCTGAGCCAGGCACATGACAATGCCTGGTGTGAACATCAGCTGAACTGGCTCAGGTCTTGAGAACCACCAACTGATGCATGAAACTATGAGATGAACAGAACATTCATGTTTAAGCTTCTTAGGTTTGGAGTGGTATTTTATGCAGCAAAAGCTAACTGGACCGTCACAGATAACTAATTTCCAAAGAAATTGATATGGTTTTGCTGTGTCCCCACCCAATCTCATCTTGAATTTCCATGTGTTGTGGGAGAGACCACAGTGGGAGGTAATTGAATCATGGGGGCAGGTCTTCCCCATGCTGTTCTTGTGATAGTAAATAAGTCTCATGAGATTGGATGGTTTTAAAAAGGGGAGTTTCCCTGCACAAGTTCTCTTCCTTCTTTGCCTGCTGCCATCCATGTAAGATGTGACTTGTTCCTCCTTGCCTTCTGCCATGATTGTGAGGCCTCCCCAGCTGCATGGAACTATAAGTCCATTAACCTCTTTCTTTGTAAATTGCCGAGTTTCAGGTATGTCTTTATCAGCAGCGTGAAAGCAAACTAATACAGAAAAGAAGTGCAGTCAAGCTGTGTATTCACTAAACAGCTTTTGCTGCTGGTAAAATGGAAACAAATAAACAAAACACCCATATTCTAGTCAAACAGCCTTAAACTCAAGTCTAGGTTATCACCCACTAGCTGTGTGATATTGAACAAGTTACATTGCCTCTTGGATATGAAAACTGTCTTTCAGGTTCTCAAAAAATGTAATGAAACTATACTTATAAATTAGCCAATATAAACTACTGCATAGTACATGGTCAGCATATGTTTGGCTATTTCTCTTGGCTGGTCTGTGATTGAGAATAAAGCTCATGGTATTTTTATTTATTTATTTGCACTTCTCAAGTAATTTGGATTGCGACAATGTAATTTTGCTAACTCAAGGTCATCACTGAGAATGTAATTCTTAGCATTATCATCTTACACTGTATTTAACAATTGCCACATCTTTCCTCCCCGTAAGACAAGGATCTTTATGTCGATAATGACCAGCTTGGTGCTTTGTTTACAGTAGATGTTCAGTAAATGTTAAGTTGAATAAATTGATGGGTGGCTGAGCATTTCTTATCACTCTCTACTGTGGCTGCTGTGCCCTCAAGGACTGTCCAACCTTCTTCTGGCTAGCTGACTCTACATATGCCAGCTTCAGGTGGCTGTCCCTTTGGAACTGCTGTGTCACCTTCTGCTAGTTTTCTTGCTTCTCCCATGATAATTCCAGTCATGTCTTTTTTCTGTGCAGTTGACTTGCCTGGTAGGACTAATGATCAAAATATTGAACAGGTTTGCCTGTGACAGTATCTTTTCCTTTCTGACTATCTGCCTTTGATCTCATGTGAGTAGAGGAAAAGGAACACAAGTTTGTTAGCATCTGTGGCAGATTAAAGAAAGCTGAAAATTCTTTGATGCTTTTCACATTAAGAAATGGGTCTCTTTCCCTACCTATTAAATCTGGACATCATCAGTGATGGTTTTGACCATTAGAATACTGCAGACCTGGCCATGTCAGTTTCCAGGCACAGGCTTAAGTGATGATTTTTGCTCCTCGTAGCTCTCCTGAAGTCCTAACCCATCAGATAAGAAGCCCATGTACCTGCTAGAGGGATATGAGGAGGGCCTTTGAGACTTCCTGTAGAATAGGAGGATCCCAGCTGAGCCCAGACCATCAGCCAGCCCACCTTGGCCCCAGGCTAGAGAATGAAGCCATCTTGGACTCAGCAAAGAGGCCAGCTGCCAGCTGAATGCTGCCCAGGGAGTCCAGTTGGTGGCACAGGGGACAGAATTGGTCAATCACATTCTGCCAGGATGCCTGACCTAAAAAATCATGCAATATAAGAAAGCAATTATTTTAAATCACTTCGTTTTGGGGTAGTTTGTTATGTGACAACAAAAAAGCAAAATAGCATAGATTATAAAATAAGATTAAATAAGTCTCAAATGGTCACTTAAATATAATGCTGTGGGTTAAGTGCATGAAAATTGTGATCCACATTGTGGTTCTTCTGTGACTGTGTGCATTTCTTTTCTGACTCTCCGATGTGTTCGGAAGTGGTGAGCTTGCTAGAGAATGGAGTGCTATAGACGAGAGCACCTCCTGTTTGCAAACACTCTGGTAAACAAAACTGAGGTACTGGTTGAACAAAAATGAAGTTCTTGGCTAGAAAAGGGTACATAAACCAAATTAACAAGCTTTTATTAAATACCTGCATCATTTCTGTTACATAGTTTTGAGGGTTCAGAGAATTAATAAACAATATTATATGCATTTAATTTACTAAATACTTGTGTTCCTAATCTGTAAAAGGTATAGGACAGTCAGAGGGTAAGAAATGAAAACTATAAACATTTGTGATTAGTTGTACCTTACATTTGTGTTGGCCCTGATATCCCCAAACATTTTTACAGTAAATATACTATTTTATTCTTATAAGAGGCCTACATGATTGCCAGGGCTAGCTATTTTATATTTTATAGATTTACAAACAAAGGCCTGGAAACATACAGTGGTTATTACAGGCTGCATTGTACCCCACCCCAGACCCCGCATTCCTGGAACTTGTAAATATGTTACCTTATATGGTAAAGGGATTTGACCATTTTGGATTATTCAGGTGGACTCATTAAAATCATAGGGTCTTTTTAAGAAAGGGAGAATAGAGCTAGAGTGAGGGAAGGACGATGGAAGCAGTAGTTAAAGTGCAATGCTTTGAAAATGGAAACCGGGGCCACTAGACAAGCAATGCAGATGGCCTCTAGAGGCTGGAAGAGGCAAGGAAACAGATCCTCCCCTATAGCTTCCAGAAGGCAATGCGGCCACACTGACACCTTGATTTTAGCCTGTTACTGGCTGAATTATGTCTCCTCCCACCAATTCATGGATTGAAATCCTAACCCCCAGTACCTCTGAATGTGGCTGTATTTGGAGACTATCTTTAAAGAGATAATTAAGGTTAAATGAGGTCAATAGTTAAATGAGGTCAATAGGGTGGGCCCTAATCCAATATGCATGGCATCCTTATAAGAAGAAGAATGTGGACACAGATATGCACAGAGGGATGCCCATGTGAAGGCACAATGAGAAGGTGGCCACCCCCAAGCCAAGGAGAGAGACCTCAGAATGAAATCAGTCCTGTCAACACCTTGATCTTGGACTTTCAGCCTCCAGAACTCTGAGAAGATAAATTTCTGTTGCTTAAGTCATTCATCTGTGGTACTTGATTATGGAAGTCTGAGCAAATTAGTGCAGTGGTGTGTCCCTAGCTGCTTCAGGTCATTAGAGGCAGAATTGAGAATGGATCCAGGAGTTCGGGCTCCTAGTGCTTTTCCTGCTGCCTAAACTACGGTCCCTTCTGCTGGACTCTGGTGCAATAGTTACAAATTGCTTATATTGTATTCTGAGCTTCCATCAGTCTCTTCCAGCCATGCAATCTTGGAAACATTGCTGAAATTTTCTGAGCTGTGGTGAGGACTATAGTGTGTACCACCTGTTCAGTGACTCTTAGATATTTTTTCTGGTCTCTGTATTCCAGATCAAAAGAGGATGAATGGAGTTTTCCAGCAAAATTCCTGAGAGCCCTTCCCTAAATGTTGATCACTTAATAAAATAAAGAGAATAGAATGGAGGAATGAGGTATGAGATCATGAAAGTACAAACTGCACACGAGGGAGAGCGTTTCTTTTCTAGTGTAAACTGTTAAATTTCGCAGCAAATCTCTCTCCTATATCAGCTATAGAATCTGTAATCATTTGCAGGGATGGAAACCATTATGCATCAATGTCACTGTCATCAGATAAAATGTAAGTGCCTACAGAGACGCAGTGTGGTCTAAGGAGTTTTGCAAAGAACCCATAATTGGTATCCTGCTGTTCAAATCATCGAGAAAGTAGGAGCTTGGGGCAGGAGATCCTGACTGCAGATTTTATACATGATTCTCATGAACCTTGAAATGTCAGACCAAGGCCATGCTGCCCCCTCCCCTATTCAGCAACTTCCTGAGGGCTGTTCTTCCTCTGTCAGGGACAATCAGTGCTGTGTGAGGATGTTCTCATATCCTAGAAAGCCTGAGGTAGTTTCTTACAGCCAACACAAATCTGTGATTTTAGCTCTAGAACCAGAGTGGCAAGCCCAGGGAGGCAGAAGATGATCCAGGCACCTGCCTGTGCAGCTCAGGAAGCGAGGGCAGTCCTCTTTTGTCTTGATGTTTTCTTGTTTGTTTGTTTGTTTGTTTGTTTGTTTGTTTTGAGACAGAGTCTCACTCTGCTGCCCAGGCTGGAGTGCAGTAATGAGATCTCGGCTCACTGCAACCTCTCCCTCCCCAGTTCAAGCGATTCTCCTACCTCAGCCTCCCCCGAGTAGCTGGAAGTACAGGCACGCACCATCACGCTTGCCTAATTTTTGTATTTTTAGTAGAGACAGGGTTTTGCCATGTTGGCCAGGCTGGTCTCAAACTCCTGACCTCAGGTGATCCACCTACCTTGGCCTCCCAAAGTGCTGGGCTTACAGGTGTGAGCCACTGTGCCCAGCCCTGTTTGTTGATTTTTTCAGATGGAGTCTTCCTGTGTTGCACAGGCTGGAATGCAGTGGCACAATCTCAGCTCACTGCAAGCTCCACCTCCTGGGTTCAGGTGATTCTCCTGCCTCAACTTCCCAAGTAGCTGGGATTACAGGGGCATACCACCACACCCAACTAATTTTTGTATGATTTTCAGTAGAGATGGGTTTCACCATGTTGGCCAGGCTGCTCTTGAACTCCTGATCTCAACTGATCCACTTGCCTGGGTCTCCAAAAGTGTTGGGATTACAAGCATGAGCCACTACACCTGGCCAGTGTTTTGTCTTTTCTGAGATAAATCTCAGTTCTCATTGTAGTGAGAACCTGAAGAAACAAGTACACAGGCCCATGGACCCTACTCAGTTGCTCTGGCAAACCTATCAAAACCAGCAGTGTGGAGCTCTGTGACACTGAATGCCAGAGCATGTTAGTGCTAAAACCTGAAAAATCCTGGACCAGAAAATATGTATCTTAGAATAAAAGAACACAACATACTCTGTAGCTCTGTCTTCTGATAACTCTCATTTTTTTGTCTTATTTAACTAAAGATACGTTATAATCAAACCCAATCTTTTTCTCATACAACTAAACAAAAATTCCCCAGGATAGCTTCACGAGCCCAGCGTGCACACCTGCGGACCATTGGTAGCCATACAAGGCCCCGAGTGCCAGGTCAAGTGTTGCTGTGGCATTTAAATGATGATGCTTACTCGTGGCTCATGCTAGCTGTTAACTCTTCATGTTCTCATTCATTTTTTTGTTAACACACGTTTTAAGTATGATTCACTTTAAGCCACATGCTAAGCATTCAAAAATTAATGAGCAGGAGGCCCTACCTGCAAAGAGGTTTACAGTGTCGTGAAAACATAATGGTACAATTATGATTGGTTAGCAGTCTACATTATGCCTTCACAAGTGTGTCATTTACATAAAGGATTCTCAAAAATGCTGAAATCTATGGCTGTGAGCCCAAAAGCAGCCTCAAACTTCCTCAGGGCTATGGAGAGCTTCTTCCTGCTTAGCCTACCTCCTCCTGGGCATCGAGGGTAAGATCACAGATCAATTATAAAAGTACCTCTTACGAAGAGCTAGCAGGCAGCCCCAAGTATGCCTCTGAGAGTTCAGTCTAGAGTCCAGAACCTCCAGTAGGACTATTCAAAGTACAGTACCTGGGCCACCGGCTACTGCTACAGTATTGGTTTCCAGACTGCATATGGTGAGTATGGAGAGAGATGGGAAGAGGATAGACTGATTAGAGGAGAGAGAAAGAGAGGAAAAGGGAGGAACAGGGAATCAGGGAGTCAAGAGTAAGTAAAGAGAGAGAAAGAGAAGAATGCTGAAGTGAGGGAAGGACTGGGAATGGGAGAAAGAGGAGGGGAGGAGGAGAGAGCAAAGTTAAGGGTCCACCATGGCCTTGTAGCATCCAATGATGTTATATGTTTATTTTTCAGTCGTTCCTATTACAGGTACATAGTAACAATCTCTGTAATGTATGAATACTACTCATTCATAACTTATAAATACCATTTTATTTAATAGGATAATCTAGATGAAGTCTTATCTGAGGACAGAACTTCTTAATGTGATGAGCATTGCATTATGTATGAAGGATTTAAGATGATACCCATGACTTTAGCAAGAACATTGCAGAAATAAGTGTTCCTTCACGTTTGACATGGATTCACTCACTCATTTAACCAAGCAAACTTTTTTAAGTGGCAGACACTGGAGAAACAAAGATATTAAGACACAACCTTGCATTCTAGGGGCTCCTAGTCTAGTGGTGGGACAGACAAGCAAACATATCATTATGCTTCAGTGTGAAGCGCTAAGGGTTTGAAGTCCAGAGTCCTTTGGGACACACAGGGGCGGCAGAGATGCCTGAGCTGAGACATGAAGGTCCATTGTCATGATCTAGATGAACACTGCAAGGGATCAGCATGTGCAAAAGCCAGGTAGCAGTGTCTATTTTGGGAGCTGCCAATAGAGTAGAAGATGAGGAAGGGTCCATGCAGGAGATTAAATCAGAGAGCAAAATATGGAACAGAAGGCAAGAGGCTTTGTAGGCTGCTATCTTCTGGGGGCTCTCCTACTGAAAGTCTCTGTAAAACTACTTACACTTGGCATGTTTTTCTTAGAGGTACTTGATCTCCTGATTCTCTTTTCCTTCCCTTTCTTCCTTCTTTCCTTGTAGCTTTCTTTTAATCTCATGTGCTCCAGAAAAAAATGAATCATAAAAGTGACCTCTGTAACCATCAATCCTGCAGTTGGGAGTTAGAAGCTCCAATTCCATTTGATAGTTTTTTTGACCCCGGCAGGTCCTTTCTTCTCTTTGGGCCTCAGTTTCCCTATATCTAATACATGGGAGGGAAGGGTTGATAAGTTTGCTTAAATTGTCCTTTTAGACTGAAATGTTCTCTATTTGCTCATCAGAACTTAGATTTGCACAAGAAAGACTCAGTTCTTAGAGTGTTGGGAGAAGGTTTTTTGAACAATTATTAATTTTTGAGGCAGGCACATTTTTGTCTTCAGTCTTAGATTGGTGCTGGAAAGAGAAGCCTGTCACTCACTGTTTTCCTCCCGGTGGTGCCTTGCAGGGCTAGTGTGTGTCCTGAACTCTACATATACGTCAGAACATCTCAAACCCAACCTCAGAGCTTGAAAACAGCCTCCTCCGAGGCCTGGGGAGTTGAGTTTCTCCATTATATTTTGGCTCTTTTAAGTTTAATATTTCTGCAAACTTTTCCTCTGGTTATTTCTAGATAACTATTGTTAATTTTAACCATTTACTGATTGCCTACTATGCACCATTTACTTGTCATCTTTGAATATATTACTTGCTTATTCTATGCAAAAAGCACATTAAAGTGTGTATTCTCACCACAGTTTTGTATATGAGGAAAATAGAGTTCCTCTTTAAAAAAAAAAATTTTTTTTTAGGAGACAAGGTCTCACTCTGCCACCCAGGCAGGAGTAAAGTGGTACACAATCCTAGCTCACTGCAGTCTTCAACTCCTGGAATCAAGAGATCTCCCTGCCCCAGTCTCTAGAGTAGCTGGGAATACAGGTGTGAGCCACCATGCCCAGCAAAAATATAGTTCTTCAAAGAAGTGAGGTCGCTGGATTGTAAAGAAATAACTCAGAATTTGAAACCAAATCATGTGACCCAATCCTTTGCCCTTTCCACTCTGCAGCGTGTCCTCCCCAAGCCGGCCCTAGAACCCACACCTCTTCCTCTATTGGGCTGCCTTGTGCTGGGCCCCAGGGATCAGCAGCTCAGAAGCACATAGGGCATTATTAGGTGGTGTTCTTGCCTCTTCCTGTGAGAGCCAGACCCCTAGAATCTCACCGTATGTCCCAGGCTCTCAATAATTAGTTATTATTTATTGATAATTTAATCTTCACAATAGTTTTGTGAAGCAAGTATCATTGATTCCATTGTGCATGTGAAGAAACTAAAGCCTACCAATGTATTCCAGGCCTCACATTTAAAGAAGTCATTGATTTAGACCCAGTTCTGTCCGACTACAAAATCTGGGTTACTTCAGTCTATATATTGACTCAGTAAAGACATTTTGAATTAAAAGGTAAGATAAACACAGCTCTTAGTAGAGCAGCAGCCATTTCACTGTGGCTTTTAGTTTCCTGTGCTAAGTCAAAGCTGTTGCATTTAGGGCACAGCCCACTTGAACCCTGGGATCTAGGCAGGGCTGTCTTCACACCTCTGTGGGCCATTGGTCACCCTCTTGGACTGCAGAGTGTCCTTCCCATGGTCAGTTCCCCATGGCCACTGAGAGCTTTGGATAAAAGCACTCAGTGAAAGCTGAAAACTGAAAGCCCGAAGATAAATCAAACATGAGCAAGACCCTACAGAGACCCTGAAGTAGAGTGTTTGGAGCCATGGAGCAAGGTAGAGGCTGAGGCAGGAAACTAGTGTTAAAGGAAAAATTATCTTGACACCTCTTAAAATGGTAAGGAAGCCTTTATTCAGGATTATCTTTTAACAAGCAGAGAAGTTGTTCTGGCCAGCCCATGGAGCATGCACAGTAAGGGGTTTTGTGTCCTTTGCTTATCCTTTTGATATTAGAAAGCCAAAGACTCCATGCTCTGATCATGCTAATGCAGCCTTATTTTATTTTATTTTTTTGTACAGGGGACCTGTGAATGGGCATGAAGCGCTTATGTGCATCTTGCTCCTTTCATAAATATTCATGACCTCTCCTGCAGCTTATGAAATATGTATATTTGGCCACCCTGTGCAGCATAAATTTCTGTTCCCTTTGCCCCTCCTTTGAAGGGTCTGTTTCTGGCTTCTGACTGGAGGCTATACTTCCCAGCCAGTCAGAAATGGCCAAACTGAAGGCTGCAAACCCTTTATGAGAAATAAAGCTCCCCTTTCCAAATTTCTGAAACTCATTATTCTTCAATTTATATCAAGTTAAAAAAATTGCTTTCACGTATTTATCTTACTTTTGTTTTACACACAAAGTCTGTTCTTATGGTGATTGTGTTTTATTACAGTTACTTTATCAATAAGAAAACTTAGTCCCATAGAAGAGAATATCTTGCTTAGGACAGCTCACAATTTAATGGTGAAAGGAATTCTTGAATACAGACATTCCAATTCCCATCCCTGTCTTTTATGCTCACATTAAATGCTTGGGCCTCAATAACCTGTCCCTTGTTCAGTAATGAGGGCTCTCTCTTTAACCAAACTTTATCAGGCCCCTCTGAACTCTCCTCTCAGCCTCATCCTTGGGCTCTGTGTCTACTCTTGAAGAGTTCAGTTTAGCAAGAATCCTGCTAAGTTAGTTTAGAGAGAATCCTTCCACTCTTAATATCTGATTACCCTGGCCTGCTGTGTTAGTCCCTTCTTGCATTGCTATAAAGAAATACCTGAGACTGGATAATTTGTAAAGAAAAGAGGTTTAATTGACTCATGATTGTGCAGGCTGTACAGAAAGCATGATGATGACATCAGCTCAGCTTTAGGAGAGGCCTCAGAAAACTTATGGCAAATGGTGAATGAAGAGTAGGCACATCTTACATGGCAGGAGCAGGAGCAAGAGAGAATGCAGGAGGAGGTGCGACGCTACACACTTTTAAATCATCAGATCTCACAAGAACTCACTCATTTTCACAAGTGCAGTACCAAGGGGGATGGTGCTAAACCATTCATGAGAAATTCACCCTTATGATCCAATCACCTCCCCCCAGGCCCCACCTCTAATATTGGGGATTACAATTAAACATGAGATGTGGATGGGAACACATATCCAAACAATACCACCTGCCCTCAGCACAAATCCGGTTAGGTCAGCTTAGCAAGAACCCCTACTCTTGATGTCTCCTATTAGTAACTGTCCATCCAACTCCCTCCGGTCTGCTTCTTGGCTACACATTCCCACTTGTTGTAAAGGAGTTGAACCTCATCTCTCTCCTTATTAAAAGATAGTCCTGAATAATGTCTTCCTTCCCACTTTAACTAGTGTCAAGATAATTTTTTCTTTAACACGTTTTCTTACTCAGTCTTCTTGAAGAAATGCTGGTTAGTTGTGCTGAAACTGCTAAGAGGAAAAGCAGCTTCAGGTGGTTGGTTAATATCAGTGGGTGGTCTTTTGAAAGGGTTGATGTATTAGCCTGTTCTCACACTACTATGAAGAAACACCTGAGACTGGGTAATTTATAAAGAAAAGAAGTTTAATTGACTCACAGTTCTACATGGCTAGGGAGACCTCAGGAAACTCATAATCATGGCAGAAGGGAAAGCAAACATGTCCTTCTTTCCATGGCGTCAGGAGAGAGAAGTGTTGAGCAAAGGGAGAAAACCCCTTATGAAACCATCAGATCTCATGCAAGCTCACTCACCATCATGAGAACAGCATGAGGGTAACCACCCCCATGATCCAATTACCTCTCACAAGCTCCCTCCCACAGCATGTGGGGATTATGGGAACTACAAATGAAAATGAGATTTGGGTGGGGACACAGCAAAACCATATCAGTTGTTTTCTGTTTAGCCCTCAGAGGAGAAACCTAATGGCAGTTAGCAAGGGAGCGGGTATAAGGAAATGTATCTGACATCCCTTCCTAGGCTGGGAACTCAAGCTTTCCAGGTTGCTCTGGGGTCCTCTTGGGCAGGAGAAGTTCTGTTCAGGTTGAGGGACTTAAGATTGCATTTTTGTTTCTCACTGATTACAATATCCTTAAGGGGAAGGAATATGTCTTTTTTGAGAGGTGATATTTAGTATGTGTTTAAGAGCATGGGTCTGGAGCAGACTTCCTGGGCTACATCCTGGTTTGAACATTCAATGAATATGTGGCTTGAAGCAAATTATTCAGTTTCTCTATGCCTCAGTTTCCCCATCTGTAAAATTTGCTCAATAATAAAATCCAGTTGGGATTCACATGTCTCTGCAACATGGCAACAGGTGACTGGATCGAGTGGACAAATTCTCAGCTCTGCTCTGGCTTGTGTGATTTGTCAACCAACTGATGACTTACTGTCAACATATAACCTTCATGTCGGTTGCATTTTTTGTCAGCAGTGTCCTAACTTGAGTTACATTTTTCCAGGCACTAGAAGGTATCTCAGTGCCACCTTTTCCTTTTGCTAAAGGGGAATGAAGATCCCTGAAGGGAAAGTGTCTCCCAAGTTTCAGGGACATGATGGTGGCCTCTCTGGAATATATTCCAATGTTCCTACCTGAGAAATGAGTCAGCCAGTGTTCACTTTCTTGAGAATTGTACAGATCTCTGAAGCATCTTAGTTATTGAATGGCTAGCAAATTTTTCTTTGTAACTTCCTGGGGATAGACACTGAATTTCAGTGAAACCTCTTCTCAGGTGACAGGAGCTAATGAATGAAAATGGTGTCTTGGCCTCTGGGAGATTGGGCATGCTTTATGATGCAAATCTGTTTTCTATGAAGTACTTGAAAGAAGGCCATTAAAGAAAAAAGCATCCACCTGCTCTAGCTGCTTCAATTCCTTAAGCTGAGGTAGTGTTATGTACTAAAAACAGTCCAATCTTCAAAGATAAAACTATTTTGTTTTAAATCCCATTTTAACCACTTGTTAGCTGTGTAACCTTGTGCATGTGCGTAGCATAGTCAGAACCTCACTTTCTGGAACTGTAAAATAGGGCTGTTAAAAGAAAAACTTCAGTCAAATTAAATTTAGCAGAGTTTAATTGAGCAAAGAATGTTCCGTGAAGTGGGCAGCATTAAGATCCAGAAGATGTTTAGAGAGTTCCCATACATAGATCTCAGGCAGAAAGGATTTATGGATAGAAAACAGAAGAGAGGTACAGAGATAGCTCGATTGATTATAGGTTGGCGTTTGCCTTAATTGAACATGGTTTGATCATTTGGCCTCCTGTGAGTGACTGAAGATCAGCTACTGTGATTGGCTGAGACTTAACTATTTGTTACAAAAGGATACTTCTAAGTTAGGCGTACAGTTAGTTCGTGTACTAAGTTAGGTTGCAGTTTGTTGTACTCAATGTATGGAGGCATCCCCTGGCCAATTTAGTTCAGTTTAACAGAAGTCATAATCACTATCTACCTCACAGAATTCTTGTGGCACCACATTAAAAAAGGAATATAAAATATTACATTTGAGAAAATTATTATTTATATAGTATATAAAACATCCCAATTTAATGAGTAAGAGTTTAATTAGGGCCGAGCAGCAAGTAAAGGTAAAGCAGAGAATCACACTGAATTGACATCTCTAGTGCATGGTGGCTAGGAAGTAAATGCTCTACAATTATTTGCCTTGTCTTTTCTATATTTAATAAATACGCATTGAGTGATGAATACCTGGCCACT
Organism: Piliocolobus tephrosceles; assembly: GCF_002776525.5. Lineage (NCBI taxonomy): Eukaryota > Metazoa > Chordata > Mammalia > Primates > Cercopithecidae > Piliocolobus > Piliocolobus tephrosceles. The sequence continues at coordinate 16,464,283 of NC_045448.1, forward strand.
CTGTGCCAGGTAGTCAAATATGGGCATAATAGGATGCCAAACACTAAACAGAGGCAGAATATAATTTTCTTTTCTTCTTTTTTGAGACAGCCTTGCTCTGTCGCCCAGGCTGGAGTGCAGTGGCATGCTCTTGGCTCACTGCCTGCCAGGTTCAAGGGATTCTCACAGCTCAACCATGGGAGTAGCTGGAATTACAGTCATGCACCACCACACCCAGCTAATTGTTGAATTTTTTTGTAGAGACAGGGTTTTTCCACCTTAGCCAGGCTGGTCTTGAACTCCTGGCCCCAGTGATCTGCCTGCATCAGCCTCCCAAAGTACTGGGATTACAGGTGTGAGCCACTGTGCCCAGCCTAGAATAGATTTTTTTTTTTTTTAATAATCCCAAGCCCTACCTTTATCAGCTCTTTTTTTTGACAATATTGTTTTGCTCAGACATTAATTACCAATTAGCAGCCTTTGAAATCAGTCACTGAGATGGCAACTTTTTCGCCTCTTTTCACCAGCACCTGCCTGTATATCTTTGTCTCATCCTCAAGGGTCCCATGTGAGACACTGTCACATACTTTGGTATGGATCAGACCCATTTATTTACTGCCTTTCCCTAATTTAATGTTGTCACTTGTCCTCAGTGGTCCTGCAGTGGCTCCCTGTGATTGCAGCTTTACTTTCTGGGTGCTCACAAACCACGTCTTTAACAACGTACAGAACCCTAAGTAAATATCACACTCTAAGAAATACTTTGCATCATGTACTTGCTTCTCCATTTTGAACACATAGAGGGCATTTGGTCTTTCAACTGATATCTAGAGCTTACCTCAGAGATGTCCACAAAATGTTACTCATCCTGTCTCTTCCATTTCATGAAAGCTTCAGATATCTTTGGCAACCGTTCAGCTGTCTGATTTGCCAATTCTCTTACTATGTCCTAAGAAACTTGAAATCTTTCAAAGCAGTTGGGGGCTTTCTAAAGTCTCCACACTTACCTATGGTCTTGGATTCCCTTGTCTGTTTTTGTGTCCCTTTAATCACTTAACGCTCATTTTTCTTTATTAAAAAGACAATTACACATTGAAAGGCAAATTTTCTACACTGCCTGCTGCCTGCAGGATCCACCCTGGAAATCTGACCACTCTTTTGCTCCTAATAGAAAGTAAAAAGCCTCATTGATCATCCTTATCAATTTTTGAAGCATTCTAATTTCTTTTGGATGGGGCTCAAGACATGCTACCCTAAAATGTGACTCCTTGGCATTTGAGAAAACGGCAGAAGGAGGATGACTCCCTGCCCATCTCCCCTGCAGCAGGCCATAAAACCTAGAAAATAATTTCTGACCTTCCCCTTCAGTAGATCTTAAGATTCATATGTGAGAGGCCCTCATCCTATACCCAGAGAAAAGGAACCTCCTCCACTCTGGAGACACAGAAACACAAAGCAGAATCTGAACAAGCTGGCCTTGCTAAGTCCCCCCCCAGTTCACTGTCATTAAATCATGTCCCCTTTTCCAATCATACTTCACAACCATCCACTTCATCACACCTAGCATAAAGATACATGGGCTTTTCTGTTTCTTTGAGCTTTCATTTCTGAAGGCTCTTGTGTCATGCAAATTTAAATTAAATATATGTTTATGCTTTTAAAAAATTAAACTGAGTTTTGCTATAGGTGTCTCAGTCGTGAGCTTAGTGATAGGTGAGAAAAGAAATTCTTCCTCCCCAACGCTTCTCTTGGGGAATTATCTCCTGAATTCTATCCTTACAGATCTCTGCTCACATCTGACATCTGTTTTGTGTTATGAACCTCTTAATCTACACTTTTTAATGGACTTTTTTCTTTCTTTCTTTTTTTTTTTTTAAGACGGAGTCTTTCTCTGTCACCCAGGCTAGAGTGCAATGGAGCTGTTTTGGCTCACTGCAACCTACATCTCCCAGGTTCAAGCGATTCTCCCACCTCAGCCTCCTGAATAGCTGAGATTACGGGCATGTGCCACCACACCTGGCTAAATTTTGTTTAATATACCTTTTTAAAGGAAGTGGAGCATAGGCTTACTTATTCCCTTACATAGCAATCTACCTAATGGAATCAGAGGCTCAAGTGAAGAAAATAAGCTTAGCAATTCACCTGGATTTTAAATTCTAAAACTTTAATCATTCTTCTTTAGGGTTTGAACGAAAAACTTCAGGTACAGGAAAAAGCCAGTATTTAATGGCTTCAGGGTGTCAGAGCTTCCTTTCTTAAAGTAAAGGAGTTTAAAAGTCAAGTGCTGCACACTGGGAGGAAAATATACACACAATGAAAGAGCTCTTAAATGTATCCCCAGTTCAGCAAACTTTGTGATTACAATTGCCACTGTCAAGTGAAAAGTTTTTAATGAAAGAATCCTGTCTCCCAGTTCCTGTGATCAAAATCTTTCCATCTTGATGCATTCTCATTGCCAGGATGTCATCAGCTCTAGTCTAATAAGTACTCTTTTCTCCTGTCACCTTTGCAATCAGCTTCTCTTGTGGCAGAAGGCAGAGGCAGAATGAGGGACTGGCACATTCTCAAAACTCCCCTTTCTTCAAAATATTTTCATCTCTAGATTCTCCTGTTCTCTCACTCAACCACTCACTCAGTCACTAATTAAAACACTTATTAAATTATTCTTTAATTAATAATGTAGTAAATATTTACTGGGTTCCAGATGCTACTAGATGTGAGTACAAAGAGGAATAAGACAGTGTCCTGCTCTCAAGTAGCTGGCATAATTGTGGGAAGACAGACAAGCCAATTTCTATTTACAATACAGTGTTGTAAATGCTATGCTAAAGGTGGATTAAGTGCTCAGGGACCCCAGGATAAAGAATATCTAAGTGTGTCTGTGGAATTCAGAAAGCTACTGTGACTTGGGGTCTTCAATGAATAGGAATTCTAAGGATTGATAATGGCATTAAAGACAAAAGAAAGACCACATGCAAAGGCACTGTGCTGTGAGGGTATGTAACAAGGTGCAGGGAGGGTAAGAAACTGGATGATGTAGTAGGTATGATATAGAGAATGCTAATGAGTTAGGAAAATATTCCATAGGCAAGAAGGAGTAAGTGAGGGCTTTCAAGCCAAGTTAGGGGCAAGGATGGTATATTTCACACAGAAAGACCATCTGGATGCTGGAAGCAATATTCAAGGGAAAGGTGATGAAACGTGAAAGAAAGGTAATAAAAAGAGGGAATGAAAATGATAGATGATAGATGGATCCTACAAATATTGAAGAGGTAAGACTGATAGGACTTGATGACAGTTTGTTCAAGAAGAAATAACATTTGGTAAAGATTATTCTTTCAACCGTGTTATGTGAGTCCCAATATCAGTCTTAATCTCAATAATCCCATTTTATGTGATTATGAAATTTATTGAATTCAGAGCATCTCTAAAACAGCCCATAAGGTCAGAACTTCTAGATATGACAGAGTGAAGAAGACTTTAAAAAAAGAAAAAAGAAACATGTTGGGTGCAGTGGCTCACGCCTGTAATCCCAGAACTTTGGAAGGCTGAGGCAGGCAGATTGCTTAAGCCCAGGAGTTTAAGACCAGCCTGGGTAACATGGCAAATTCCATCTCTACAAAAAATACACATGCACAAAAATTAGCCAGGTGTGGTGGCCTGCACCTGTGGTGGTCCCAACTACCTGGGAGGTTGAGGTTGCAGTGAGCTGAGACTGTGCCACTGCACTCCAGTCTGGGTGAGAGAATGACACCTTATCTCAGAAAAAGAAAAAAAATAAATAATTCAGTATGTTGTATGTTGTTTGTATGTTGACCAAAGTGGAAAAACAAATTGAGTATCATATCTAAGAAATCATTCCAAGACCCATGCTGTGAAGATTTTCCCCCATGTTTTCTTGGAGGACTTTTGCAATTTGAGGTCTCATGTTTAAGTCTTTGATCCATTTTGAGTTGATTTTCATGAGTAGTATAAGAGCAGAGCCCAATTTCATTATTTCGTATATAGATATCCAGTTTTCCTATTTGTTGAGGAGACTACACTTTTTCATTGTATAATCTTGGTACCCTTGCTGAGTATCATTTGGTAGTATATGCTTGGGTTTCTTTTTGGCTCTCTATTCTGTTCCATTAGTCTATATGTCTGTCTTTATATTAGCACCATACCGTTTTGATTACCATAGTTTTGAAATATATTTTGAAGTTAGGAAGTGTGAGGCTGCCAGTTTGTTATTCTTTCTGTAAATTGTTTTGGCTATTCAAGGTCCTTTGTGATTCCACAGAAATTCTAGAATTGTTTTTACTATTTCTGCAAAAAATGCTGTAGGGATTTTCATAGAGATTACTTTAAATCTGTAACTTGGTGTGGGTACTATGGCTATATTAATAATATGAAGTCTTCCAAACCATGAACATGGATGCCTTTTTATTTATGTCCTGTTTAAATAATTTTCAGCAACATTTTATAGTTCTCAGCATACAAGTTTCTTGCCTTTTTGATTAAATTTATTCCTAAGTATTTTACTCTTTGTGATGCTACTGCAAATGGGCTTATTTTCTTAACTTACTTTCAGATTATTTACTGTTAGTGTATAGAAACACAACTTATTTTTTGTGCTTTGATTTCCTAGATGTGACACCAAAGGGACAGGCCACAAAAGCAAAAGTAGACAAGTGGGACTATATCAATTAAAAAGATTTGACACAACAAAGAAAATACTCAACAGAATTAAAATGTAACTGTATGCTGATAAAGACATACCCAAGACTGTGAAGAAAAAGAAGTTTAATGGACTTACAATTTCACATGGCTGGGGAGACCTCACAATCATGGCGGGAGGCAAGAAGGAGCAAGTCACATCTTACATGGATGGTGGCAAGCAAAGAGAGAGAGAGTTTGTGCAGGGAAACTCCCATTTTTAAAACCATCAGATTTCATGAGACTTATTCACTATCACAAGAACAGCACAGGAAAGACTCACCCCCATGATTCAATTATCTCCCACCGGGTCCCTCCCACAACATGCAGAAATTATGGGCACTACAAGATGAGATTTTGGTGGGGACACACAGCCAAACCATATCATTACACCCCTGGCGCCTCCTAAATCTCATGTTTTCACATTTCAAAACGAATTGTACCTTCTCGACAGTCCCCCTAAGTCTTAACTCATTTCAGCATTAACTCAAAAGTCCACAGTTCAAAGTTTCATCTGCGACAAGGCAAGTCCCTTCTGCCCATGAGCCTGTAAAATCAAAAGCAAGTTAGTTTCTTCCAGGAAGAAAAAGAAGTTTGATGGACTTACAGTTCCACATGGCTGTGGAGGCATCACAATCATGGTGGAAGGCAAGGGGCAGCAGGCAAAAAGAGAGAGAGCCTGTGCAGGGAAACTCCCATTTTTAAAACCATCAGATCTCATGAGACTTATTCACTATCGCAAGAACAGCACAGGAAAGATCCACCCCCATGATCCAAGGTTCTCCTTCCAGGTCCCTCCCACACCAGTGGGAATTATGGGAGTTACAAGATGAGATTTCGGTGGGCACCCAGAGCCAAATCATATTGGCAACTTGTTAAATGGTAGAAAATATTTGTGAGCCATGTATCTGATAAGAGAGATCAGTGTATCCTTTGTAATATCTAATATATTCTTATATATACTGAATTTGGGTATCCCAATATCCAAAATATTCAAGGAACTCCTACATTGTCATGCATGAGTGCAAAACACACACATACACACACACATATAATAAGTAATTTAAAAATAGACAAAGGATTTGAATAAATTATTTGTCCGAAGAAGACATACAAGTGGTCAACAGGAACGTAAAAGTAATGCTCAACATCACTAATCATCAGGAAAATGTAAATCAAAACTACAGTGAGACATCACCTCACACCTCATAAGATGGACATAAAAAATAACAAAAATGAAACAAACAAAATAACAAGTGTTGTCAAAGATGTGGAGAAATTGGAACCCTTGTGAACTGTTGATGAGAATGTAAACGAAGCAGCCAGTATGGAAAACAATATGAGGCATTCTCAAAAAAGTAAAAATATAATTACCTTATAATTCTGCAATCCCACTTCTATCCAAAACAATTGAAAACAGAATCCCAAAGAGATAATTGCAAGTCCATGTTCATTGCAACATTATTCACAATAGCCAAGATCTGGAATCAACCAAATTAAATGTCTAAAGATGAAAACTACAATGTTTTAGTTACAAAATGTACAAAAAGGGATCATTAACAGAGTAGATATTGCAGAAGTTAATGCTAGTGATTTTGAAGACATGGCAGTAAAACTACCCACAATAAAAGGTGGAGGGAAAAAATAATTGCAAAAAAATTAAAGGGCTCACTTAATGTAAAAGGAAGCAGAAGAAGAGAAATAGAGGAACAAAAAAGACATGAGAAATGCAGAGAAAAGTAAAATGAGGGACATAATTCCAACTGTATCAATAATAACATTAAATGTAAGCTGATTAATTTAATAAAAAAGCAGAAATTGTCAATCAGACTGAATAAAAGAACAAGAACCAACTCTATGCTATCTACAAGAGGCAGACCTGAGATTGGAAAATACAAAATAGATTGAAAGTAATAGGATGGGAATGAAAAGCTGGAGATCATGGGTGAGCAGGACAACTCTTCAAGGAGGTCTGAAACGGCTGGAGATGGCAAGCAAAGCACTTTGATTTAGGTTTCCTATCATGATTATGAAGTGGGACCGGTATCCGACCTCCCAATGTATGGGCACCTATGTCAGTCATTTGGAAAATGTAAAATAAAATCACAATGAGATAACACTTTACCACCACTAGAATGACCATAATGAAGAAGGCTGACAATATCTACCAAGTGTTGGCAAAGATATAGAGAAAGGGGAACATTCTTGCATTTCTGGTAGAAATGTAAAATGACATATAGCTATTTTGAAAAACAGTTTCATAGTGTCTTAAAAACTAAGCTGACACACACAATCTGATTCAGTTATTCCACTCTTAAATATCTACCCAAAATAAATATAAACATATCCACACAAAGATTTGTATACAAATAAATATTCATAGCATTTTCTCATGGTAATAAAAAACTGGAAACAATTCAAAAGTCCATCAGCTGGTGACTAGATAAACAAAATGTGATATATCCATGCACTCAAATACTACTCAGAAACAAAAAGGAATGAACTGTTGATACATGCTCCAGCATGGGCGATCCTGAAAAACATTGTACGTGAAAGATTCCAGACACAGGAAACATCAGATTATATGATTCCATGTGCACAAGTTGGGGAAGGGACAAATCTGCAGGCACAGAATGCAAGGCAGTTGTTACGTGGGCAGCGGCTGGACACAGAGATTGATGGCAAGTGGACAAGAGGCAACCTTTTGGAGTGATGGAAGTGTTCTAAAGCTGGGTTGTGATGATGACTGTACAATGCTATATATTTACTAAATATCATCATCAATGCACACTTACTCTGTGGCATGCAAATTATACTTAAAGCTGTTTTTATAAAGCCTACACAGTGAAAAAACTCTTTTATCTGTGTATACGCTGGGCCTTTTTACTGCAGCCACATCTCTGTTACGCGTGTTCAATACCTGTAGGTAATAACTTGCTCCAGATCCCATGTGTCCTCTTACTCATTCGTTATCCCATCTTTTCTGATCCAGCAACTTGAGTCACATTGAAAGTCAAGGGTTAACAAACACAGAAATTACCTCATCTGTTTAATTATCAAATATCTTTTTTTTTTTGTTTTTGAACAGAAGGGCTTTCTGTAAAGGAGAATTCAAACAAAATTTTTATAATAAAAGACTGTAAGTATGTTTTCAAAAGATCTGACATTTTTTTTTCTTTTGCTTAAGGAATGAAGGCCTAACCAGTAAGTCCTTATTATTATTCAAGAGGAATAATAGAAAAAAGGTGTTTCTATATGATTTTCCATTCTGTTAGGTAGGTAATGGAAGATGAAAGAGAAGAAAGCAGGTTTTGCCTGACCCTGAGGTTTCCAGGGCTGCTGAGCTATCACGTAACCAGTGATGCCCCAGACAGCTACTGCTCCCAGAACAGGTCAAGACACTGCTCAGCTAGATGGGCACAGAAGGAGAACTGCATCTTGAGACTGGAGAATACTTTTCTAGTGTAACCAATTTTAGGGGCTTGAGGTTCCAATTCCAGTACTAATTAATTTTGCCAAAGTCTAAGCTTTTCTAATATGAAACTGAAGGCTATAAAACCACATGTTTGTGATGATTTTCTAGCCCAAGATGGGTTTGAAAACACAGGAGACATGGCTTCCTGTCCCACTGGTACCGTCTTTTGGCAATGGACCCCTCCAGGGATACCTGCTAACAGCAATCTGGGCTGAACACCCTGAGGAAGGGAAGGCTTTATGAAGAAGAGTTGTACCTTTGGGCACCAGGAAAACGCAGCTTCATTTAATGTGAATTAGAACTATTGGTTATGGGTTTGTCTTAACTTTTGATCCACAGAAATTTCTTATCATTGACATTAAAATAAAAATGTATTAATTGTGAAATATTTCAAAACACTACAATAGAGCCTGTATCTGCTGTCATTTATATATTCAAAACCAAGATTGATGAAGATGTTAACTCTTTGACGTTTTTGCTTCAGATTGTTCTGTTCAAAGTAAATGAAATTAAAGTCTGCCCTCCCTGGACTGAACTTTTCACCCTCCCTCCCCAGAAATTACCATTTTCCTGGAGTTGGTGGGAATGGTTATTATATACTTTTTGTACTTTTACAAAGTGTCTAAATCTACATATATTTACTGTTTTCAAGTTTTAAAACTTCCATGGCTGGGCGCGGTGGCTCAAGCCTGTAATCCCAGCACTTTGGGAGGCCGAGGCGGGCGGATCACGAGGTCAGGAGATCAAGACCATCCTGGCTAACATGGTGAAACCCCGTCTCTACTAAAAAATACAAAAAACTAGCCGGGCGAGGTGGCGGGCGCTTGTAGTCCCAGCTACTCGGGAGGCTGAGGCAGGAGAATGGCGTAAACCCGGGAGGCGGAGCTTGCAGTGAGCCGAGGTCCGACCACTGCACTCCAGCCTGGGCGACAGAGCGAGTCTCCGTCTCAAAAAAAATAAAAAAATAAAAATAAAAATAAAAACAAAAATAAAACGTCCATAAATGGCATCTTACTCTGTAAATTTACATGTGTGAACCATTATTGAAGAAAGTTTCCTCATGCCTCTTCACAGAACGCCTTCATTCCTCAAGGTAAAAACTATTCTGATATTTATCAAAATAGATAAGCTTTGCCTGTTTAAAACATTAGATAAATAAAATCATCAGGATGTACCTTTTTGTGTCTGGCTTATTTTTGTATTTTATAAAAAAAAATTTTAAAAGGAGACCTTTGGCCTGAATTTATTTTTTTATTTTTAAATTTATTATTTATTTATTAAATTTATTTATTTACATTTTGAGACAAGGGCTCACTGTAGTGCCTAGGCTGGAATGCAGTGGTTCAATCACAGCTCTCTGCAGCCTTGACCTCCTGGGCTTGTGATTCTCCCACCTCAGCCTCCCTGGTGTGCTCCACCATACCTGGTTAACCTTTGTATTTTTTGTAGAGACGAGGTTTTGCAATCTTGCTCAGGGCTGGTCTGAAACTCCTGGGCTCAAGCGATCTTCCCACCTCAGCCTCCCAAAGTGCTAGGCTTACAACTGTGAGCCACTGTGCCTGGCCTGTGTCTGGTTTCTTTGCTGAATGTTTGATCTGTAAGATTCACTCATGTTGTGAGTTGTAGTAGTTCATTCTTACTGCTTAAAGTTTTCTATTGTAAGAGTATCTACAGTGTATGTATCCATTCTACTGTTGATGGATATTTGTGTGGTTTCCATATGGATAAGTTGCATGTCTTTATAGACATATCCACGTATTCTCTTGAGTGTATAACCAGGAGTGGAACTTTTAGGTCTAGAGTAAATTTATGTTGCACGTTTGCTGATACTTTCATCACCAGTGTCTGAAAGTTCTAGCTGCTCTACATACTCATCAAAGCATGGTATTGTCTGACATTTTTTTAATTTTAGCCATTTTGGTTAATGTGTAGTGGTGTCACATTGTTTTAATTTGCATTTACCTAATGATTAACAACATTGGGCATCTTTTCATGTGCTTCATAGCCACTTGGATGCTCCCTTCTATGAAGTGCTTAGTAGATTATTTTGACCCTTAAAATTGGGTCGTTATGCTTTTTCTTATTGATTTGTAACGATTTTGAAATAGTTTGGACTCTACTTTTTGTCGGTTATATGCCTTACAAATGCCTGCTTCCAATTGGTGGATTATTTTTGCTCTTTTAACTCTGTCTTTTGATGAGCAGAAAGTTTTAATTTTAATTACATCTAATTTCTCAGTGTTTTATGGATAGTGCTTCTGGTGTCTTGTTTAAAGTGCATATAATTTACAACTTGATTTTTCTTCTAACATTGCATGTTTTTCTGTTCTGAAAAATTATTTTATTGATAAAAAAGGTTGTATATATTCAAGGTACACATGATTTGATATATGTATACATCATATATATTGCTAATCAAATGAGCACATCCATCACTACCCATGCTGTGTCATCATTGCACTTTTGAAACATGCTTCTGTTGATAAATTTAATCTAAAATGCCCATTTCAAACATATGCATAGTATTTCTGTTGTACAAATAAATCACAATTAATTTACACATTCTATTGAATAAAGATTGTGTTTTCCCCCATCTTTGTTTTAATTACAACAAAGTTATGCTCAATGTGTACAAATATGTCACTTCAAGCTCATATTCCTCCAGATTAGAGGAATTCCTCCAGATACTTAGAAGTGAAATTCCTGCAGCAAACTGTTCTGGTGGTACTTACCTACATTCCCATTGACAAAACATAAACGTTCTTCTTTCCTCTCCTCCATGCCAAGGCTTGCTGTAACTGATGCTAAATTTTTTCAGTTAATTGGAAATGTAATCACACTTTGATAATAGTGATTATCACCAGGGAGAACATTTCTTCCTCTGCTTATTAGTGGTTAAAATGTCTTCTTGAGTTCTTTGTTCTAGTCCTTTGACACATTTTCTATTAGATCAATAGTGCATCTGTGACAGCACACACAGAGGGCTTTATTGGTGGTCTTCAGCGCTCCAAGTCCTTCAGAGGACACCCTCCTTCCACAGTAATGCCACCATCTGAAGTCTAAAAAGAAGTCTGCTAAATGCTATATGTTAGACTCATGTTTCCTGTGACTGATGTAACAAATTACCACAAACTTAGTTGCATTAAGCAACAGAAATTTACTTTCTTACAGTCAGAGTCCCAACTTGAAATGAGTCTGAAAGGTGTCACCAGGCAAGTTCCTTTGGAAACTCTAGGGGAGAATTTGTGCTCTGGTTTTTCGAGCATCTGGATATGCCTGCATTCCTTGGCTCATGACTCCTTTCTTGCATCAGTTGTCTTTCCTCCCTCTGCTTCCAGAGTCACAATGTCTTCTTCTGTAGTAAAATCTCCCTCTGCCTCTTTCTTTAAAGGACTATTATGATTGCGTTGGGCCTACCTGGCTAACCCAGGATAATCTCTCCATTTCAAAATCCTTAATTTAATTACATCTGCAAGGTCTGTTTTGCCATACAAGGTAACATGCTCAAGTTCCAGGGTTTAGGACCTGATTATTCTTGGGAAACATTATTCAGCCTACCACCCCTTCAAACTGCTCTCAAGAGTACTTCAGGGGGCTCATAAATCTAGTAAGATTACCATCCACCACTAACAGTGGTAGACAGGGCTGACTGCCAAAGAAGATTCACAGGATCTAAAATAATAATGCTGTTCATCCACAGATTATTGCAGGAAAGGGTGCAATGGAACAATGATATTAAAGTAAACATATGCTTCCCAGTCAAAGGCTGGCTCACAATTAGGGGTTCAGGGACATTGAGCACAAGTTCTAACCGTCTTGCCTCTGCAGGACCACATCAATGTGCTTTCTCTCAGATCAGGAACCACCAACAGGAGTATTGTATTAGTCCGTTTTCATGCTACTGATAAAGACATAATCCGAGACTGGGCTATTTACAGAAGATGTTTAGTGGAATTACAGTTCCATGGTTGGGGAGGCCTCATAATCATGGTGGAAGGCAAAGAGGAGGCAAGTCACGTCTTACATGGATGGCAGCAGGCAAAGAGAGAGAGCTTCTGCAGTTGCACATCCCTTTTTAAAACCATCAGATCTCGTGAGACTTATTCACTATCAGGAGAACAGCAAGGGCAAGACCTGGCGATTCAATTACCTTCAGGCAAGTCCTTCCCACAACATGTGGGAATTCAAGATGAGATATGGGTGGGGACATAGCCAAACCATATCATACATGAAAAATTATAGGAAATTCTTGTGATTTTATGATTTCTTGGCATCCGTTTTTGATGTAAGTTTAACATTCTCATACCAGCGCAGGGCTTAGTCACTCTTGACAGTTTCCAGTTCTGTAACTCTTCCCAGTTCATCAGTGTGGTTGGTCCAGATATCTGTCTTATACAACTGGCTCTTGGTAACCACCTCCATATGGGATAGCTGAATACAACCTAGTTGATGTGGTCACTGACCCCCAATCCCTGCATGGACCATGTGGATATGCCGCAGTCACAGCAGACCTCCTGGAACACATACCTGCTTGCTTTAAACCTTGCACTTAGAACTGAGGGAAACCTATTTAAGTAATGCCCTGGACCCCTGTAAAGGTTTTTTTTGGCCTACAGACCCCTCGCTCTCTCTCTTTTATTCTCTACCTGCTGGTTGAAGATACATGTCCTGGCCCCTCCCCACCTTCCTGTTGATTCTGTGAGGTATGCTGTCCTTTTCACTCTGAAGCTGTGAGTAATAAAACTGCTTTCATTATTCCATGTGAAGTGGTGTTCAGCATCTTGTGTATGATGGACACACCTAAACCTACATCTTTTCCAGGTCAGAGGTCTCCTAGAAAGTGGTTATCTTGGTTGATGACCACTCTGAAGAGAGAGACATCAAAACCAAATTGGAGGAAAATATCACAAGCACCTTGAAACAAGGGATCCCAAAATTGAGTCTTGGCTAAGGCTTCTTATACCTTACTGGTTACCTAGGCATACTCTTGTTACATAACCAGCCCCAATGTCATCAATAAACAATGCTAACAAGCTGGTATAAACTGCCTCGAGTTCCCCTTGGACCCATACTTACAAGTAATACTTCTAGTTTGATGTCATGATCATGGGCCAGTACCATGAAGACAAAACTTTTACTCAGCAAAATATCTCATGGCTGATCCCAGGCCTACCAAAAGGAATCCTCAAATCCCAACCACCTTTTCCATGTGTGATCCACAATAAACAGCCTCAGTGACCATCCCAGGGAGACTTGAAAATTGATTATGCGTCTCCCTTAAAAGACCATCAGAAGCAAGTTAATATGACTGTTTTCCCACATCAGATCATCCACCATTCCCATCTCAAATGACTTGTATATTCTGTAATATAACTCAATTTCTCACCCCTTCCCAGAACTTTTCTCTGCCCTCATAGGAGCTCAGTATGACATTAGTAAATTTGTCTCTATTCTAAATATCTTCTAGGAATATTCTCTTCACTTTCTCATTGCATCTGAAATATAGACATATCTTAATAACTTTGTCACTATCCAGCAGTCCTTTCAAGTGGAGGCTATTTTTTTTTCCTCTTACAAATGGAAGGGTCTAGAGGTAGGATAAGTTTTTTTTAAGTTTTCATTTCACATTTGCTCAATGTTATACTCTCCATACTAGAAAGTTCCTGCTTCATGTACCTTCTATTTTCATTCTAGTTGCAGTTTTCTTCCCTTATCCTGATTAGGCTTACTTTACTTAGCCTAACTCTTCCCTCCCTTCCTCACTCTTCTCCCTCCTCTCCCCTCTCTCCCTCTCCCCTCTCCCCCCTCCCTTCTCCACAAACTCACTGTGATCTCATCCAGTACAAATCTGTATCTTTTTCAAGACTTAATATCTTCAATTTCCTATATTACATTTCTGCTTAAATCTCTATTGGGCATCTCAAACATCACTTGCTTAAACAGAACTTTTGATCTTTCTCCCCACCCCCATCCTGCTATCTCCAAATAAATAACTGTCCTCCCTCAGATTTCCCCATTTTAGAAAGTGCTATTACTACTTAACAAACTCCTTGGACTGAAAAACCTAGAGTCATCCTCGGTTCCTTGTTATTCATCTCCCACATCTATCAGGAAGCACTGTTTGCTTTATCTCCAAGATATATTCCATAACCACTGCCTTCTCTCCATCACCACTGCTGCTACTGTAGTGAAATCCACCATCTCTTCTCTCTGTATTAGTGCAATGGCATTCTAACAATCTTACTTAATGACTTCTACTCTTGACCTCTCAGAATCAATTCTACACATACTTGGCAAAATTACTTTTCTAAAATTAAAATCAGATCATGCATTCCTCAATTATAATTTTCCAATGGATTAACATTACACTCAGAATAAAGCCCAAATGACTTTCTAAGTCCTATGGGTCACAATATGCCCTGATGCCTGTTTAAATTGACCAGGCTCATCTCTTGCTACTTTCCAGCGTACTTAGTCCATGGGTCTTCTTGCTGTGCCTGGAATATATCATGTGTGTTTCTGCTTCATGATCTTTTCATTTGTTCTCCCTTTCTGGGATGTTCTTCCTCTAGAGGTTTGCACGATTGGATCTCATTTCATTTGGGTTTCTGTTTACCTCTTTAGAGAAGACTTTCCCTGTCTGCTCATTAAAAAGACCACTGCCTAACCCCTACTGACAACAATCCTGATCTACTTTGCTATATTTTCATCATAGCACCAATGAAGACTTTATTTATTACGTATGTACTTGTATACTCAGTTATTTTTTAATGTGTGCATTTTTAAATTCTAGAATCTAAGTTCCATCTGAGTAGGATCTTAGTTTTTTCAGGATCTGGAAAGCTTCCTAGCATGTAGTAGATGCTCTATCACCATTTGTCAAAGGAAGCATTAATAGTAGGAATATTTGATAGCTCTATGTTTTCCAGGTAAAAATCCTGTGCTTTTTATTTTAGAGTATATAATTTTTTTTCACAGTATGTGGTTTTAATTTTCACTTTGATTATGGCGTACTTTGAAATATAGACAGTCTTAATTTTGATGTGGACATATTACCATTTTTGCCACCATGTTTTTGGTTTTTTGATATCACTTAGGAACACTTCTCCTTTTTAATAAATCCCTGTACTTCGGGTGTATATT
This sequence comes from Piliocolobus tephrosceles, assembly GCF_002776525.5. Lineage (NCBI taxonomy): Eukaryota > Metazoa > Chordata > Mammalia > Primates > Cercopithecidae > Piliocolobus > Piliocolobus tephrosceles. The sequence continues at coordinate 16,479,578 of NC_045448.1, forward strand.
TTGGAGCAGTCCCCCTGGGTGCCGCACCTGCTTCTTCTCATAGGATCAGTGCATCAGAGCAGGACTAATACTGAGACATATTGAAGTGGTTTCATTGCTTCCAGGATGCCAGAGCCAACTGCCATATGGTCGCTTGCCCTCATATATGCAGCATAAATACACAAATGTCAGAGGCAGCAGAGTATAATAGTAGGTACAATTTGTTCAATACTACCATGGACTGGCCAGTACTTAGATTTCCTCATAGTCTTTACAGCATCTTTAGCTGATAGATAATTTTATTTCCCCTATTCTGAGGATAAAGGAACTGAAGACAGAGAAGTTAAATGACTTGGTCAAATGTCATGTGGCTAAGAAGAGGAATAGCCAGTTCTTGGGTTTCTGAGTTCAAGCTGTTACATGCCAAACCATATTGGTTTTCATGGTCCAAAAATTCAGATCTTGACCCATTCATTTGTTATAGATAAGTCACTTGTTTTGTTTAGTTTTCTTATTTGAAAAATGGAGATAATGATCCATCTGTTATACACCACAAGGTTTTTCTGAGGATCAAATCAAACTAATATAATATGTATGATTGGGCTTTATAACTTGTACTACGTAAATGTTAGGTGATTGCTATTACTACAAAAGCACCAAATATAACTAAACAGTAAGGCAACTAAATTATAACAAAGGCACTAAAATATATTGTGGTCTGGCTCAAAATCAATACCTGGGAAGGCTGTGTGCTTATTCCAATGATTCTACCTGCCTTTAGTAAACATGTCCTTTTAAGTATTATCAGTGGGGTAGATTGTGTGCTCTAGGTTGATTTAAGTTAAAGTTTAGCAAATAGCTAAGTGTTATTTAGAGTCAAGTCTGGTAATCAAGTGAGGGAAAGATAACAGAGAGAAATGAGAAATAACTGAAGTAGTGAAATTACCTCCTTGGTAATTTGGCTTTTAAATAGACTCTGAATCCTTTCTCCAAATGTAACTCAAATATTGAGTCACAAAGAACTGTTTCCCTCCCCAGAAGGCTAGCTTCTCCAGCATCTGTAAAACTCAGTGCATGGCCATTTAGTCCAACTTCTCTCTCACTGCAGATATCTTTCTGATGCAGTCAACCACCCTGAACCTCTGTGTGTGTCTCCAGCCTTGTGGGCAAGTCACCTCAAGAAATAATCTGCTCCACTGCAGGACACCTCTCATATTTGGAATGCCCTACTTTATATTAAGGAAAATTTGTATTCTTGCAAGTTCCACAATTGTCCTGAGTAATTTTATGTGAAGAGACATAGAATAAGATATTTATATATTTATATTTATTTACAGATGCATAAATATATTAAATTAAAAATAAAACTAATGTATAAAACTATATACACTCCACATAATATATGTAGATAATATATAGTATTATATACATAATATGTAGTATTACACACACATATTTACACACACACACGTGTGTGTGCATGTGTGTGTATATATATGTTCCTTTTTTTTTTTTACACGACAGTCCTTCAAAGAGTTGAAGGCGTTCAGGAAAACTTATGGGAGGTCATTGATTCGGACTAAGCTCCTGCGCTCAGCTCCAGCAGATCAACCCAAAATGGAGTCACTTGTGCTAATGTTCACATCATCACCAAATGAAACCTAAGCTCTCTACTCATAAGATCTGACTTCTTGAGAAATCAGGAGAGAGATAATAGCCAAATCCCCAAACAGGTCAGTTTTTCCAAAAAACTCAGAGATCCACAGCACCCAATAAAAAAGGGCCTAATCATCCTGAGCTGGCAAGCTATGGAGGTCCCCTCTGCTTCAACCCTGCAAGGAAAGTAACCTGAAGTCATCTGTGATTTATCAATCTGCTTTTATCCCCCTTGTTTCTGCTTTCTCCAGCCTTTCTCTGCTTATAAAGTCCACTCCCTCTGCTCAGCAGATAAAATGCTGCCTGATTCATAATTGCTAATAAAAGCCTATTATATATTTGAACTCAATTTGTTAAAATTTTGTTCTTTGATCAAAGCAGCCTACGTTTTTTCATTATTCAGTTGAAGATCCTCATCTATCTCACCATTTCTTATGTGACCGTATTCTAGATTTTTCTTGAACCTGCTTCACCTTAAATGTCTGGTACCCAGAACTAGACTCAGTATCGTAGATGTGCAGAGGACTATAGGACGCCTTATTTCATATTTTTTTATTTTAAATTATACTTTAAGTTCTGGGATACATGTGCAGAACGTGCAGGTTTGTTACATAGGTATGCACGTGCCATGGTGGTTTGCTGCACCTATCTACATTAGGTATTAGAAGATACTATCCCTCCCCTAGCTGCTACCCGCTAACAGGCCCTGGTGTGTGATGTTCCCCTCCCTGTGTCTATGTGTCCTCATTGTTCAGCTCCCATTTATGAGTGAGAAAATGTGGTGTTTGGTTTCCTGTTCCTGTGTTAGTTTGCTGTGAATGATGGTTTCCAGCTTCATCCATGTCCCTGCAAAGGACATGAACTCATCCTTTTTTAAGGCTGCATAGTATTCCATTATGTATATGTACCACATTTTCTTTATCCAGTCTATCATTGATGGCATTTGGGTTGGTTCCAAGTCTTTGCTATTGTGAATAGTGCTGCAATAAACCTACGTGCACATGTATCTTTACAGTAGAATGATTTATAATCATTTGGGTATATACCCAGTAAAGGGATTACTGGGTCAAATGGTATTTCTGGTTCTAGATCCTTGAGGAATTGCCACACTGTCTTCCACAATGGTTGAACTAATTTACATTCACACCAACAGTGTAAAAGCATTCCTATTTCTCCCGACTTTTTGATGATCACCATTATAACCGGCATGAGATGGTATCTCATTGTGGCTTTGATTGCGTTTCTCTAATGACCAGTAATGATGGGCTTTTTTTCATACGTTTGGTGGCCGTATAAATGTCTTCTTTTGAGAATAGGACACCTTATTTCTATTTATGTCTTCATTTTGTTGGAAGTGACAATTGTCACTTTGCTAGTTCCTCAAAATTAATGGAAACTCATTGGATAGAAAAGAAGATTACAGGAAAAGATAACAAATGCAAAGACTCAAAGTTGTTACAGTGCATGCATGTGCAACACATTACTCTAAGTTTGGTGTAGTTTTCATATGTTTGAAATTCCAAATTGGTTAGAAATTGTGACTTTCTGGAAAAGTGAATTGCCCGAGGACAATTTAGCTCACACTGGGCAACTATTTCTCCTCCCTCAGCTGCCTTCACTGTGCTGGGCTCTTTTGGGTATTTTTATCAGGGATACAAATATATACATATTTCTTAGATAATGTATATTCTTCTTCTATTGGAAATAGCTCAACGGTGACTGTGGGATATGAAACAGTTTGTCTTCAAGATCCTGTGGTCATTCCACTACACCGTTCTTCCCAATTTTACAGTTTGCCTTTTTCCTAAAATTCTAATAGCAACATATATGTCTCTTCTATCACAAGGACCTTCATATCAGTTGAAAGAGAAAAATTAAATTCAATTTTCTGTAAAAATTCTTTTTTTTCCACTGTTGTGTTACTTGATCAAAATATCATTTGCAAAGTGTCTGATCGGTGTTGATGTTTAACACATCTGAAGTAAAGTGAGAGAGAAGGAGACAAATGTGCCCTGATTATAACTTTCCTTTTGGAAAAAGACTGTTGCAAGAATTCTTCAATCTCTGAAATTATTAACTAAAAAAAAAAAAAAAAAGAGTGACTCTGAGTCTAAGAAGAAATGACATTTTTGTTTGTTTTATAAAGAGAATTGCCAGATGAAATTCATCATTGTTATGTACCAACTAAACTAGATATTAGTTTTAGATATTAATTATGAAGTAGCCAATGCTACTCTAATTATAGTTCACATTTATGTCAGGCATTAAATTATATTCAGTATTGTTTGAGAGTAGAAAAGGAACTAAAATTATATTTAAGAAATATCTTGCACAGTATAAGAGAAAATAAGAGCAATCAGAAATGTCTTTTGGGAGTTTGTACAGCATAGAAATTTGAGCATGGGTTTTTAATTCAGACCTGAATAAAATCACAGCTCTCCCATTTTCTAGGGAGACCTTGGGCAACACGTCACTCTAAGCTTTAGTTTTTCTCACCGGCATCATAGGAGTGATGATAATAGAACCCATCTCATTGAATAGTTATAAGTCTTTAATAAGAGATTGCATGCCCAATCCCTAAGCCAACAGAAATCTTTCACATTGTTAGCAAAGATTCCCCCTTTTAAACACTTTCTACTATCCTCTGCTGGAAAATTTTTATAACTATATAAATCTATAAGGATTGTAATATCCCTTGGAGTTATGTAATGCATAACTTGAGCATTCCAGAAGCTACACTTCTTGTAAAGTGCTTGCTGCACAGTCTCCAGCCTGTGGCAATTTCCCTGTACATGCTGGTGACTTCTATTGTTCAATTCTGGGCCTCCCCAGTCATAGATCATTGGACTAGATAGGCCTTTGTCTCCACAGTCACGGCTTGGGTGGCACTTTTGTTGCAGATGACCAAAGATGTTTGCTGTAGTCTTAGAAAGGTAAGAATAGCTGGAAAGAGTGAATCACAATAATCACTGTAGTGTGCAGTGTTTATTTAAGATGAGAAGAGAGGGACAGTGATGAAAATCTTTGCCTTCATTACCACATGGGATTTTAAGATAAAAAGTGTGCAGAACTTGAACATTTAATTCTTGAAAAGTGAACAGAAACAGGAAACTGAAAATGCTTTTGGAAAATTTTATTTAAATTATAATGGGTTGTCAAGGGAAACTAATGGGCCTGAATTATCAGACAATAGGAACATTTTCTTTTAGTGCTGCCAAGCACATTACATGTCAGGAACGGTGCTAAGTGCTTTCCATACAAGGTATGCATTATCTTATTTGCACCCATAACCTGTTTTTCCTCAAGTCTTCTTCTCAGTGAATGGCCAGATTATCCACTAAAGCAGGATTTTTGGGGCATGCTAGAATTCTCTGTTTCATTTACCCTGGTACCCAATCTTTCATCAAGTTCTGTTTATCCTATACACGAAAGACCTGCCTGTCTTATGCCCAAAATACAGTACATGAAAAACGTGAGCATCTCTCTCCTCCAGTGCTACTGTCTTGGCTCATGGCCCTACCTTCTCTTTCTAATCTGATATGTTTTGCCTCCTAACTCATCTTTCCACTGTTACTCTTGCTCCTCTGTTGTTCGTACTCCAGACAGAAGCTTTATTATTAAAAAATGTAGGTCAGATAAAGCCATTCTCAGGCTTGATACTTTTTATAGCCTTGTTTTGCCCTTACAATAAAATGCATACTCTTCTAGGATCTAAAAGCCCTGCATGGTCTGACTTTGACTCCTTTTCTAACTCACCTCATGCTTCTTCTCCTTGCCCTCTGCTCTTCAGTACCCTGGCCTTTGTCTGGAACTCACTATTCCTAGGGTCTTGGTGTTCACCATTCTCCCTGCCTGAATCTGTCTTTCCTCAGTGGTGCCTCCTCACACCTAAAGTTTCAGATTCAATGACATCTAAGAGGCTTTTCATGACCCCACTATCTAAAGTAGTCCTTCCAGTTATTTTCTATCAAAACTTTTTAAAAATTTTGTTCAGAGTATTACAACATTTATTTGTTACCTTTTTCTTTGTGTATTTCCCATCTGGAAGGTAAATTCCTGAAAGATAGGGATCTTGTGTCTACACCTAAGCTCCTAGCAGGGTGCCTGGTGTAGAAGATGCAACTTGTGTCTATTAATAGATGAGCATTTCCTTATAACTTTCTTGTAACATAAATATTACTGTACTGATGCCAAGGGATTGGTCTAGGTCTTGTTGTTTGCCACATAGGAAGCCTATCACTGAGATAGCGAGTATTGCCGGGGAAGAAATCTTTAATTGGATGACATTAGCTGAGAAGACCAGAGAAAAGCCTTAAATTTGTCTCCTCAACGAACTAAAATTGGGAGTTTATATAGCAGGGAAGGAATGTAGCTATGCATGAAAACAGGAATTTGCGAGAGGTAAGGAAGCACTCATGACAAATGAGAGGTTTGGCATCTTACTGTCTGGATGTGGTGATCTGGTGAGTTTCAGTTCCTTTATACTATCTGGGAGACTGGAGGGTCAGTTTCCTGAAAAAGGGACTCAGATAAGACAAATGTAAGTTTCAGGCTTTAAGACCAGGAGGGTCAATTACAATGTTGATTCAAAAAGACCTTAAACATCAGCTGTATGGGACAATTGGGCTGGTTTGATCATGTTCCCAATTTTGCAAATGAGAAACTTAGAGAGACGAGCAAGTGAAGGCCCAGGAAGCGTCAGTTTGACTTTCCAAACTAAGCGTTTAGGCCTTTATCCACCATTCTGTTCTTCATTAATAACTTGGTGATGGCTGTGGTGGTGGTGGTGGTGTGCATCTGTACACATGTTTGTGTTTTAGTGTATGTGTTTCATAGAGAGTTACCCTATAAAATAACACTAGTTTGCCACATTATTAACTATAGAACAACCTGACATTTTGACATTTATCCTCCAAATGGAATTAAATATAACTAACATATAAATTTATATGAAATAAAACTATATAAAGGCTGAGATTAAACCCCATGTATTTTTACAAAGGAGTCATGAGGGAATCAGACTCTGGAATTTTGCATCCTTTAGGCAATCTTGAAATCTGAGTCTAATTTTTATAAACCTTGAGGTTTCGGTTATTTTGATGTGTTTATCTCTTTTAGTAGTGCACTTATTTCTAGGTAGTTTTGGTTGTTGTTGTTTATTTGCTTTAATAAGTATCTTTTCATTTAACTTATGCACTATTTTATCTCAAAATGCAGCCTTTTTCTTAATAACTTCCTCCTTTCCTTCCTTCCTTTTTTTCTTTCTTCCTTTCCTCTCTTCTTCATTTTCTTCTTTCTCTCCTTTCTTCTTTTCTTCTTTCTAGAATAATAGATGGAGCATGTGCTGTGTGCCAGTCTGTTAGGTATAAGATGCCAGACTTGCCTGAAAGTATTGATGTATTCAGTGTTCTTTGTGTTGTAGCTGCTGCTGCAATGGAGTACCCAAGGCTCTCCTCCTCTAATGCAAAAACATACACAGGTGATACTAACAACTTGCATTCCTTTCATATAAAGGCCAAAACCATTTTCTAACTTTGTCAATACAGAAATCTATATTATGAGATATTTGATTTATATGAGAAAAAGTTTGTGGTCCTGAGGATTCTGGGAGTGAGTGAGTGATGATATCGATTCATCAACCTTGGTTTCCCTATTCTAACTTGCAAAGATAGAAAATACCTTCAATTCTACTAGCAGTAAGGAGGAAAATAGTTCTGACTAATTGCAGTAGAATTACAAATCCATTGTTAATGTTTCAAATATGTACAGGCATACCTCAGAAATATTGGAGACTGGGTTCCAGAACATGACAGCAAAGCAAATTTTGCAATAAAGGAAGTCACACGAAGTTTTTTGATTTCCCAGTACATATAAAAGTTATGTTTACACTGTACTATAGTCTATGACTCCCATGCATCTTAATTAAAAAACACTTTAATGCTAAAAATGCTAACAATCATCTGAGTCTTCAGCAAGTTTTAGTCTTTTTACTGGTGACCATTGCCTCAATGGTCATGGCTGCTGACTAACCAGGGTGGCTGTTGCTAAAGGTTGGGACAGCTGTGGCAATTTATTAAAAAGACAACAATGAAGTTTGACAAATGCATTGACTCTTCCTTTCACAAAAGATTTCTCTAAGGCATGTGATGTTGTTTGATAGCATTTTACCCACAGTTGAACTTCTTTCAAAATTGGAGTCAATTCACTCAAATCCTCTTGTTGGTTTATCAATTAAGTTTACATAATATTCTATATCTTTTGATATATCCTGTGAACATATCAATAATATTAACAATACCTTCATCCAGAGTAGATTCCAGCTCAAGAAAATTTGCTTTGCACATCCATAAGAAGCAACTTTTCATCTGTTAAAGCTTTATCATGAGATTGCAACAATGGATTCACATATTTAGGCTCTACTTCTAATTTTAGTTCTCTTGATATTTCTACCCCATCTGCAATTACTTCTTCCACTGAAGTCTTTATCACCTCAAAGTCATCCATAAGGGCTGGAATCAACTTCTTCCAAACTCCTGCTAATGTTGATATTTTGACCTCCTCCCATGTACTGCAAATGCTCTTAATGGCATCTAGAATAGTGAATTCTTTCCATAATGTTTTCAATTTACTTTGCTCAGTTCCATGAGAGGAATACCTATATATGGCAGCTGTAGCCTTATGAAATGTGTTTCCTATGTAGTATGACTTGCAAGTTGAAATTACTCCTTGATCCATGGACTGCAGAATGGATCTTCTGTCAGCAGGCATGAAAACAACATTAATCTCCTTGTAGACCTCTACTGAAGCTCTTGGGTGACCAGATACATTGTCAGTGAGCAGTAATATTTTAAAAAGAATCTTTTTTTTTTTTTCCTGAGTGGTAGGTCTCAACAGTGAGCTTAAAATATCCAGTAAACTTTTCCTTTACAATCACATTTTGACTTAGTGTTTGGCCTGTCTTATCTTTTGACATGCCTTCCTCACTAATCTTAAGCATTTCTAGCTTTTGATTTAAAGGATTTAAAGGGACAGACATGACCCTTTCTTTCATTCAAACACTGATTGGCCATTGTAGGATGATGATGATGATGATGATGATGATGATGATGGTTTGAGATGGAGTCTTCCTCTGTCAACTAGGGTGGAGTGCAGTGATGCAATCTCGGCTCACTGCAACCTCCACCTCCTGGGTTCCCGTCTCCCACACCTGGCTAATTTTTGTATTTTTAGTAGAGACAGGGCTTTACTATATTGGCCAGGCTGGTCTCAAACTCCTGATCTCAGGTGATCTTCCTGCCTCGGCCTCCCAAAGTGCTGGGATTACAGGAGTGAGTCTCTGTGCTCAGCTTCATTGTAGGATTATTAATTGGACTGATTTCAATATTGTGTGTCAGAGACTAGAGGGGTGTTGAGGAGAGGGAGAGAGACAGGAAATAGCTGGTTAAACACACACAAGATTTATCAGTTAAGTTCGCCATCTTGTATGGGCACAATTCATGGATCCCCAAAACAATTACAATAGTAGTGTCAAAAGTCATTGATCACAAATTATCATAACAGATATAATAATGAAGAGAAACCTTAAAATATTGCAAGAATTATTAAAATATGACACACAGACACAAGATGAGCATATGCTAATGGAGAAATGACACCCATGGATTTGCTCAATGCAGAGGTGCCATAAACCTTCAATTTGTAAAAAACACAGTATCTGTGAAGTATAATAAAGTGAAGCACAGTGAAAGGAGGTGTGTCCGTATTTGCACCTTTCTATTCAGGAACACACACCTTCTTAATCATTTCAGAGGGACCATGGGGGTCATTTTGAGCACAAGTTCATCTTAAGCAGAAAGATGAATGTTAGAATCCATTTCTATGAGTAGTATGTATCTTTTAGTTAACATTTAGGAAAATATATTCAACTCTGAGCAGAGCTTATGCTGAAATCAGAGCTTGGAAGGAGAATGTTTTAAGGCAGATGTCTGTAGAATGGCAATGGGAGGTTGTAGCATCCCAGTTACCAGATGATCTAACTGCAGTGGGTGTAAGATGGAATTGCAGACACGTCATGATGCTGGCCAGCAATGAGGAGACCTTATCTATAAGCCTAGACCTCCTTTAACATTTCTGAGTGACCTCACTTAGTTAGCACTTTTTTGGATATCTTTAAATGGGGACAATAATCTCTTCATCTCTAATCTGCTTCTTTAAGACATGAGATATTGATTGAGAAAGTGCATTTTTTTTTTTTTTTTTGCTTGGTGAGAAGTGTGTTAACTTTCTTTAGACCTCGGTTTCCTGATTTGTACAATGAGGACTGCATAGTATTTTGTAAGGTAAAGGGTGTAAAGCATTGAAAATTCCTTGTCTCATACTAAGTGCTAGCTACATGTTAAGCATATACATTTCTTCCATTGCCTCGCCTCTCAACTTCTTTGCTCTTTTCCCACAAAGATAACTAAACATGTAGTTGTTGACCATGTCCCAGTTTGAAATGACCTGGATGATCAAGGCTTGCCCTGGGACTCCTGTTCAGGAGTCCACTTCTGGATAATGGCGCACAGAAGTACTAATTCTGTTGTAATGTCCGGGACTACAGTTTATGGGGAACTCAATATCATCTCTCCTGCTCTTGGAAAGTTAAGTTCCAGAGATCTGTTCTATTACCTCCCTTTATCAACAAAACATGCAAGATTCAGTACTATGAGCTAGTAGAACAATAGGATTTGCTTCAGGTGCTGGAACTTTGCCTTTCTAGGAGCACTTTCATTTTGCTTCCATTGTGTATAGGAAAATTCCCAAGAAGAAGACCACCTCGTTTGCCCCAGTGCCTGACAGCTACTGGGGAAAGTGTTTAGAGTTTAGAATCAGTTTAGCTTCCAACTCCCAGCTCAGTCTCTGAGGCACGGTGTTTCCTGGGCATATCACTGCCCTCTTTCTGGGCTTCAGTTTCTCCCACTGAAAAATAATAAAATCAGAGCAGTGTAATCACCTCCTCACATGGAATAACCCTCCCCAAAGACCTTAGTTCAGGACTAGTTCCAGGATAGGAACTGGGACAGCAGGGGGATGAAAGGTGCAGAGGAAAGGCAGAGCAATGAAGGAATTAGAATTTTCGTTTGCTTCCTCCTTAGCCTGCGGGCTGATTTTTTGATTGTTTGTTTTGTTTCATTAAAGAAAGCAGTGAGTCTAGGAGCTATCTGTGCTGTTTTATGACTTTTTGAGACTCTGGGTCCCAGGGAAGCTACTTCAGGACCACAATGAAAAGTAGCACACAGAGTTGGATGACAGCCCCTCCCAATCCCTTCCTTCAGGTTCCAGAATGTAGCTCTGACACCTGGAGAACCCAGGAAGCCCAGGAAGAGTCTGGTAGATGGCGTCAGCAGCCAGGAGAGGTGTTTGCTTCCCTGAAAAGGAAGGATTGGAACTACCCTAAGCACAAGGGAAACATCCCTGAAGAAACTAAAATAAATATAGAAGGCTTTGAGTCAGGATTCTAATGTAATTCAGGTGGAAATTCAAAAACATTGTAACATAGGAATTGGTGTTATCGTGTCTTACTTGTGTACACCTGCTGGTGAGGCCTGGAAATATTCAGGGTACAATTTTTAAAATATTTTATTTTGAATAATTGGAAACAGGCACACAAATAGAATAATATTATAAGCCTGCCTCCCTCATACCTCTCTCATATTTAACAGTTAGCAGTGAATGGTTAACCTTGTTTTATCTATAACTTCATGTGTTTCACTGTCTCCAAGTCATCTTAAAAGCAAATCCAGACATCATATTATTTATTTTTAAATATTTCTGTATATATATGTGAGTGTGTGCATATGTATATACAAACAAATTTAGACATCATATTATTTGTTTTTAAGTATTACTGTATATATGTATAAATGCATATATGTATATGTATATATGTACATGTATATATGCACACATATATGTAAAAATAAAGACTACTATTTTCAATATATCCATGATACTAGAATTGCAGATTTAGCAAATGAAAAACACAGGATACATTGCATGAAATGTACTTATACAAGAAACTTATGTTGTTTATTTGAAATTCAAGTTTAACTGAATATTCTATATTTGATCTAGCATGCCTACAAAATACTTTAAGAAATAACAATAATTCCCTAATATTATCAGATACACAGTCAATATTCTAATTTCTGATTGTCTCATAATTGACATAAATATTTTGTTTTGCTTATAGATTGTTTTACTCATGATCCAGTGAAGGCCCACACATTACAATTGGTTGATCTAATTTTTAAGTCTTTTTTAATCTGTAGATTCACTACCCATCACTATTTTTTTCCTTTGCAATTTATTTTTTGATGAAACCACACCATTTGTCCTATGGTTTCCTATTTATTGATTAGATTATCCTGTGATATGTTAAACATAGATCTCAATTTCCTGGCTTCTTTTGTAAACCTGCAGCTGGGTCTAGAGGATTAATATTTAGATTTGAACTTTTTTTTTCTAAGAACCTTTCATAAGAGGTGTTGTGTTTTTCCTCTGGAGGCGCATGTCTGATGAGTCTGTTTTGTTGTTAGTGGCTTTGAAAAATAATGCCTAGATTCATTAATTAATTAGGACTTGTAAAATGGTGATATTTTAATTTTTAATTCTATTATTACTTTTCCATTATTAGTTGAGTTACTCCTATGAAGAGAAATAATGATACTACTATGTACCAATATGGATGCTAAATTAGAAAAATTTTTTTACACATTTTTTTACTCTAAGATATATCCCACTAGGGAAGTTCAGACAAATTCTTTTAAATTTTTAAATTTTAAAAGTTTTAAAATTGCATGAAATACTTTCTTATTAAACACACATTTATCCTACCAACTGGAATCATATTTAGTTCATCCATTCTTTTAAAAAAATATTTAGGGTTAACATTTTATAAATTTAACTTTTTATTATTATGTAAAATGTTCTCATTGCTTCAAAATCTAATCTACAAAGCAAGGTATATTCAAGGAAGTCTAGGTTTCATTCCTCTCGCCTCTTTCATTCAACTTTTGTCCTTCTGCTTTCTCTTGTTATAGGTCATTTTTAAAAAATTGTAGTTCATTTTAACACATGTGAACAGATACATCAGTATCTTTCTGTCTCTAAGTTACTATTAAAATACTATTCACATGGTTTCTCACCTTTTGTATTGATACTTTCCTTTAAAATAGTTTTTGGAGATCTCTACCTAACAAGGACTATAGATATTTTTCGTTTCCTTCCTGTAATAAGACTGGTTTGTTCAATTAGTGCCATTTTGATAGACAAAGATGGAAACTTGTTTCCCAGCTTTTGTTCTCACAGATAGTTCTGTAACAAAGACAAGCTACATAGTTCAGCAATGCTAAGGTCCATTAGGATAAGTCCTTGAAATATTGAACTGCTAATTATTGATACCGACTGATGATATGTCATGCTTGTGTTCTGTCGTTTATTCTAACCCAGATTTGGGGGACAATCCAGTATTAATAATTGCATCTGAGTTTTCCATGTTATAGGATTCTCATGGCAAAAATAATAAGGGAAGTGAAATAAGAGACGGACTAGAGAACAAAAAGTTATAGAAGTTTTATCAAGTTGTGAATTTTAATACTCAACAAGGAATAATGAAGAATTATCCAGCATTTAGAAACAAAAGCTAAAAATCACAGATAAATAACCTATGAATTAAGGATCATATAACAAAAATTAATACAACAAGACATAATTTTTATAAAATAAACTAGATTTAAAAAGTAACAATAATCATTGGGTCCAGTGTTATAAGTGGAGCAGAAAAACAAGTATTCTATTCATGGCAATTTGAAATAAAATTTTGTACAATATTCCTAGAAGGCAGACTAACAATATTTCTTAAGATTCTTAGAAATATTAATTTAATGTGACTCAAAACTAATGCATTTAAAATTGAATCTGAGTCTTCTGTTTCTGATTCTAACAGAAAATCTTTTGCCAGATCAATCCATTTGCTAAGAAAAAATATAAAAATAGAACAAAAAATAACTGCTCAATATCATCAGAGTGCAAAGAAAGCAACCATTGGATCAATAATGTAGAGAGAAGGTAAATATTGCATGAGCTAGACCTTCTCTGTCACTTCTCCTTTGGTTACTCACTGATTTTCAATGTGGAGCACCAAAGACAAGGAGAAAAGCATGGAATAGATTTTTCTGCAATCTCATCGGATGGGAGAAACAGAAGAGGAGCTCAGGTTTATCAAAGCAGCTGGAACTTGAGGGGGCCAAGATCCAAAAGACAGACCATCTCAAACTGCACAGTGGCAAGAGACCCAGAAACCAAGCAAAAAGCAGAAGTCAAGGGACCAAAAACTAGTCTCAATTTTCAACAGTCTCATAGATCTGGGTGGGAAAATATTGGATTTCTGAGCCCCAGAGGCAGAGTAGTGAATATTTGCTGATCAATAATACAAAGGATCACGCTAAATATGATCTAAATTTTAATGCCAATAAAATAAAATAAAACCACATGGCTTGATATAAGTAATTAAACTTCTCCAATATTCACTTTAAAAAATCCATAAAACAAGGTTAAACACACATACTATTTGTAGAGACTATGAATGTTAAGTTAGTATGTCTACATTTTAGGTAAATATTTATTAAATATTAAATATTTAATCAACTGTAGTTACCATTTTTGTCATGACTGCCCCTGTTATTCTGGAAAAGCCAGTTCTTTTCAGGGGTCTGGCTATACATAGATGGCCTGGCATCATGCAATATTCCTATTTTTCCACCTGGCATAAAGCATGTAATAGATGTTCAAAAATGGGAAAAGGAAGCCAGAAGCCAATATTTTGCTCTCCTTCTCCAACTTCAAACAAACTTCAGTGCTTTCGAGATCATTGCAGAAATGTTCACCTTCATGGGGTCTCACCAGCATGGTGGAGATGTTCATCCTCAGATGGTATTTTCTCATCTGTTTTCTGAAATCTGATGTTCCTCCCCTAAAGACATTCACTATCTTCCTTGGTAGGAGGTGAAGCTCAATGTGGGAATCCTGAGGAGTGAAAACCAGGGGTTGACATTGATATTAAATTATGCCTAAAGTGAATTATTTAGTATTATGACTCATACTAATGTGAGTGCCCCCTGCTGGGAATTATTGTTAGCCCTGGAATAATATGAAGGCATTGGATAATTCCGTAGATGGGTGGGGGCAGTGAGGCAGGGTTGAAGTAAAGAAGGTGGACCTGAGAACATCTGGAGCTGGTGGTGGTGATGAAGAAAAAGAAGGAGGAGGAGAAGGGAGAGAAAGAGAAGAAAAGGAGGATGAAAAGGATGAGGAGGAGACTGAAGAGGAAGAAGAGGTAAAAAAGAAAGGAAGAGATGGGGAAAACAAGAGGAAGAATGGGAGAATGTGGAGAAAGTTGTCAAAGAAGGACCACTTCTAACTGATTCTTCCATACTCTGGCCCCTACCACCACCCTCCTAGCTGCAACTGCAATCAGCACCACCTCCTGTGATTATCATCACCTAAGGGAAAATAATTGCTAATTCCCTAAACAGAACCCAGGACATTCACTGAACCCAGATATCTGTTTTTGACCTCAAAATGGAATGTCTGTCTGACCTTGGGGAGTCACACACACTCTCTTGTTCTCTGATATCCCATCTTGATTTTCACCTTTAGCTCCAGCTGTGGCCAAGGTTTAGCTTGGGCTGTGGCTTCAAAGTGTTCAAGCTCCAAGCCTTGGCATCTTTCACATGGTGTTGAGACTGTGGGTGCAGAGAAGGCAAGAGTTAAGATTTGGGAATCTCTGACTAGATTTCTGAGGATGTATGGAAATGCTTGGATGTCCAGGCAGAAGTCTGCCACTGGGTTGGAGCCCTCATGGAGAACCTCTACTAGAGCAGTGCAGAGGGAAAATGTGGGGTTGGAGTGCTCACAGAGTACTCATTGGGGAACTGCTTAGAGTAGTTGTGAGAAGATGGCTGCTGTCTTCCAGACTGTAGAATGGTAAAATACATCCTCTAACAGCTTGCACTGTGCTCCTAGAAAAGCTGCAGACACTTAATGCCAGCCCGTGAAAGCAACCAAAGGGGCTGTACCCTGCAGAGCCACAGACGTAGAGCTGGCCAAGGCCTTGGGAACCCACATCTTGTATCATCATGCCCTGGATGTGAGACATGGAGTCAAAGGAGATTATTTTGGAGCTTTAAGATTTAATGACTTCCCTGCTGGGTTTCAGACTTACATGGGGCCTGTAGCCCCTTTGTGTTGGCCTATTTCTTCCTTTTGGAAGGGGAGAATTTACCCAATGCATGTACTTCCACTGTATCTAGAAACTAACTTGCTTTTTATTTTACAGGTTCATAGGCATAAAGGACATGCATTGTCTCTGATGAGACTTTGAACTTGGACTTTTGAGTTAATGCTGAAATGAGTTAAGACTTTGGGGGACTGTTGGGAAGACAGAATTGTGTTATGAAATGTGAGATGGACATGAGATTTGGGAGGGGACAGGGACAAAATGATATGATTTGAATTTGTGTCTCTGCCCAAATATCGTGTCTAATTAGAGAAGGGACCTGATGGGAGGTGATTGAATCATGGGGACAGATTTCTCCCTTGCTGTTATCATGATAGTGAGTGAGTTCTCATAAGATATGATGGTTTACAAGTGTGTGGCACTTTCCCCTTCTCTCTCTCCTGCCACCATGTGAAGAAGGTGCCTGCTTCCTCTTCACTTCCTGCCATGATTATGTTTTCTGAGGCCTCCTAGTCATGCTTCCTGCTAAGCCTGCAGAACTGTGAGTTAGTTAACGTCTTTTCTTCATAAATTACCCAGTCTCAGGTAGTTCTCTATAGCAGTGTGAGAGCAGAGTAATACAATAAGAGTGACCAATTATTTCCATTTTTTTCTGACACTGAGAAAGTTCCCATGATGGAGAGTTTTTAGTTTGAAAATTGGGAATGCACCTGGAAAAGAAGAAAGAGATGGTCACTTTATTTCTAGACATGGTTGTGGACTTGGCAATTCTCCCTGGTCTGACTGGGTCTCTTCCATCAGAATATCAGCATGCCTGTCCTCACCACCTGAGAGTTGACTGGTAAAAGCTCAGGGTAGAGTGAAGTAGGGATGCTTTCAGAGCATATTAGAATTATGAAGATGCAGAAATGACCTTAGAGGATTAACATCAAGATGTCCCAACAGGGAAATCCATTCCTTTCCCTCACTCAAGTTTCCATTTTCCTGAAATACACATAGAATTAAGTATCCAGGCCTGTGGAAATTGAGACATTATCGCATTACCAGGACAAAAGTTTATCTGGCCTGATTCCTTGTGTCTGATCAATAAAGGATTTTATATTTGTTTCACCAATGAATCTATTCAGAAGAGAGAGATGTAGAATTCTCTGTAGCCACACTGGGAATTAGCAATAAGACCACAATTAGATTGCAGGGCCCTGACTCCAAAGCTCATTACTCCACATTCAAACTTAATCCTCCCAGTGGCTTCTGTGCTGCTGGTGCAGATTTGGGTGATAATACATTGGGATGTCAGGAGGCTGAGAGTATATCTGCTTTCAGAACTGTCTAGGTTCTGAAGAACTTGCTGTCCAAATACCTTCAGTAAAGTGTCCTTTGGTAAAGGAAAATTAGTCTTTTTCCTCTACATATTTATTAAGACATATAAATCCTCTCCTCTCATGCTTGGGGTTGGGTTATATGAGAGCCATGGCCTCACTGAAGATGAATGTCATATTGTCCAGGAACTTGGAAACATTTTAACATAGTCTAAAATTATCTATATACCAGGTACAATGTGTCTAAGAATGGAATTACAAAGAGAGCTCTGGATCTCTTTGTTCAGTAACCTATGTTCTATTTCTGGCTTCCTTGCTAACTTACTGCTAACCCTTGGATTTAATTGCCATCCCTAGATCTAGAACTTCCATGGGGACAATATGGTGATAGTACCCACAGACCTGTGATGGCACTGCCATTGTTTTGATTTTTTACAACTCCATGATTCTGCTGGTTAGCAGCCTGTGGCAAGCATTTTTCCCCTGGCTTGCTGAGGCCTGAGATACCACTGTCAGAACTTCATCTGCTGTTCCTAATTGTGGCCCCTGTGAGCATTTATATTGCCTTGGTGGTATTGAGAAGTGAAGGCCAAGATTAACTCTGTTTGGGCTCTGATGCTTCTTTGTGAATGAGTACCCCACTTCATTTTCTTGGCTCCTGGAAGCTCTGAGAGAATTCATAAATTCCCTGCCATTGAGAGGAAGAATGAGAATCAATTCTGTCCTCTTTGTTACAAGCAAAAGGTCCATGAATACAGGAGAAAAGAAAATAGGAGCCCCCATGGCAGAGAAGGTGAAAAAAGTATCCTGGGGATTTTTCTTTTCTTTCTTTCTTTCTTTCTTTTTTTTTTTTGAGACAAGTTCTCAGATTTTTACCCAGGCCGGTGTGCAGTGGCACAATCAAGGCTTGCTGTACCCTCGACCTCCCAGGCTTAAGCAATCCTCCCACCTCAGCCTCCTGAGTAGCTGGAACTACATGTGTGCATCACCATGCCTGGATATTTTTTTGTAGAGATGGGATTTCACCTTGTTACCCAGGTTGATCTTGAACTCCTGGGCTCAAGCGATCCACCCGCAGTGGCCTCCCGAAGTGCTGGGATTACAGTTATGAGCCACTGTGCACGGCTTATCCTGGGGATTCCATAAAGCTGTCTTGGGACCATGAGGGAAGTATCTGGGACCTGAGAGACTTAACTCGCAGAGAAAAACAGCTTCAGGTGTCCAAGGCAGAGGAGGAGCAAAACTTCACTCAAAGCCCATCGGCATGCTCCTTATGCTGTCTGAGCAAGCGGTCTCACTATCTTAAGCTTCCTTTGCTTCAGATGTAGGCCAGACACAATTGACCTTAGTCTGTCTCCAAGGATGCTGCAGGAATATAAACTGACTTGAGAGAGATATCATGTGGCAGAATCTAGTTAAGGGATCTGATTGTCACTATGAACCAAGTAGGATTAGGGTGGGGGGTAAGAGAGAAGGACCACAGTAATTGCCTTCTTCTGGAAAAATCTCTGAATCTCACCTCAGTGTATCTTAAGAACTCTCTAGGGCAAAATGGGGTCTTTATTAGGTGCAATTTCAGTAGTAAGTAACAGATTACTTGATCATCAATGATTTCCACAAATAATACCCCTCACCATCCATATAATAAGAACCCCAGAGGTAAAGAATATGGGTCTTATGGTGATTTAAACACCATCCCTCCAAAATTTATTTTGAAACCCAGTTTCCATTGTGGTGTTATTAAAGCAGTCACTCTGTATAGACTGTGCTCTAAGCATGTTGGATATATCAACTTATTTCATTCTCAACACTCTGTGAAGCAAAGACTACACTTATCATTTCATAGATGAGAGAAATGAAGCACAGAGAGATTAGGTGACTAGTTGAAGAATACACAGCTGATTCGTGGTGGGGCTGGGAATTATATCCAGAAAAACTGGCTCCTCCATTGTCTGTACTGTTAATCACTCTATTCTACTACTTCAAAATAAAATCAAAGACAGCTGTACATAATACAAACAAAATATTCTTGGGCATGAGAATGTCAAAACTTTTTTGTGCATGTGCCCTGGGAAGGTACTGAGTCTTTGAGGGTGACCCAGCTGACCTGCACATTCATTGGAGTAGAGCTGAGGATGGAGAATGACCTGCATGAACATAGTGACCAATTAATGAACAGAAGTGTAGACCTCTCTGTTACAAATGCAGTGATAGATGAAGAATGATTGTTCATCTTGGAAAATGCCACCATAGACGTGTGCTAATGGTGAAGGACCGGTTAACTACCCCTCAATGCTTGGATAATATGCAAGCCTCCTATTCAAACCTAAACAAATTAATAAAAGGAAATTCCAGGGATTAGATCACCATAAGGCACACCCTCAGGAAAAGAGAAGAGGAGGGGGAAAAGAGAAGAGGAGGGGGAAAATAGAGTGTTTCCTCCAGAGACTGAATATTAAGCCAGAAGCGATTGAATGATTCTTGAATTGGTAAAATTAAATTACCTGCTACCAAAGAGAGATGGTCACTTCAGAGATAAGTTATAGTTATTTGCAAAGACACAAAGCAAGCAATATCTTTATTAGTCTACAGATATTGACTGTCAGATTTGTACCTACTGCATTTGTACCTACTTAAATATTCCTTCATCTGTTTGCCTTCTGCATAGGCAGTCAGTGACTTCTCTCTGAGCTTTCTTAAGGCTTCACTCATGTCTCTGTAATTCACCTTACCATATGTAATTACCATTTAGATTGTCTGCAGTTACACAACTATAATATCTTTCAAAACAGAGACACATTTCCTTCCCTTCTCTTCCTTTGCATTCCCTTTCCTTCTTTTCTTTCATTTTATCCTCCTTTCTTTTTCTTGCTTTCTGAATATTTTCTCCTATCTAGTAGCATCTGGAACATTAAGTAGGTGCTCCAGAGATATTTTATTCACCTAGATGAGAGTGTAACAGCTGATTAAGATTTTCCTTAACCTTACCTCTCTGCTCCCTGATCTCCAAGAATGTTACAAGCTACCTGATTTGCAGGAAAATAAATGTGCTGAAATTAGACAGTTCCTGCCACCATGAGGATTGGGCCAGTCTTGGCTGTTGGAGGGAAGTGGGTGTGGCTGTCAGAGTGAAGTGAGGGTGAAACTGTTCTGAAGGCTTTGGGGCTATTAATTTTTGCCTGCACTAATTTACAATCTTGCTGAAAAAAATACCTCCAATAAATGATGCAGGTTAAATATTAACATTATTAAAACTCTAACCAATAAGATAAGATATTATTAATTGGTACAGGACTCTTCAGCTAATAGTATCTGTGTGTTTTACTTGTATACATCTTTAGAAAGTAGAAATCTAAATTTAAGTTACGTCATATCCTTATGATACAGTAATAAAAGCAATTGCATGGGACTTTTTCTCACTACGACGGAACTAGTAGTAGTCTAGCCTTCCCAATGTAAACAACCATAGAATTAGACAAAATTGACAAGGTAACACTTTCAGTATTGACCACCAGGTAGTACAAGACTCTAACCCATAAAAAAAGAGAAACTCAGGAGGTGAGTCCCACAATATTACAGTTCTCTGAACACTGAGAGATCAAAAGCAAAGCATAGAGGTCTCACTGATTTGAGGAGGTAGAGATTTGAGTTTAGGACAATTACAATGGCTGTGATTCTGGGGCAGGGCACTGTAGAGCGGGGAGTTGTACAGGGTGGAGGGTGGGGCCAAAAGCCTGTGTGGAGGCTTCTCACAAAATCTTAGCTAAGGATTGAACTACACATACATGTGGGGAAATTTCATGACATTTTCCAGAGAGTGGCAGCTACGGACTTGCAAGTGGAACAGACAGCCTAGCAATTTGTCAGAGATAAGGAACATTAAAGTTTTTGTCTACCAGAATGGACAGAAACTCTTAACACCTCAGGAACACCATAGATATTTAGCTGAGATACCACAGAGGTTTTACCTAAGGAGCAAGGATCAGATTCAAGAGAAAGGTATATTTTAGGCCCACCTTAAAACTGAAATTGAGGCCTGATAAGATTTACAGGAGAGGCAGAGTTTGAAGGTCAAGTCCCAGCAAGTTAGACGGAATACCTTCCTTACCACCAGAAGATTCACTGTGCTTCCTGAAGTCCAGTTCTCCCTTTGTCCCAGCCCCCAAGGAACCACCACTCTGCTTTTTGATACTGTAGGTAGATTGCTTTTTATATAAATGGAATTACTCTCTGTACAGGTAGGTGTGGGTGCATTTATATGCACATGGTTGTAATCATATGAATTTTTTCATGTATTTGAAAAATACATAGTGTTAAATCTATTACATCATTATTCAATTAGTGCTCAAATTAGTCTATACTGGGGCAGTGAGAGCCTCTTGAAATCAGCTATCTGTTCTTTTGACACAGCTCCAGTTGTCTTTCATAGCTTGTTTTGTGGCATAACGAGTACGCTAAGCTCCTGTTATATATTTTCTTTCCCAGCATTGTTCAGTTTTCTTTTGGTATAAAATGAATTTAAACACCAACACAATAAAAAATAGGCAAAAGACTTGAAAGGACACTTCACAAAAGAAGATACATGCATGGCTAAATGAGCATAAGAAAAGATGGCCTATATCAGGAGTTGGCAAGCATTTTATGTAAAGGGCAAGGTGGTGAATCATTTATATTTTGCAGGCAATACAGTTTCTGTTTCAACTACTAATCTATCATTGTCTAGCTGTTGGTAATAAATGAGTGAGCATGGATGCATTTCAGTAAAACTATTTAAGGATGCTGGAATTTGAATTTCTTCTAATTTTCAAGCATCACAAAATATGATTTTTTAATTTTTAAATTATTCAAAACTATAACAATTATTTTTATATCACAGGCCATATTGAAACAGGTGCTAGAATGGGCTTGACTTATAGTCAGGGCCAGGTTTAAGGAAATGAGACCTGTGCAATCTCATAGAGCCCTGCACTATGAAGGGCATCTTGTTTTGTGAATGTGTGGCTATTGTCATCTTAAAATCTTTAATAACTTTTGAACAAGGGGTCCTGCATTTTTATTTTATTCTAAGGCCCACAAATTATGTTAGTTGGTCCAACCTATGGATAGAGTTGCAAATTCTTGCTGTATATCATTGATCATTCATTCATCATGAAGCAAATGTAAATTAAAACCAAAATGGCAATTTCACAATACATACCAGAATAACTAAAATAAAAAACAATCAACAATACTAAGTGTGGGCAAAGATGTGAATAAATTGGAACCTTCACATATTGCTGGTGGAAATGTAAAATGGTACAATCATTTTGGAAACTGATAGTTTCTTAAATTGTTAGTTAAATATACACTAACCATGTAGCCCAATAGTCTCACTCCTAGATATTTACCGAGATAAATGAAAGTAGATTTTCACTAAATGACCTGTATAGAAATGGTGGTCAATAGGTAAATGACCACAGTTTGTGGTATATTCATACTGTGGAATACTGTTTAGCAATAAAAAGAATGACTATGTGATATCTATAACAACATAAATGAGTCTCAAAATTGTGATGCTGCATGAAAGAAGTCAGAAACAAAGGAGTACATACCATCTCATCCCATTGACTTGAAACTCTGGAACCAGTAAAAATAATCTCTAGAGCAGGAAATCGGGTCAGGGTTGTCTAGGGCAGTGAGTAGAGGTGATTGATGGCAGATGAGGAAAACATGGGGCTAATGGAAATATACTATATCTTCAACAGTAGTGGTTGCATCATTTATGCATTTGTCACAAAGCACCAAACTGAATATTTATAGTATGCTCATTTGTTTACATATAAATAATGCCTTGACAATGTTGTTGAAAAGGGTTGCATAAGCTTTAATAGAATTTGATTTCCTGATGGTTTCTGTAAAATAAATTGTTCTAAGGGTAGGATTTGTTGAAAAGGTGAATTGTGGAAATTATTACATTTATAGACACTTAAGTGAAGCACCATTTTAAGTGAATTTAAATCCATATCATTACAGGCTAATTATTTTGAAGGATACCTGTAAACTGTAAGGCTCAGTTTAACTCCTCTTATTTCACCGAAACATGTGTGGCTGTGTTCCTGGGACAGTGTGGGCTCCCTGTGGAGATAGAGCTATCCTCAAATGCAATAACTTTATTCCATTTGATTTTGTGTGAAATTTAATGACAGAGGAAAAACAATCTACCCCACTGCAAGGTAAGTGCTTCTCATATACATCTACACATCCCCTCCCCACATTTGACCACCACCCCCAGCAAGACCTGGTGGCTGGGTGACTACCAGGCAGGGAACCTTCTTAGGCCCCTGGAAGCTGCTGCCAAGTCTCCCCAAACTGCCTGTGTTCTCTCCTCTTTCAATGTACCCTGTTGGGAATGAGAACTTATAACAGATTAGTACCTTGTTTCTTTCTCCTTGAAACACCCAGGGCAGTATTTGGCTCTAACCAGAATTCCTTGTAAATTTTGACTGATGAAATGTACTAGCTGGAAGATAACTGGATTATTATAGTTGGTATCTAGGCACTGATTATCAGGATGTATTTTATTTACCTGAATTGTTTGTTGTAAAATAATCTTAAATTTATGGATTTATCAATTATAACCATATTCGAGAATTTTTGTGAGTTATAAAGTCTTTTAGTTGCAAGACAAATGAGATCTAAAAGATAAGAGGTCCCCAAACTAAGTGACTGCCCTGTGCCAATGAATCCCAACACTTCCTGATGGTACTGATTACTCTAATCCCCAAACACATCCCCATGCAGGATGAGAAGCCAGTGAAATACATTGACAGGTTTGGGTCTTTCCTGATATTGAGTTCTTTGCTGGGATTCCATTATTATAGTATTTGTTAATCATTAGTGATGCCTCCCAGAACTCTCATTACAACTCCATGCTTTATATAAGTGTATCTGCCTTTCCTATTCTACTTGGGTCTTTCCTGCCAAAGTCTGAGGATAAGGGGAACATATTCTCCCAGATTGCCTTCTCTTGCTGCCTTTGAGACCAAGCTATAGGTCCTTTATATTTTAAGAGTCTTAGTTCTTGAAATCCTTTTAATAGGTTATCAGGGTTTGCATTTGGTGTACCTCCTGTATCATACCTATTTTTTCTCTTTTACCTTAAACCCTCACCCCCTCTACTTGTTCCTTCCTGTTAGAGTTTAAAAACAACCATTAGACTTCCATTTGCGGTTTTGATGGTGTAACTCTGAGAAGACCACCACTCCTAAGAACAACTATAAAGGCCAGATAAAATATTTCTTTAAAGCAACTAATAAACATGGACCAACCAACCACTAACCAAACAGTACAATGAAATGAAACAATATCAACAAAAACAAACCATTTCTGAAGCCACTGGATACTAGCCACACAGCCAGGATGTGGGGGACAGATACCAGAGAAAAGAGATGTGGATTACTCTGCGGCCACCTTTCCATATGTTATTTCCCCCGATGGCATTTGCTGATTTTTGTCCTGGGAAAGATTTTGAGGAGCCAGGGAAAGGGCAGTAGCTAAGTGCAGGAAAATCAGAAGAGCTTTGGGCAATGCAGTGGAGCTGGGGAGACATAATGAGAGCAGCCAGGACTCAGGGGCCAAAATAATAGAATGAAGGGAGGTTCAGGTGAGTGAGGCTGACTCAGCACAGGTTTGTTCCGTGGAACAGCTGCCCGTTACATCCTCAGGGAAAAAGGCTAAGAGGCCAAGCAGAAAGCCACTGAAAAGTAGAGAGGAGTTTTCTGTAGTCTCATTAAGGCAAGCACCTAAAACTTGTAGTTCAAGGTTTCCAAGGAGGACAGAGCCTCAAAAGCAGTCCAGTCTTTCCACTGGGACCTGTGGAGGGCTCTTTCCTTAGCATGAGGCTAATCCAGAAGTAGAGGGAGACGCACAGCACTGGGTCTCCTCAGGCCCTGGTGGAAGCGATGGGTCCCTCTGCTGCCTGCAGGATTTCTACAGCTTATAGTCTCCTGAGAAATACTCATTTGAATGTATCCTGAGGTTACTCTGCCTATCCCTTTGCCAGTTTTGTAACGGTAAATGCACACAATATCACGTTATATTAAAATTTAATTCTAACTCTTTAATACACCTAATGTCAGTCCCATCTCATAAACTCTGGTGAAGAAGAGAAAAACACTGTGGGAATCTGCGCATAAAATGATGGAATTGGGCTGGGTGCAGTGGCTCAAGCCTGTAATCCCAGCACTTTGAGAGGCTGAGACTGGTGGATGGTTTGAGTTCAAAAGTTCGAGACCAGGCTGGGCAACAGGGTGAAACCCGGTCTCTACAAAAAACTAGCCAGGCATGGTGGTCCGTGCCTATAGTCCCAGCTGCTTGGCAGGGCTGAAGTGGGAGGATCACTTGAACCTGGGAGGCTGAGGCTGTGGTGAGCCGAGATTACACCACTGCACTCCAGCCTGAGTGACAGATGGAGACCCTGTCTCAAAAAACAAAACAAAACCAACAAACAAAAAAACAAGATGAACACATCTATGGGTGATGAGAGCAAAACAGCACAAGACAACTCTTCTTTGAGTCTGTGCCTTTAACTTGCTGGGTGACCTCAGTCATGTCACTTAGCCTCCAATCATCAGAGACATTATTTACTTTCCATTTCCTTTCACTGAATTGGGGCTTCATCAGCTAAGGCCTGAAAAGGTATTTGAATAGTCTCCTCTTTGAGGCTTTCTAAAGCTCCCCCAGCAGGTTTGGAAGCATGAATCCTTCTACCCCCAGGTACTGCTGGTCAGAAGAATGGGACTGAGTTTGCCTGGAATGACATACCCAACTTTTAAGATGACTCTTAGATATGCTTGATTTATAGCAAAGCATATCTAGGATATTTCCAGGTTGATGCCTTTTAAAAGCAGCCCAAGCGTGGACTCTTGTAAGAGTGACAGTTTGCCATGGCCCAATGCAGTGTAGGCTTAAGAAGTGCACGTAGCAAACTTTATGTAGAATTTAGAACGTGTATAGTTTCATTTCTGGACTATTCTTTGGTGTCATCTCTCTCCTTGGCTCTATGTGTGCAGACGCCCACTTCCACGTCTGGTCTCCACTAGAAATCCCTCTCCAACAACACCCTCTGGTCTAACACTTCATCTAATGTCCCTCTTATCTCTGGCTCATGCTTTCTTAGTCCTATTTCCCTGCAGAGAAGCTCAATTTAGGTTTAGATTCTCCTAAGACACCCTCTCTTTTGTGTTGATCAAAATCCAACTTCCTTCTCAGTTCTTAGCAGAGGCCTTATGCATTCACTGTGTGCTCATGTTTCTGTCTGGTCATTTTATTTTTGCAAGCTATTGTGGGTTCATGTTCCTCTGTTCTTACCCATTGCTCAGTATTCCCAAGCATACTGTCCTGGCCCTCTTTTCTTGTCACTCCACTTCCATTCCGTTGTTTCAATTATTTCTGTACACTGGAGGTGCCATATCCATATCCCTAGCCCAGATTTTTCTTCTTTGCCTCAAGACCAAATATTTAATTGCCTGAATCCCCACTTGTAGGTTACACAGGGAATTCCAGCTCAACATACCCCAAACTAAGCTTCTTGTGTCTTCCCAAGTCTGTAACCTGTTTTACGTAATTCTCCCTCATGTACACTTCAGAAATCTACTCATTCCTTTGTCTTTACTCCAGTTCAGTTCTTTCTGTTGGCTCTCCAATGAAGTTCCCATACTGCGGGGAATCTGTCTTTCTAAATGAAAACTCAGTCATGTTATAAACATCACTTGTGTACGTCACTCTTATGATGCGAAGCTCCAGGGTACATCTCCTGCATCTACACAACTTGATATCAATTTGATTTTCTCCCCTAAGGAAGACCCAGGTAAGTAAGACCTCGAGGAGAATAAGCACATCTTTTCCCTGCCTACCTATGCCTTGGTCTTCACCTTTATTTCTTTCTAGTCAAGGATCCATTATTTTCCTGGTGACTGACATAAAAAATAGCCTTTTTTTTTTTTTTTTTTTCAAGTGAAACCTTAGTTGCCTTGAGATACCTCCTCAGAAGAAACAGCACAAGACAACTCTGTCGTTTCATACAAGGGACACCAACATGTAGTAACAAAGAACCACATATTTAGGAAAATTATTCGTCTGTGACATCCAAATAGGCTAGAGGCTTCTTTTGGGCATGCGCGTGTGTGCATGTAAGTGTGTGTGTGTGTCTATTTATCAGTTCATAGGAACACCTAATATTTTGCCTAGGAAGAAAATGATTTCCCTGTTTACTCATAAACTTAAAACCAATTCCAATCACTATTATTGGAAGAAAGGGATGAGATAAAAGGGATCTGTTTGGAAAGACCCCCCACTACCTCTTTTACTTTGCTCAATAGACCTGTCTCTCTCTTTTTAAATGTAGTGAAGTCAATAGGAATCTGCAACTGTTACTCTCAACAGTTTCACGCTCTTCTTGTCTTCCCTGATACTTCTATTGCCAACTGCCTACCAATCCTAGAGCCATAATTTAATTATGAGTCAATTTAATTAATTAGAGTCAATTCTTTGGCCCAACCAGTAATAAGCTCATCTGTTTCTTTCCTGCTGGTTACAAATAGGAGAAATAGCCTAATTACCTGTATCAAAATGATTGCTGGGTTATGGGCTGTTATAATTAATTTCTTATGTCAATTTGACTGACTAGGAGAAATTTTGAATGACAGCCCGTTTTGATACGAAGTATAACCTGGGTCTTGGAAAAGTCTGGATTCATCTATTTGGCAAGTTAGCATCTGGAAACATTAGATGTTATCCAAACATAGAGATAACATCCTTCTGAGTGTAATGAAAAGAGTTTTGACATGTATTTTAACTTGCCAGAGATCAGTTTAGTTTTCCTTACTTGACATTCTTTGGATAAGCCATATCCAAAAGTGAAATAGCTGTAACTTTCAAAGTTATAGTTTACACCTTGATGTCCAGAAAATACCAGATAGCTGGATGTCAAAAAGACACACTTTTTATTCTGCCAGGTCTGAAGTTGAGCGTTGTTGGCACGGGAAAGTGATGTTTACAGTTTGTGTGGTGATGTTCAATCCAAGGTCAATGACTGGAGAGAGGAGAGGCTGTTTTCTTGGGAAAGAGCTATTCTTGCTTTTAGGGTTTATAAGGAATAAACATTTTGTTAATGAGGTGGAAAACTGTGCATATGGCCCTTGCAGAAGCTGAGTCATTTACTAACTTGGAAAAACTTTGTTGATGTAATCAAGTCTTTGGTAAAAGTCAATCTGCTTAGGGGAACTCCTGGGCTTTTGGAGGCCTTCCTGCCTGCCTCTAAGAATATGTCCTTTTTTGTTGTTTGTATATATTTATTTATATTTTGCTTTAAGTTCTGGGATACATGTGCAGAACATGCAGGTTTGTTACATAGGTCTATGTGTGCCATGGTGGTTTGCTGCACCTATTGACCCATCCTCTAAGTTCCCTCCCCTCACCCCCCACCCCCCACCTCCCACCCCACAACAGGTCCTGGTGTGTGTTGTTCCCCTCCCTGGGTCCATGTGTTCTCATTGCTCAACTCCCTTTGATGAGTAAGAACATGTGGTGTTTGGTTTTCTGTTCCTGTGTTAGTTTGCTGAGGATGATGGCTTCCAGCTTCATCCATGCCCCCCCAAAGATATAATCTCATTCCTTTTTATGGCTGAACACTTTCAAATTAGCACTCATTTTCTGAGGGATATTATTGTCATTCAAACAATCTAAATTTCTGGGAAGGTGGTACTTAGACTCCTGCAAAGTCAGGGTCTTTATGTGAAAGAACAGATATTTACTGAGGTGAAAGGAAGGATAGAAGAAAGGAAGGAGAGACTGAAGCATAAAAGAAAGAAGGAAAGAAGAAGGAATACAAAAATTTCTTGTTGTCTAATATTTTAAGAATTTCATAGGCTCATTTGAGTATTTTAAACAGTAATTTAATCCTTTCTACAATCTTTTGAGAAAGTATTGCTACTTTCTTTTAAAAAACAAAGCTCAGCCAGGCACGGTGGCTCAGGCGTGTAATCCCAGCAGTTTGGGAGGCCGAGGTGGGCAGATCTCAAGGTTAGGGGTTCGAGACCAGCCTGGTCAACATGGTGAAACCCTGTCTCTACTAAAAATACAAAAATTAGCTGGGCATGGTGGCGGGTGCCTGTAATCCTAGCTACTCGGGAGGCCGAGGCAGGAGAATTACTTGAACGCGGGAGACGGAGGTTGCAGTAAGCCAAGATCATGCCACTGTATTCCAGCCCGGGTGACAGAGGGAGACCCTCTCAAAAACAAAAAGAAAGAAAAAGGAAAAAAAAAAAAACACCCAAACTCATGCCACTCAGAAAAGTAAACTAACTTTCAAATGGTAAAGAACTGATACAAGGTGGGGTCCATTAAGAGCCCATGCTCTTGCCCTGCTCTTGGCTGTTTCATGAAGGAAAGCTCTCTACCCAATTTCTCACCACAACACTCCTGATCAACACATCAGACCCAGGAGACAGTGAGGTAACAGATGTTACAGCCTGAGCTGAGTATAAAACCTAATTACTTGAGGCAGTAATTTTCTCCTGCTCATTTTAACTGGAACTCACCAGGAATGACATTTCCTATTTTCTTCCAGACTTTCATGAAGTATTTTTTGAAACGTGACCATAAAAAAAAAAAAAAAAAAAGGATGATGTGAGTCTGTGAGAATGTGTTCAACCTTACAGTTTGTCTTTGTTGAAATAAGGCGTGCCGCTGTCTGCCTCAGCTGTAGACTTCTAAGCCATCTCCTTTTTCTTTTCTAATAAATCTGGCAAAGTCTGGATCATGAGCTGACCACCGTTTCACCTCCATTATTATAGGACATTTTGCTACTTCCTCAGTATTCTCAACACATGGCTTCTCTCTGAAAGTTCTGCATGCTCGCCAAGAAATGTATAACATCAACTGGGCTCTGTGGCTCCTGCCTGTAATTCTAGCACTTCAGGATGCTGAGACTGGTGGATCACTTGAGCTTAGGAGTTTGAGACCAGCCTGGGCAACATGGCAAAGTCCCATCTCTATTTAAAATACAAAAATTAGCCCAGTGTGGTGGTGCACATCTGTGGTCCCAGCTACTCTGGAGGATCACTGGAGCCTGGGAGGTTGAGTTTACAGTGAGCCTTGATTGAGTCACTGCACTTTAGCCTGGGTAACAGAGTGAGACCTTGTCTCAAAAATAAAAAGGAAAAGAAAAATTACAACATAAGTGAATTAAACGTTTCCTGTTTTCTTTTTCATAAGGCCACTCCTTTAATGAGCATACTCTGCAAAACCTCTGCCCAAGGAATTTACCTTTAATTTTTACAAAGAATCAACATTATATAATGAAGTTTTCCTAATGGCAAAGAACATATTCAATATATGCTGAATAATAGCATTGACAATTCACTACAGTTAGTGTCTGCTCTCACTTTCCCACAGCTCTGCTCTCCTTCAGGTCACCATGATCTTTATGTTGCTAAACCCAATATACAGTTTTCAGTCCTCTTCTTGATTAAGGGCTCTCATGGCAGAACTTCCTCCTAGGTTTTCATCTGTGTCCTCCAGTCTCCTTCAGTTCCCTCCCTACTGCTGCCCCCAGGATGTTATGAGTTGATGATCTTCAGAGTTTTCCTCTTGAGACCTTCCTAATTATATTTTTCATAAATATTCTCATCTAGACCCCAGGGTTTGCTTGTCAGATATGTGCTGATAACTTTCAAATTGACTTTTAGACACAGGGTAAATATCTACACTTAGCATGTCCACTTCAACTTGTCAAAAACCTTCAAAACCACTGCACCATGTTTTCTCTGTCTCAGGAAGTGCCACTGCAACCCACACTGTTAGACCTGTTACCTAAGCTAGGAAACCAGGCATCCTGCTTGCCTCTTCCTACTCTCTTACTCTCTTCGTTTAGAGGCTCTGTTGATTCTTTCTCCTAAACAGGTTTAAAGCCTAGCCTCCTTAAGCCTCAGTGTTTACTGTGTCTGTTACTTAAATGTCATTTGTTATGAGTCTCTCTCCATCTATTGATATGTTCTTCATTTGACCATCCTGGAGGATTACTTTACATGCAAAGAAGCACTGTAACTCTCCTGTAAAACAATGTATCGGTCTTCATGACCAGTAGAATAAAGTCTAACAGCATAGTACAGTAGAATGAAGAGTAAAGTAGAATAAAGTGAAATAAAGTCTACATGTGACAGAATCCTTTATTACTCTACCTTCCCGGTCCCCTGCTCATTCACCCTCTGCTTTTCACTTTATGCTCCCCAAACTCACTCCTTACTATACACACTCTGTAGACCAAGGTCGTTTCTTGCTCTCTCCTGCTTTTTCTTGTATTATTCCATCTCAGACCTCCTTTGTCTTTCTACCTAAAAAGAAACAAATAAAAGAAACAAACTCAGCATTTTTTCTTGCCAACTCCTTCTTATTTTTCAAAATTCAGTTCAGGGGAATTTTTTGTTTCTGATACATTTTCCATGAGCCTCTTTACTTTCCAGAACAGGCTGAATGCTCACTTGTCTGTTCTTGCAACACATGAGAATTCCATATTTTCATAGACCACATTGAGCTGTATTATCTCTCCCTAATAGTCAAATATCTTGTAAAAGATAGCAATTTTTTTTTGGTTGATTTTCCTAATACTTAACAAAGTGCCTATGAAAGAACAGGCACTCAATAATATTAAGTTAAATAATACACCTTAAATAAACAAATTGATCTGATTTAATTCCTACTAAAAGAGATGAAAGAGAGAGATTTGAGGGGAAAAAGGCTATCAATAAATTCTTGATAACATAATTCATTTTGTGACCTGGAGATTAGAGAATGTCCTGGTCCTCATCTTTCTAAAAAATTTCTTCTCTGTAGTCAAGAAGGATGGATAATCAATTCGTTTGTGACATTGACACAGCATTTCAAAGATAGATTGTGCAGACTCCTATAGTGGGGACCATAAAGGCTAAGTTGAAGTACTTAAAAGTCTAAAACTATCTGTACAAGCTTCAGAAGCAAGAACAGGAGCTTTTGCTCAATAAAAAAGTAGTTTATTGAAAAGAGAAGAGGAAGATGGGAGGTTTCCCCAAAGATCACCATAGTTGACTCATTTGTCACATGCTAGGTAGGGGAGCCTTTCTTGTTCTTGGCTCATTGACTGCCTAAAGCAATCAACCTTTCACCTTCTCAGGACTACTGGTGATGCCTTTCCACTGCTGACACTTTTTCAGATTGAAGTGTTGTGCCATAGTACTAGCCAATTCTAGCCTCATCATTGTGGCTTTTTTTTTTTTTTTTGACACAGAGTTTCACTCTCATTGCCCAGGCTGGAGTGCAATGGTGCCATCTTGGCTCAGGGCTCACTGCAACTTCTGCCTCCTGGGTTCAAGTGATTCTCCTGCCTCAGGATCCCAAGTAGCTGGGACTACCGTCACCCACCACAATACTCAGCTAATTTTTTGTATTTTTAGTAGAGATGGAGTTTCACCATGATGGCCAGGCTCATCTCAAACTCCTGACCTCAGGTGATCCACCCACCTCAGTCTCCCAAACTGCTGCTGGGATTACAGGCATAAGCTGTTGCACCCGGGCACCACTGTAGTCCTTAA
This sequence comes from Piliocolobus tephrosceles, assembly GCF_002776525.5. Taxonomy (NCBI): domain Eukaryota; kingdom Metazoa; phylum Chordata; class Mammalia; order Primates; family Cercopithecidae; genus Piliocolobus; species Piliocolobus tephrosceles. Next base: position 16,512,418 of record NC_045448.1, read on the forward strand.
AACTAATCTATGCCACATATGTGGCTTTCTGATCCATTTATAGTCTGAAAATGGTATATCTTTTTTATTTTTATTTATTATTATGATTTCTATTTATTATTATTATTATTATTATTATTATTATTATTATTATTTTGAGACAGGGTCTTGCTGTGTCACCCAGGCTGACCTGCAGTGGCCCAATCATAGCTCATGGCAGCCTTGACCCTCCTGGGACTATGGATGTACCCCCAAACCTAGCTAATTTTATTTTATTTTTGTAGAGACAGAAGTCTCACTGTGTTGCCCAGGCTAGTCTTGAACTCCTGGCCTTCAGTGATCCTTCTGCCTTAGCCTTCCAAAGTGCTGGAATTACAGGCATGAGCCACACAGCACCTGGCCCACCTTTTATCTCAAAACCCACTCAAAAATCTGTCAAGTTATTTCATGGAACTTCCATACTTCTTACCATCCACTGTATGGTAACACACCTGGTATTATCAAATATTGGAAAGACTTCCCCAAAACTTGACTCAAAAACGTTTCTGAAACTATCTCAACTTCATCTGGTCTACACACCTGAATAAGGCAGTTTGACCATTAAGTGTGGCTATCCCAAGAAAGGTGCCATCTCCTACAGCCTGCTTCCTGGGGCACGGTCACCATGAAAGAGGTGGGAAGTTACACAGGTCTCTTCTGAAAATTCAAAAGTCCATCTTGACGATTCTTGAGCATGTTGCAACTTTCTTTCCCTGAACAGAGCCTTAGACCACTTGACTGATACACTCTCTGAATTGCAGTCCAGTCAAAAAGGGAGACAGGATATTCAACCTTAATTATGGTTAAGTTTTATAAAAATGTCATGTTCCTCTTATTCCTGATCCTTCCAGAAAAAAGTCTGAGTGCAAGTAAGGAATAAGTAGAAGAAAAAGGTACAGCTATAGCTACTGGGATGGTATACACCAATTTTGTGGAAGTGAAGAAAAAGCAACTACCCTAATTCCTAAAGAGGGAATACCTTAGACCCAGGAACATATGAGGAAGGGTGGGATGTTAATAATCCTTTTCTCTTTCAAAAACACTACTAAAACTTTCTTTTGGTGTGTTGATATCCCAAACTGTTGCGAGCGTCTTGAATTTCGCTGACTGTTAGGTCTAGTGCCCCTTACCAGGTATGGTCTGGTAAGTCTAGCAGAAACAGCAATGCGTGTCCCCAACTTCTGTACTCTCACTGAAAAATACTGTCAATATTTCTAGTTGTCCTCCCTGTCCAATGATGAGTTATTCCATGGGGAGGACAAACACTGGTGGCATGAACAAACAGAACAGGTTGGGCTGACTCTCTTCAGGCAATGCCTCAGAAAGAAAAAAATTAACTAAACTTAGAATCCTAAAAGCGACCCACTGAAATGCTATGTTAGAGGCATCAACCTGTGCTCCTGACCAATAAAAATCCCACTTGGCGGGTCACAACAATTTTAAATAATACTTTTTTTCTTCAACTTTTATTTTAAGTTCAGGGGTACATGTGCAGGATATGCAGGTTTGTTACAGAGGTAAATGTGTGCCATGGTGGTTTGTTGCACAGATCATCTCGTTACCTAAGTATAATATTAAGTCCAGCATTCATTAGCGATTCTTCTTGGTGCTCCCCCTCCCACCACCTGCCTGACACCCACACGGACCTGTAGGGAGAAACAGTAACATTTCATTTTCTATGGGCACCGTGTCTACCCTTGAGATTGTACTTGCAAAAAAAGCCAGAAAAGATCTTGCCTCCATCCTAAAGGCACAGTAATTGCCCCTTATAGGGGTGGCCATAAGTGACCTGAAATTGTTTAACAAAATGATTTCTACCAGTAAATCATTTAAACCTTAGATGACTTCAGAGATCTCTGCAAAATGAGGGTTCCTTTGGCTACTTGAAGAAGTTTTCTGGAAGAATAACTGGCTTATTGTTTTTGTAGATCCTGCAAAAAAAAAAAAAAAAAAAAAAAAAAATAAGTAGGCTTTTCCATAATGCGCATCATCCATTTACAAACTTGGTATGAAGTTTTTTCTTAACTTTAGGTAAAGTGATCAGTGACACCAAATATGAAATGGAAAGGCACTCAGGTCAATGTCAATTCATTAGTCACGGTTGTTATGGATGATGGGATTGCCTTAGGCTTCCACCTTTCAGACCTAAGCAGAATCTGTGTAATCACTAATCATAGATTACTAGCTAAGGCCAAGTAGCATGTCAGTACAAAAACTTAAGGAGAAAGCAAGCTGATTTTTAAAGATAGATTCTAATGTTTTATGGAATTTGTTTAGGTGGTTGAGTTCTGGATTGTGGGGATAGGGAGGGAGGAGACATCGTTGAGGTTAATACTCCAGATTGACCTCATCTTGCTAATTGGAGTCCTGTTAATAGTACTCTTAATTAAATACTGTATGAGACAAATTGAATGGAGTTGACCTCACCCCAGTCAGTCACATTAATCAAAGTAGCTGAAGCAGTGATGAACTCATGGGGGAAATTAAGTAGACACCAAAACGGTACAGAAATGAAGGAAGAGTAGATCTTGTTGACAGACAATTCTCTATGGATCTCTTGCATTTCTACCTATCTTGTAAGAAATGATACTAACGGCTTTTGTTTTGAACCACCTTTTCAAGGCTCTTCCTATATTAATAATGTCTCCTTCTAGGACAAAGGTTAGGCAGGTTTGTTTAGAGAACCCTAAAAAAGATTTGAGTTTCCAAAACTCAGAGTTTCTTTCCTATGATCCAACCGCCTCATATGCAGGCATCACCTGGTGCTTTTCACATCACCCTGTGATAACTGAGACTTAAGAACTGAGCAAGAAAATAACGACACTCTGGCTATAATGCCATTGCTTGAGTAACAGGTCATCCTTTGTATTAGACCCAAGAGTCTCATATCTTTCACAGTGTCTGTAAAACTGTAACAGGATAACATCTTGATTTGTAAGTAGGGAAATATTTTAGACCCTTAGCAGTTCTTAACAGTTTATAAAATTTCATACCACTCATAGTTTCTGATAAAAATATTTTTAAGGAACACTGTTTGAAGGCTTTGGAATGCTACTAAGATTGTGAAAAATTTCAGGCCCAAGATCTGAGAAAGAAAGGAAACCCTGGAGAAGTGAAACCAGTATTTTAGCACTTTTTCCTTTGGGATGGTTTCTGATCCATTTGCCTTAGTTCAACGCCTTAAGGAAAAACGGAATAAAATTAATTTATCTTCAATGTAGTGGTACATGTAAGTCTTTTAACATATCCTCCATGAATGTCCTCAGGCTTCTCTTTTTTGATTTCTCATTCTGTTCCTTCAGTGGTTCTTCACAGGAAATGGTTTGGAGTCTATTCTCTCTATCTTGCTTTGTCCTTCCTGAAGTAAGTTCCAGTTTGTCAATATCTCGTGCAGAATGTGGCATTCAGAAATGAGGACAATTCTTCTAGTGAAATAATTGATGCTTATGTAAGTATAACAATGTGTTACTGGTGAAATGAATCAACATAGTAAATTCTGCTATAAACTTACAACAAAATATCAAGCAATAATAAAAATGGTATCATCAAAGAAAATAAAATGACTGGTATCCCTTTAAGAAGGCCATGTGAAGATACATAACCACAGGGAGAATGCCATGTGATGACAGAGACAGAGACAGAAGTGATGTGTCTATAAGCCAAGGAGTGCCAAGGATTTCTGGCAACCATCAGAAGCTAGTGAGAGGCAAGGAAGGATTCTGCCAACATTTCATTTTGAACTTCTGGACTCTAGAATGGTGACAGAATACATTTTGTTGTTTTAAGCCACCCAGTTAATAGTAATTTGTTGTGGCAGGTCTGGGAATCAAATGCATCTATCTATATTAAATTTCTGTTGCTATTTTAAAAATTATCAGAGACTACTGGCTCAAGATAACATAAATTTATGACATGACAGTTCTAGAAGTCAGAAGTCCACATACATTGGCAAGGCTGCCTGCCTGACAAAGCCTCTAGAGGAGAATCTGTCCCTTGCCTTTCCCAGCTTCTAGTGGCTTCCCTCATCCCTTAATTCACGACCCTGTTAGCGTCAGTCTAAACTCTACTTCTGTCTTTGCATCCCTGTCTGTGATTTTGACCCTTCTGCCTGCCTCTTTTAAGGACGCTTGTGATTAGATTGAGCCTACCCAATGCAATCCAGGATTTTATTTTCTTTCCTTCCTTCCTCACTTCCTCCTTCCTGCCCTCCCTTTCTCTTCCTTTTTGACTGAGTCTCCCACTGTCCCCCAGGCTGGAGTGCAGTTGTGTGATCTCGGCTCACTGCAATCTCCGCCTCCTGGGTTCAAGAGATTCTCCTGCCTTGGCCTCCTGAGTAGCTGAGATTACAGGCATGTACCACCAAGTCCAGCCAATTTTTGTATTTTTAGTAGAGACAGGGTTTCACCATGTTAGCCATGCTGGTCTTGAACTCCTGACCTCAAGTGATCCACTCACCTCGGTCTCCCAAAGTGCTAGGATTATAGGGGTGAGCCACACCCAGTCCAGAATTATCTTTCCAAGTCAGGCTCTCACTCACATCTGCGCCACCTCTTTGACCATGTAAGGTAACATATGCACAGTTTCTGGGGATGAAACATGAAAATCTTTTCGAAGTCATATCTATCTGTCTATCAATCAATCTATCTATCCATCTACATATCTATCTATAATCTATCATCTCTCTGTCTATACCTATATCTCTAGCTAGCTAGCTATTTGTACACATGCATATGAGAATGAGAATGATAGTAGGAAGGCGACATCCCTAAATGTCAAAGTGATTATTCCTGTATAAGTTGTTTTTATTTATGTTTTTAGTAAATACATAAAATATATGTTGTGCCATTTTACATGCCATACATGAAATAATGTTGCATCAGCATCTTGAATACTAATTAAAATGTTGATCTGAATGCCACAGAGAGTAATCCATATTCTTGTTGACTTACAATTGCACTTGTATAAGTTGAAGGTCCAGTCGGGGCCTAGACTTTGCAAATGATGCTTAGGTCATGGATTGGGAGATATGCTTTCCAGTCAGAAAGTTCAACATTTCCCTTTGATTCAGTTTCATTGGATTAATTTGTTGTTTTACTGGACGGCTGATTTGTCTTTTGCTCATTTCACCAGAGCATTGATATCTGCTTGGTGTCAGACATTCTTCTTTCAGACACAGGTCATGCAGACATGACTAACAGGTTATTCCCTCACTCTAGGAGCACACAGTCTAGAGGGGAGACAGATGGAGAGCCAAGATTATAGCATAATATGGTAAGTGTTGCAATAGATCTAGGAGTATGAAAGCATCAGTGTTCACATGTCAGGGCACTGATGGAGATTTAGTGATGAATGAGTGATGTTAGGTTTATTTTAAGTGAAAAGAAAACTAAAAAGTCTCAAAGACATGAACACATTTCTACAGCCATAATGATGACTCCTAGAACTGCCAAAGCTTTAGGAGAGCCCAAATGCCACAATTCACTGGTTAGACGTAAATACACCTAAAGGGTAAGCCATTACCTGGGCTATTTTCTCCAAACTGGGATTTGCCGGAGGGTTTCCTCCTCCTAGACCTTCTCCCTAACCTTCCTGTGGTTAGTGATTGAGAAGCATTTCTTTCCTGAGGTGTCTGCAGACAAAGAACAAATTGGCAAAGGGTCAAGTATCACACCTGTTTGGTTATGCCTCATGTGGACCTGGCTTTCCGAGAAGCTGTTAATGCAGCAAGTATTGATGCCTGGGATTGCAAATCCTCCTCTACTTCACGGGACATCTTTCCACCCCTGGGGCTTCCTCTCCACCTGCTGAAAGAATGTGAAGTTCCCTGGTGCAGGTGCAGCTTGGCATGTTGAAGGAAGTGAACCATGTATCCTAAGTCTTTGAACGTATGTCAGGAGTCAATTAAGACTCAGGAAAATACATGCTACTCATTTGCCTCTGCGGTGCAGCATAGTAGTTAATCAGGAACTAGACTGCCTGGGTTCAAATCCTAACTTGGGCATGTTTATTAGTCCCTTTATGCTTTGGTTCAAGTATAAACTAGCAATAGGATTGCTATGAAGATTAAATCATTCAACACATGTTAAGTGATTAGCAGAATGTTTGGCAGAAAAAAACCCAATACAGACCATCTCTAAACTTTCTAATATTTAATCCTTTATTCATTAAATTATGGCAGAAAGATTTTTTTTTTTCCCCCTGGATGGCTGTGTTGCTGACCATAAAGGTGGCAGACATTTTTAGCCCTGGGGTGGGGTGGGATGTCACAGACAACCGATTTCACATTGTAGGGGAGCCAATCAGCAACATAGCTGCTGTGCTTCTTTGGATGTTAAACATTTGCTCGTCCATCTCTTTCATGGACATGTGGACCCTGAAAATGGCAGCCATCATTAAGTAGCAACAATGGCGGGGGTTGCAAGAAGCCATCATGTTTTTGGCATGAAACATCTGCTGGTGAGCACAGCCACCATCAGGGCCCAGTTATGGTGGCTACCCTTGCGGGTCAGCAGGGTAAAGCCAGGCATGAAGAAGTACAGGCAGGGAAATGAGACCACATTCTCAGCCAGTTTCTGTAGGTCAGGATTTAGCTGGGTGGGGAAGCACAGGCAGGATGTGACCCCACTCCTGGTAGGAGAAACCAGGTGGTTCAGGTCACCATAGGTGGGTGTGGGCAGCTTTCGAGTTCTGAAGCAGATGTCATAGAGAGCTTCGTTATCAATGTAAAATGTCTGTGCTTTTTATGAGCTGGTGGACAGAAAGGGTGGCAGGCCAGGTTTCCATTAGCAGCCAGTTTTCACTAATCTTTTACTATAGTTCTGACAAATGCATACGTTCAGCATTAAAGAACTGGAGAAACTGGCCCCTGAGTACAAAGGTTAATAGGGGTCTTAATAGACCCCTACCTGAATTTTCTTGGTTCCTAAAGTCTGATAGAATAATGAAAGCATTCTTATACATATGCCTCCTACCAGGGCCCACTTAAGATTAAGAAAGTTTCCAAGGCTCTAGAGAAACCTTTTCAGACCCAAAAGATTAGGTATAGATTGAATGAAACACTTCTGCTTGCAGATACACTCCTACTCGTAGGCATGGAGCTTAAAATGTTCATAAGCACTGGAGAAAAACTTGTAACTTGGAGTTGTTCTGGTGACTTACTCTGATCTTCTTCCTGTAACTGGTTGCAGAAATAAACTTCTTTCTTTCCCAGTCTGTCTACATCTTGTTGTTGAATGGCAAGAATAAGCAACTGGATCTCATTCATCTGGGACCACCACCATTGTGTTCAACACCTCGGGCTAGGGCAGAATGCCGAATGTGTTCATGATTTGCCTGGGTACTCCTCCCAGACCTTGCTGATGAGAAGGGTATCCATACCACACCCAGTCCCCCCACCCAGGGAGTGGGTCAGCTGGAAAACCTCCAGGCACTCACAGCTCTTAGCCTCCTTCCTGGCAATGTCCATCACTGACTCCACCAGCTCTGTGCCTTCTGTAGTAGTAGTGGGCTGTGCCTTGGCCCAGTTGTTCGCTGCACCACTCTGACTGAAGATGAAGTTGTCTGGCCTGAGAATCTGCCCGAAGGGCACAGAGTCCAAGATGCCGGGCTCAGATCCACGAGCACAGCGCGGGCACCGCTGGGTACCAGAGGTCAGCGTACCAAGGGGGTCCCTCCCTGGAAGGGCACGGCAGTCCAGCCCTCCCCACCCCTCTCCCGCCAGGCCGCTGGGTTCCTGGGAGAATTGTCTCCTGGCTGCAAGCCGCCCAGCTCTGCCATGTCGCCGGCAGGGAGTCCGGGGGCCACAATGCAGGGCCACCACCCCAGCAGCCACTGCCACAGCAGAGGTGGTGGAGGCAACCGTGGCGACGTGGACGGCAGGAGAGAGACCGGAGGGAGGAATCCTTACTATGAGGAAGAAAGGTATAGAGCTTGGCACTTAATGAGAAAAAGGTGTCCAAGACTAGAGTTGAAGTTTTTCACAAGTACCTAACTAGGTAGGAAATAGATACATACCCTAGAGACAATGAAGGGATCAAGTTAGGCGTCTCATAATAGAAGAAATTGAATCCGAGGGGCAAGGTGACTTTGCCATGACATTAACATCCCTTCCAATTATTAGCTTCTCTTTGTCTCCAGGATTGTATTCAAAGAGTGATATCACAGACGATAGAACCACAAGGACCTCAGAGAATGGAGAGGTCAGTTGTGTCGGGTGGGAAGTGCAGTTGAGAGCTCCAAGAAGCATTTGGGCAAGTTCAATGGCTCTGAAGCACTACTGACATATTTCAATTTTGTGAGTACCTACTTTGTGAAGTATGTTGTTTTAGGCTTTCCAGAAAAAAAATGTATAAATAAATATATTCCATATGTTTATATAAAGAGAGATAAAGAGAGAGGGAGAGAAGAGATCTGCTATCATTTTGTTGCTTCTTTTGATGTTGTTATTGCTGTGCACATGTGTATGAGTGTGTGTGTGTGTGCACTTTTGCTTTACCTGTAGAAAATTTTGAAAATTCATAATATAATCTTAAGCTATATTGTAGTTAGCACAATAATCATAAATAATATACATAAATCTGTATTTTTGAGGTATCTACTTTTATCAATATCAATGAAGTTTTTCTTTGAAAATGAGGAAATGAATATAATTACATTTCCTCTTGATTGTCTAATTAAAAACATTAATTTCCCACTTTCTGATATTTATATTTTTAATATTGTTATAGTTTATAATGTTTTCCCTTTTTTTGTACCCACAATTCTCATGTTGTTTTTAGTCTTGGTTCTCTATTTAAATAGACTCATGTAAGTTATCAGTTTATTCTTTTGTTGGATTAATTCTTGAAGTTCAATGGATATTTCTTGGCTTTATAGGTCTGTATCAGTTTCTGAAAACACAGTGCATTTTTTCAAACTTCACATGCAGGTTTTTTATATCTTGAAAAAGTTTTTTTTCATTATATATTTGAATGTATGTTCTGTATCATTTATTCCATTCTCTGTTTTTAAGAAACCAATCATGTGAAAGTTGTAAATATCATTTTATCTGTAATAATTTCAATCCCTTTGTAATTTTTCCACTATTTTTGCATGATTTTTTTCCTCAAGCTAATGCTTCTTTATTTTGACTCTGTTTTAAGCTATATCTGTTCTAATATTAATACTTTTGAGTCTTTTTTATTATCTTCTATTTTTTTTCCTGAGGTATGGAATAAAGTTTTATTATCTTCTATGATCTTGAAATTTTTTCATTAAATCTTTTTTTTTTTCTTTTCTTTTACCTTGGGTAAATACCTAAGAATGAGATTTCTGGGACACAGCATACAGGAATGTTCAACTTTCTAGATAAAACCAAAACATATTTTTCAAAGTGGTTGCACAAAATTGTACATCTCAGAGAAATTGTATAAGAGATCAGATCAATTCATATCCTCTCTAACACTTGGATTATATGACTATTTGTTTTCAAATTTTGTTTTATTTCAACTTTTATTTTAGACACAGTGGATACATGTGCAAATTTGTTACATGGCAGTACTGCATGATGCTGAGGTTTGAAGTATGGACCCTGTCACCCAGATAGTTAGCATAGTACCTGAAAGGGAGCTTTAAAAAATCTATTTCTCCCCTACTCCCTATCCTGTAGTAGTCCACAGCATCTATCATATTTGTGTCCATGTGTGGTCAGTGTTTAGCTCCCACTTATAAATGATAATACACAATGTTTAGTTTTCTTTTCCTGCATTGATTCTCTTAGGATAGTGGCCTCCATCTCCATCCATGTTGCTGCAAAAGACATTATTTTATTCTTTCTTGTATCTGTGTAGTAGTCCATGTTGTATATGTACCACATGTCCTTTATCCATTCTACCATTGATGGATGACTGGGTTGATTCCGTGTCTTTGCTGTTGTGAATAGTGCAATGATGATCATACAAGTGCATGTGTCCTTTTGGTAAAATAATTACTTTCTTTTGGATATATACTCAGTAACAGGATTGGTGGGCCAAATGGTAGTTCTGTTTGAAGTTATCTGAGAAATCTCTAAACTGCTTTCCACAGGGACTGAACTAATTTAAATTCCCATGAGCAGTGTATAAGTGTTCCCTTTTCTCTACAGCCCACCAGCATCTATTATGTTTTGACTTTTTAATAACAGCCATCCTGACTGGTGTAAGATAGTATCTTGATTTGTACTTCTCTGAGGATTGGTGATGATGAGCAGTTTTTCATATGTTTGTTGGTTGCTTGTATGTCTTTTTTTTGAGAAACGTCTGTTCATATTCTTTACCAATTTTAAAATGTAGTTACTTGTTTTCGCTTGTTGATTTAAGTTGCCTGTAGATTCTGGATATTAGGCCTTTGTCAGATGCATAGTTTGCAAATACCTTCTACCATTCTGTAGGTTGTCTGTTTGCTTTGTTGATAGTTTATTTTGATGTGTAGAAGCTCTTTAGTTTAATTAGGTCTTTCTTGTCAATTTGTTTTGGTCACAATTGCTTTTGGGGACTTAGCCAAAAATTTGCCAAGGCCACTATCAAGAAGAGTATTTCCTTGGTTGTCTTCCAGGATTTTTATAATTTGAGGTCTTACATTTAAATATTTAACCCATTTTGTGTTCATTTTTATATATTGTGAAAGGCAGGGGTTGAGCTTCAATCTTTGGCATATGGCTAGCCAGTTATTCCAGTATCATTTACTGAATAGGGAGTCCTTTCTCCATAACTTGTTTTTGTCAGTCTTGTAGCAGATCAGATGGTTTTAAGTCTGCAGCTTTGTTTCTGAGTTTCCTAATCTGTTTCATTGGTCTATGTGTCCTCTTTTGTATCAGTCCCAAGCTGTTTTGGTTACTGTGGATTTATAGAATACTTCGAATCCAGGTAGTGTGATACCTCTGGCTTTGCTATTTTTGCTTAGGATTACTTTGGCTATTTGGACTCCTTTTTGGTTCCATGTGATGTTTAGAGTGGTTTTCTCTAATTGAATAACATCTATGTTTTCTATTTAAAGCCTTTGTTTGACATTTAAGTCTTTAATCCATCTGATACGGTCTGGCCCTTTGTCCGCACCCAAATCTCATCTTGAATTGTAATCCAAATTGTAATCCCCACATGTTGAGGGAGGGACCTCATGGGAGGTGATTAGATCATGGGGGCAGTTCTCCCATGTTGTTCTTGTAATAGTTAGTGAGTTCTCATGAGATCTGATGATTTTATAAGGGACATTCCTCCCTTCACTCTGCACTTCTCTCTCCTACCACCACGTGAAGAAGGAAGTGTTTGCTTCCCCTTCCGCCATGATTGTAAGATTCCTGAGGCCTCTGCAGCAGTGCAGAACTGTGAGTCAATTAAACCTCTTTCCTTTATAAATTACCCAGTCTCGAATATTTTCTTATAGCAATGAGAGAACGAACTAATACACAATCTGACATTGATTTTTGTATGTGGCATGAGGTAGTCTATTGTTCCTGCATTTGCATCAACCTTTTTTTTAAATTGGCCCCACCTCCATTAATTTTTTTTTTTTTTTTAATTATACCTTAAGTTCTGGGATACATGTGCAGAACGTGCAGGTTTGTTACATAGGTATACACGTGCCATGGTGGTTTGCTGCACCCATCAACCAGTCATCTACATTAGGTATTTCTCCTAATGCTATCCCTCCCCTAGCTCCCCACTCCCTGACAGGCCCTGGTGTGTGATGTTCCCCTTCCTGGGTCCATGTGTTCTCATTGTTCAACTCTCACTTATAAGTGAGAACATGTGGTATTTGGTTTTCTGTTCTTGTGTTAGTTTACTGAGAATGATGGTTTCCAGCTTCATCTATGTACCTGCAAAGGACATGAACTCAACAATTTTGATGGCTGCATACTATTCCATGGTGCATATGTGCCATATTTTCTTTAACCAGTCTATCATTGATGGATATTTGGGTTGGTTCCAAGTCTTTGCTATTGTGAACAGTGCCACAATAAACATACATGTTCATGTGTCTTTATAGTAGAATGATTTATAATCCTTTGGGTATATCCCCAGTAATGGGATTGCTGGGTCAAATGGTATTTCTGGTTCTAGATCCTTGAGGAATCGCCACACTGTCTTCCACAATGGTTGAACTAATTTACACTTCCACCAACAGAGTAAAAGCGTTCCTATTTCTCTACATCCTTTCCAGCATCTGTTGTTTCCTGACTGCCATGCTAACTGGCGTGAGATGGTATCTCATTGTGGTTTTGATTTACATTTCTCTAATGATCAATGATGATGAGCTTTTTTTCATACATTTGTGGGCCACATAAATGTCTTTCTTTGAGAAGTGTCTGTTCATATCCTTTGCCCACTTTTTGATGGGGTTGTTTGTTTTTTTCTTGTAAATTTGTTTAAGTTCTTTGTAGATTCTGGATATTAGCCCTTTGTCAGATGGATAGATTGCAAAAACTTTCTCCCATTCTGCAAGTTGTCTGTTCACTCTGATGACAGTTTCTTTTGCTGTGTAGGAGCTCTTTAGTTTAATTGGATCCCATTTGTCAATTTTGGCTTTTGTTGCCATTGCTTTTGGTGTTTTGGTCATTAAGTCTTTGCCTATGCCTATGTCCTGAATGGTATTGCCTAGGGTTTCTTCTAGGGTTTTTATGGTTTTAGGTCTTAGGTTTAAGATTTTAATCCATCTTGAGTTAATCATTTGGACTTTGTTATATAAGGCATCCAAGTTAATAAGATAATCTAATTTGTATTGTTCATTTAAGTAAATAGAGGTGCTGTGATATTAAGTTAGTGGTAGGACAACATTTAGAAATCAAATTGTTGCATGTCTGGCTTGCATTCATTTACTCACCTATTCTTTTGTCAAATACATTTTTTTCACCTGTTAAATATATGCAAGCATCTGTGTTAGATGCCAGGAGAATGCACAAGTGAAGCACACCTTATCCTTAGATAGCAAGATAAGGATATTAAGTAGGTAATTAAATGATTGTCATTCAAAACAGAAATTAGTAAGTACCATAGGAAGAATACAAACAAGATTCTTTAAGGGAGAGAGATACAGAGAGAAAACAGAAATATTTCAAATCTTGACCAGGAAATCAGAGAAGAAATTTGATAAATTATTTTATATAGCTAGGTCCAGAGGGGAGTAGGTGAGCTGGCTTTTCATAGAACGTGGTGAGTCATTCCGTAGAAGGCTTGAGAAAGTAACTATGGGTAATCACATTGTAGGGAGAGGCTGAAGCTTAATTATGGAGTGCCTCATATAACAAGCTAAGAATTTAAATTTCATCCTATGGTCCACAGAGAGGAGGGCCTCTGAAGTTATCTATATAGGTTAGTTGAATGATATGAGTTGTGTTCTAACAGAAAATAAATCAAAAACCATTTAAATCTGTACAGTTGTAGACTGGATATCACTTGAAAAAGTGAGAGCTTCTTCCAAATCACATTCTATGTACATTCTGGTTCCCTAACCTGAGATCTGTCCCTGATTCTGATCTGGCACTTTTGTGGCAGTTTGTGTTTGATGATTGCAATTTGTTCAACTTTATCTGATATTCTCCTAATCTCCTGCCTGCCACTGAAATTGATGTGTTTGGTCACGTTTCAGAAATGAGGAAGTCAAAATTCTGTGAACTAGTGTGGTCCCTGCTGGCTTCCATGTGGGCAGAGTGAAAATTGGATTTTGCTACCAAAAAACAGGGCAAGCAGCTGCTGAGCCCCAGGGGACCATATAACCTGCCAGAATCTTTGCTTCTCTCAATCTATGCATGGCCAAGACCACTTTTTAAATTCTGAGATCAACTATGCATGAAATTCAATAGTTTCCAAAGATAAATCTGGTTATCATGACCAAATACATCCAAGAATAAGAGAATAAGAATGAATCTTTTTAAAATCAATAATTATAAGCAAATTAAAAAAGAAAACTCCTTCAAAAGTTACTTCAGTTAAACATCCTTTCGTCACAGTCTTTCTCAGAGTGATGATTCATCAGTGATCACTCACCTCAGTGAGTTTCTTGACCAAGTGAGGAAGAAATAACAGATACAGTGTGAGATTGCAAAATCCATTTTTTCCTGATAAATGCACTGAGTTTTCACTTATCCAGGTTATGTAACAACAGGCAAAATACGCTGAGCTCTTTGGTTTCCAAGGAGAAAGAAACACAAGCATTTCAGTCTTGCGTGACAAGCCCACAGAAACATATGAACACACACAAATATGTGCAAACACATGCACCCATACACACACATATATGTACATAATGCATACACAACCTGCACACACTTGTATATTATTCTGAAACACATTGCAAACAAAACTCATATGTGTGATTTTGTATACATATACCCTTATGTAAATAAACAAATATAGGCACACACATGTGACACATACATGCAGACACATATGAAGGCAAGTACAGAGTAGAAATACAGCATAAATAATAATGTACTCCTCTGAAATTTTAAAAGAAGACAAGGAGAGTATGTAACATTATGTAACATTAAAAATGAATATGTAACATTAAAAATGAATGTGTAATCACTTTGCTATAACTGCAAAAGCATTAATGAACAGGTTGATATAAGGGGATCTGTTAAACTCATATAAAGAGTTTGAAGCAGTTTCTTGGCCTGGCATTGGCTATAAAAATTATTTGATTAAGAATACATTACATAACCTCTGTATCAGTTTAGTGGGATAACGTATTGTGACAACATCAATTTAAGGATCTGGTGAAAATAATAAAGGTGAGAAAGATGCAGGTTGGTGACCATTGACTATGAGATCTGGCATTATAAGACTGAAACCTCAAAAAAATCGATCTTTCAGAAAGTCTGTCCAGTTCTCTATGAAATATCAAAATTGCTAGCTGTAAAGAAGAATATGAAAAAAATAATGAGTGATTGTCAACTTACAACTTTCATTGTGATGAGTAAATGTGGGAGAGTGATGTGCTCTGAAGAATATGAGCAATAGTTTCCCCATGTTGAAATAGTTGGCAAGTTCTCCACCCTATGCTATAGCAATAAAAATAGTTCAGGTTTGCATAACATGCAAAACAGAGGGAGATAAGATGAGGGCAGCATTAATCTTGACCCTATGGTGCACCGGGCTGTGTTCAAGGTGCTTTCATATGTTATCTCATGATAATTTTTTTTTGAGATGGACTTTTGCTCTTGTTGCCCAGGCTGGAGTACAATGGCATGATCTCGGCTCACTGCAACCTCTGCCACCCAGGTTCAAGCGATTCTCCTGCCTCAGCCTCCCGAGGAACTGGGATTACAGGCATGCGCCACTACGCCCAGCTAATTTTGTGTTTTTAGTAGAGATGGGGTTTCTCCGTGTTGGTCAGACTGGTCTCGAACTGCCAACCTCAGGTGATCTGCCTGCCTTGTCCTCCCAAAGTGCTGGGATTACAGGTGTGAGCCACTGCGCCCAGCCCTCATGATACTTTTGAGATCTAATTTCCATACTCATACATAGTTCTTCTTTAAAAGATAATTTAACATAAACTCAGAAATTTTGAAATCTGTCACTCTCCTTCCACTCTGTCTGGACTCTTCAAAGAAAACGGTATACAATAGATTTTTTTTCCGATAGCAATTCAATGATATTTTTTCCCTCTGTCTAAACAAACATGTCTTCACTTAGAGTGCCCTGTGGTAGAAGTAAAAAACATAAAAGATATGCATCTTTCTGGTTTATATATCTTCAGGAATTTTGAGTTTTGGCATGGAGTACTCTGGAAGCTAGTCTTAGCCTATTTGTAATCTCTAAGTTTCCAATGTAAGGACAAAGACCACAATAGTAACACGCATTACATGTATAAGATTCTCACTGCTCCCTATTCTCCATATAGTTCTGGGACATTACAGTCTTCTGCTGACAGGTGGATGAAATGAATGGTAAAGCATTTGAGGAGTTATTGGCCTTAGGAGTTTACATGTATGAAAACTTTTCTGAGTGAGAATTGGTCTGGGGCATTGCGTAATCCCAAAGGATAGAGAAATGGCAAAATGCTAATCACATTTCTTTGGATTTGGCCAAAGATTCTTATTCTAACAGAAAGTAAAATTCCATCATCATGGAAAGGGAAAGTGGGAATTTAATTTAGCCTAATAATTATTCCATTGGATATAAGCAAAGAGACTTAAATTATCCCAAATTCTCAAGAGGAGAAATGTTGAACAAATCCATAGAAGAGATGATGTGTCAGTCCATAGAAAGGCTATGCTAGGCACCCACTGGGAGATAAGGAAGGAATCAGATGACTTAGTCCAGCCTGTTAAGAAGCTTGTAGTATGGCTCTGGGGACAGCAGAAGGTATCCCAAACAACCGGTATATGCTCTAGAAGCACTGGACAACAGGAGAGAAATCCTGGGTAGGCTGGGAAGGTTTGCTGGAGGATGTAAAAACTGGAAATAGAACAGTGGGCAGGATTGATCAGAGAGAGGTAAGCAGATCCTAGAATGTTCCTAAGAAAATGAGTGGGGACATTTTACCTGACTCCAATATCAGTTTGGGAGTATTTGAAAATACCAAAATAACAATGTGTGTTGTGCATCAGTCATGCACCAATTTTATGTGAGGTACTGCAAGGTTTGTTTTATATATTATGCTGCATAATCCTCACAACAACTCTATGAAAACATAAGCTATTGTTCTCACAACACATTGAAAACGTGATGCTTCCTGGGTTTAGTGGCTCACACCTGTAATCTCAGCACTTTGTAAGGCCAAGGCAGGAGGATCCCTTGAGTCCAGGAGTTCAAGGTTTCAGTGAGCTATGATCATGCCATTGCACTCTAGCCTGTGCTACAGAGAGAGAGACTTTGTATCAAACAGAAAGAGAAAAGAAAGGAGAACATGATTCTTGACCTGTGAAGCTAGCCCACAATCACACATGTTAACTTGTAGACATTAAGCGGGCCATAATTCAGCCAGATTTTTTTAAATAATCAAAACTGTTTAATAGTGGAAGGTGTCAGCCAAAATCTTTGGTCATTTGGAGTACCCAGGCAAACTGATGGTTAGCCCTAGTTGGGGACTTGCTGTACCAGTGAGATTTTGAAATGGATAAGATTTAAGGCCAATTTTTAAGATTCTTTAGTAATAAAATCTGTGAATAAATAAACACAAAGTTAATTTTTATCTCAGCCTTGTCATGAGTATCCTCTGGAAGATACCTCCTCTGCTCAGTGGTGTTTTAAAGACCATTTCTCTGGAAAATGCTGGTGCAGTACAATTTGCATTTGTAAATTCTACCTCTATATAGCTTATGGCTAATTTGCCTGCAGATCTTAAATCTGGCAGAATTTTATGAGCTGAGACTCTCTATGCAAGTGTAATTAAGAGACACTCTACAATTTTAGGTTCTGAATGATGACTTAAGGGTAAAGAGTTTTTTTTTTTTTAAGGTAAAGAATAAAAGTACAAATTAAAAAACAATTACCCTCCATCTCATGTAAAAGAAATGCATTCTAAAGTGGAAAATTTTGGAAACACAGATAAATAAAGATGCTAAAATAACAATGACCCTTAAACCTGACAACTGTAGATAATGAGTCTTAGCAATTCAGCTCAGTCACAACAATTCAGCACATTTTTCCCAGCTCTTTCTTGTAGAGGTGAAATGATATTTTCTATGACATGAATTATAAAGCATTTTGACCTTAGAACCCCTTTACATCTTATAAATTATTGAAGATTCCAAAGGTTTTGATTATGTGTTTTGTTGATATTTATTGTTGTATGTTAAACCAGATAAAAAATATACTATAAAAATTTATTTAAAATTGTAATATTAAACCTATTACTTGTTAATTAACCCAAGTAACATGTTTTAGTAAAAGACAACAAAAACTTAGTGAACATAGTGGCATTGTTTCACAAATCTTTTTGATGTCTGACTTAGCAGAAAACAGCTGATTTCTCACATCTACTTCTGCATTAAACCCATTAAGATATAGTGCTGTGGATAAAGTTCATGAAGAAAATCCAGCCTCATATAAATGTAAAATTGGAAAAGAGGGGAGGAAGTATATAGCCTTTAAAGATAATTGTGATATTACCTATAGCCTCTAAAAGACTTCACTATACCCTCATGAAAGAATAAGATTAAGACCGGGTACAGTGGCTCATGCCTGTAATCCCATCACTTTGGGAGGCCAAGGCCGGTGGATCACAAGGTCAGGAGCTCGAGACCAGCCTGGTCGATATGGCGAAACCCCGTCTCTAGTAAAAATACAAAAATTAGCCGGGTGTAGTGGTCCATGCCTGTGGTCCCAGCTACTTGGGAGGGTGAGGCAGAAGAAACACTTGAACCTGGGAGGTGGAGGTTGCAGTGAGCCAAGGTCACGCCACTGCACTCCAGCCTGGGTGACAGAGCAAGACTTTGCCTCAAAAAAGAAAAATAATAATAATAATAGTAATAAAATTGAGAAGGTCAATAATGTCTTAGCATTATTGTGAAAATAGTTTTGACTTTATAAGCCCCTAGGGTCTTGGGGACCCCAGTGGTCTCTGTACTAGATTTTGAGAAACCCCGTTATGTATATATTCTGTGTTGGTGACTTATCAATATATTTTAAACATCTTTAAAAGTGATTCAAATAAAAACACATTATGATAAATTTAAACCATCTCCATGTTGTTTGGGCGTTAGGTTGTTTTCTTTCTTATACTAACAAAAATAACACTAAAATTCCTACCTTTTATCTATAAGTCTGCATGTAAATATTATACCATAGTTTCTTAAGATGGATTATCCGAAGTTTGAGATTGTATTTTATGGTAATTAATAGGTTGCGCCAACTTGATTTTAAGAAAGATTATGCCAACTACTATTTCACAAATAGAAAATGAGAGTGGATATGTCATCAACTGCTCCGCAGCATGGAGTATATTGCATCAAGTTATCTTTACTTTGTTATTAGGAGAAAAAAGTAACTTTTTCAAATCCTTTGCATAATGATGAGGTTGACCATTTTTTTCGTGCTGATTTGTCACTAATATTCTATATGTAAGAGTATTATAACCATCAGATCCCTGGCATTAGTATTGGTCATCCATTCCGTTACCTTAATTATTTTGGAGACAAAGGCTTGTTCTGTCACCCAGACTGGAGTGCAGTGGTGCAGTCACGGCTTATTGCAGCCTCAACTTCATGGATTCAAGCAATCTTTCCACCTCAGCCCCCCAAGTAGCTGAGACCGCATGCATGCACCACCGCACCGGGCTAACATTTTTTGTTTTGAAGATACAGGGTTTTACTGTGTTGCCCAGGCTTGACTTGAACTCCTGGATGCAAGCAATCTTCCCGCCTTAGTCTCCCAAAGTGCTGGGATTGCAGGCATAAGACACTGTGCCTGTCTTCATTCTGTTACTTTGAAACATGTTTATAAATCTGACCAAATACTGCAATGATTTTCCTTAATAATATAATATTGTAAGCAGCGGTCTACGTATGTTGGCATTCTAAGGTTGGTGTAAAAAATGTATGGGTGGCTTACAGAAATTTATCACCTCAATGTTTTGAAAGCCAGGAGTCTGAGATCAAGGTGTTGACAGTGTTGCTTCCTTCTCAGGGCTGTGAGGAAGGATGTGTTCCATGACTCTTATGTAATTTCTGGTGGCTTTTCTTTCTGGCAGTCTTAGGCATTTCTTAACATATAGAAGCACGACCTTGATCTCCGCCTTCAGCTTCACATGTAATTACACCCATGTGTATATCTGTGTACAAATTTTTCCTTTTTATGAAAACACTGGTCATATTGGAGTAGGAGTCCGTTTCACTCCAGGTGATGATCTCATCGTAACCTAACTAATCACCTCTGCATTGACTTTATTTTGAAATAAGGTCACATTCTGAAGTCCTAGGAGTCAAGACTTGAACATATGAATTTTAGGGGAAGAGTTTTATCCATAATACTGTGCTTCCCAGACAGACACATCTACTGAATGGGAAAATTCAAAGATTCTGTTTGAACCCTAATATCTACCCCATTCCATAAAAAAAGCTTTATGTCTTTTTGTGGTTTATCTAGTTGGGCATAATAGTAACATAATTCTCGTAACTGTCATCATCATCGATTGCATTTGTGCAGAATTTTACTGATTATGAAGCACTTCTCCTAGCTTGATATTACTTGATCTTCTTGGTTATTTAAGGAAGGCAAAGTTGAGATTATAATACCTATTTTAAAGAAATCTGAGGTTCAGGTAGATTGCTTTGCCCAAGGTCACTGGGAATGACGTCCAACCTCACCTTGTGTTTGACCAGAGCCTGCAGGGGAGGCCTCAATGACCGTCACTGCAGATGAGAGTCAGTCAAAATGCTCTTTGATTAACAGAAACAAAACATAGCCTACACAGTGATGAATTATTTAGCACATGTGAATCAGTGAACACAAGGATGCTGAATTATAGCTTAAGTAAGAAAATTCAGTTTTCTAGAACAATTGTTTTTAATCTTTTAAGAGAATAGTTACAATATCTCAAAACATACAGCATATGTTTTGTAATCTTTGTGGTTAGAAGTTACATTTACAAGCTTTATAATCAGGCAATTTATAACCCTCTGGAGGTCTTCTCATTAATTATCAGCAGATATAGCATGAAAATATGAAAGCTAAATAATTAGAGGCAATATTTAACATTATATAAAATCTTTGCTCCATCGGGGCTCATTTCTAACACTACTGTTGGTTGATTGCATTCTTATGGTCACAGAAATGAAAATGTTCTGTGAAGTTCCACCTAATTTTTATTCTATTTAGAAAGGTGTTTATCAGCAATTATTCTGTTCTCTACACATTCATATTGAAAACTTCTCATCCCTACAATTGTCATTTACATTTCTAATATCAAGACCAGTAAAAATTGAAAGTTTATAAATTTTGATGCTAGTCACAGAATCAGATATTAGTAACTCCATTGGGAGAAGTTTATCATAGCAACCTTGCAATGTCCAAAAAACAGCCTACCTATCCACTTTTAGAGAAATGTATAAACACATTGTAAACTTATCATTTAATTAATGGTATGGAGCAGTGAAAAGAGATGTGTCAGTATGGCTGAATCTCAGAAACAGAATATTGATTGAAAAAAGTAAGTCTTGGAATAATGCATACAATATGAATCTGTTTGTTTTTATAATGTTCAAAAATATGCAAAGCATGACTATATATGGTCCAAGAATATACACCATGATGTGACTAAACTATAAAGAAAAGTATGACAATGATAAAACACAAGCTTAGGTGTACCCAAGGCAATCGTAATGTACCATTTATAACATCCCATTTGAATCCAGGAAGTTTGTTTTATTGTCTTTGTAACTTTTCTCTTGTATGTACTTAATATTTTATAAAAACAAATCTTAAATGGTAGATCTGACACGTAGACACTATTTCTACACTTCATGTCCAGTCTTGTGCCCCCTAGATAAGTAAGCAGGAAGAAGATAATAAGCAGGAAGAAGATAAAGGATGACTGTTTGAATTCAGCATCCCTGCAGAAGTCTACTACATGCCTCTACCCTGCTGGGCACTTTCAGGCAGAAATAAATCAGGCCCAGTTCTTGCCCTGGTGGCACTTAGTGAAGCCATTCAGGAGACAACACTCACCTCATGAAATAACAAAGGGCATGGGGCAGACTGTACTTTCCTCATGTTTTGTCTGGGTTCCTGCAACAATCTCCTGATTATTAAAGAAAAACCAGTTCTGTCCACTTGACATTCATCTAACGCAGGAAGTGCTTTTTCTAGAGTCTCTGATCATAGAATTGCAAACAAATGGAGTTTTCCATCATGCCCCCTGTGCTTATATTATATGCTAAGCTCTGTGTCTTAGCCGGCAAGAGCATTCACACTCTGGCTCCTACGCCACCGGGTTTGGCTCTCTCCAGCTCTACCAAACACCCACCCTGGCACCCCGCCCCAAACCATTTGTTCCTGCTTGCAAATCCTTATATTTGGCAGGCCTGCTTACTCCTCTGGGTCTTTGCACATGCTTCTCCCTCTAGGTTGAGACACTATTGCTTTTAGCTATCTAATGAGCAATGCATAGCTCCTTATACTCAGTGCAAAAATTCTCTCCTGACCTCGGGTAATTGTCCCTCACCAGTACTCTTAAAGACCCCTGTGCTTTCCTTTATCAACACATGCATTCCACAATGAACAGTGATGATCTGTTTATTTTTCTGAATTCCTGATAACTCTATGAGATCCTTGAGGTGTGTGAATCTCAGGGTATTATATAAGAGATAATATTAGCAACAAGTAAAAGCAATTTAGCCATGAGGTAGTATCTGCAAATAAAACATGACAGATTCATCTAAGTATGATAGGGTATTTACAGGGTGAGATTGACATCTCCTTAAAGGAAGTAAGGTTAGAACTGGCCTTTGAGGGGTAGACTTGGATCAGCAGGAAACAATAATATTCTCAATGGAGAACCACAGAAGAAAAAGCACACAAGGAAGAATTTGTAAGCTTTTTTTGGAAACAAGGAAAGCACAAGATTGACTAAATAGGAAGTTTGTATTATTGTGAGAAATAAACTTGAAAAGGAAAATTGCACTAAAGTAAGACAACAGTTGGGAATCAATCTTGCATAAATGGGAAGGATTGTGAAGGAATGAGATAATCAGAGTGATCTGATGAAACTCCAGCCAGCACTGAGTTAACTGGAGCAAAATTGAAACTGGAAACGCCAAATCTAAGATTGTCTTTCTGTCTCTGATGAAAAATACATAATAAGTCCAAAACAGTACCTGCCTTAGTCTTCGTCAAGGAGGATTTTTGGCAAATTGGAGGCAATAAGAGAGACTGACTCATTGCAATTACTCTTCTGAAAATGAAATATGTAAAGGAAGTAAATCCACTTAAGAGCTTAGAGAAATTGTGAAGTGCCTGTCAGATTACAATAATTGTATGGCAGCCTTTTGTGAGCTGTGATGGAGGATGGTCTAGGTAAGGGGGAAAGAAAGGCAAAGTAAAATGTTCTCCTCCATTAACAGTTTCTAGAAATAGACTGCGTGATTGTAGTGTTTATGTGCTGCATGCAAGTTTCTATAGGAGAAGTAAATGTTCTGAGGAGTGGAAACTTTCCTAAGGACAAGCTAGAGAACATGACCTGCCTCTTCCCAACCCTCTACCCTTCCAGGTCCTCTCAGTACTCCAAGTACTAAGTCCAAGTAAACTAAGTCTAAGTAAACCAAGTAAGCAACTAAATCTAAGTAAACCAAGTCCAAGATTTATTTGGGAGCTGGGAGTGTGTGTTTCTGTCAGGAAGGGAAATACTCTTGAGAACTTATGGGACCCAGGCAATAACGCACTTCCATGACTCCAAGGCAGAGATCAAGATACTATTTTCATTACTGAAATTAAACTGAGGTTGGAGAATGTGGCTTAGGGAGGCTATTAATATAATAATGAGCTATTGAACACCATAGAAAACCCTGAGACCTCCTTACATTGGATTCTGGACTGTAAATTTATAGCATGGGGAAGAAGAGTAGAATGCATACTTTCAGGAGGTCGTGAGTTTCTAAGGAGAAAAAGGAACAGACGTACTTAGCTTCTCATTCCCAATTTTTTTCTGATTCACAGTTGAGTAAAGTCGTTCAGCCTCTCTGGGGGGTAAATGATTAAGGAAAGGGAGAGGGGTTGGGAGAGTTAGAATTCAGAGACCTCTCCAAAGAAAAGAAAATAAGACTAGAAAGATGTGAGCCTACCTAACAAATTTCTGTGTTCTCTGTGTAGCTGGAGGGAACCATTTTAATACCTGGAAGACCAAAGCCAGTGTCTTTGTGAGTTTCATTGAATTTGATTCATAAGTAAGGAGGCAAAAAGGATACAGAGGGGTCAGAGTAGTCAACTGTATATTAGGGGAGGTCAGGAAAAGTTTCATAAAAGAGAAGACATTTGGTGTTAAGGCCTAAAATAGTAAAGTGAACATTTCAGACATAATGTACAAAGATATGGGTTTTAAAATGGCATGTCATGTCTGGAAAATTCCAAGTATCCCATGTAAATCCTACGTAAACCAAGTATCTCATGTAGTGAGTGAAAACACGCTGAGATTGTTTAGGTTCTCGGGTGGGCCTAGTCCTGTAGGGGCCTTTGTTTAATGAGATAATGTCCTGTTAAAGTTGGGGAAACCACTGAAGGGGGTTAAACATTATTTGCTCCCTGAGGTTCTCTGACACTTCAGTGAGCCCTTGAATCCTGATCTTTTGTTTGTTTCCATCTTTAGCACAGCTCAGCTTCTACTCTGACCATCATCGTAAAGCAGTTTATTTCAATTTCATTTTCCAGGTCTTATTTAATGGTATCCAGTAAATTATTTTACAATTTCATTGAATTGTCTGACCTTTCACTAAAAATCAAGTGAGTTTGGGGGAGGCATGAGGATGCTACAAACATGACCCTTAGTTTCAAGGAGCCTGCCTTCTACAGCGTAGGAAGACAGGGGTCTACAAAACAAGATCTGGAACAAATCAGAGACGGGGCCCTAAAAGACAAGCAAATGAGGAGCTTTTGGAGCACAGAGAAGGAAACACTAAATATGTGTCAGAAGAGGTGGAGTTAAAGAGGGCTGCACAGAGGAGATAACCATAGGCATAACAGACCAGGGGCAGTTTCCTGACAGATGTTGTCCTGTTAATCTCTACTTTCATTTATGGATACTTCAACCTTGCTCTACAAATGCTTAGGATACACTGGAACTCATCCATAGCTAATGGTATACATGGGGGGAGTGATGAAAGCTTGGAGACAACAGCTGTGGGGAGATGGGACACAGGGACACAAACACAAGTGATTTATTTCTGAGGTCAGATTGAGAGAAGAGCTGCAGTTTGAATATGAAGGAGGAGGAAAAGCAAGGACATGTTGCTGGAGTTTCTGACTCTGGTGACCTTGTGGAGATTATTCAATCTCTTAGGATAATGACATACAGGCACCTTAGCCAGCTGCCTGGGAGTTAGTCCATGGAGGGAAACCCTGTGAAAAACTTGAAAATGAAACAAAAATATTACTGGGTGAATTCAGTGGGAAAGTAGAGATTGTCATCTTGGTTGCTGCTTTTATTCAGTCTTTGTGTTTTCCCATGTCGGTTTCTTCCGTGTCTTAAATTACAGATACCTAGTGCAAATGATTTCGTTCATAGATATGCAAACACATTTTGTCTACTGAAAAAGACAATTGATTTCTCCTCTCATTCCCTTGGAAAAGTCAGTTTTTATCCATTTTAAAGTACATTTTAGCATTCCTGATGGTATATGTACAGGCACACATATGTGTATAGATATATAAATACATATATACATGTTTTAATTCTCCTCTGAATTGGTTGCAACATCTTGTTGGTCATCTCATTAGTGAGTTAAGTAAAATCTTTGATTCATGCTAAGTTTATTTTTATATGAGAGTCATGATTTTATCCTTTAAAAATTACTCTTTAAATGTCCCCTTTAAATTGAACTTTATTTGCATGGGGTTCAAGGATCTAGTTCCTTTCTTCTTAACCTCACATTTCCAATGACAGGAGAAAAGCTCCCTAGTTTCCTAGCTCATAATCCAAGTTTATGTTGGCTAATCCAGAAATCTGCTAGGTAAATAACTGGTCATTTCTTTCTTTTTGGAGAAATGTCTAAAGTAGCTGACTATTTCTTATGCTGTTCTCCCCAGGGAAGAACATGAGTGTAAGGCAGTAGCCTGAGATACATCTTTCTTGCCTTGCCTCTAGCTTTTTAAATGTCAGTTGCCTATTTTAGACAAATAATGTGCTCTGGCTGCCTTTTAATGTGCTCACATCTCATACTCTGTCCATAAATTTCTTAGTTATGGCTAGAGGATAAGAAGTTTCAAAGCCAACACAATGGGTCACTGGGGAACGAGTCTTAAGTAGAAGTTTTATTTTCATAAAAAATAAAATCCAAAAGGCAGCTCAATGGGTAGAAAAAAATCTTAGTTGAGGACATTCAATATTCCCATCTGATAACTTGCATCCTGTAGTAGATTCAACTGCCTTCCTCTCATTTGTCCCCGCACGACCTGTGCATGCTCCTGTCCTAAAGCCTACAAGTCTTGACTGTATTTATTTCTTAATGTATGTGTCTTTCTTGCTAAAATGCGAGGCTCTTTAAAACAGGAGGCTAATTTGATCTTCCTGCAATGTCATTCAGAAATTTGGAATACAGTAACCTTCTAATATGCATTCCTACCTCTCTGGACAGCTCTCATGATTTAAAAAGACCTTCCATGTTTTTCAAAACAAGACATACAAATGGGCAACAAGCATATGAGGAAATTCTCAACATCCCAAGTCATTAGAGAAATGCACATTAAAACCACAATGAGATACCATCTTATACCAGTCAGAACGGCTATTATTAAAAAGTCAAAAAATAACAGATGTTGCCTAGGATGCAGAGAAAAGGGAATGCTTATAAACCGTTGGTGGGAAGATAAATTAGTAGAGCCTCTATGGAAAACAGTATGGAGATTTCTCAAAGAACAAAAAATAGAACTACAATTTGATCCAGCAATTCTACTACTGGGTATATACCTAAAGGAAAATAAATCATTATATCAAAAAGATTCTTGCAGTTATGTGTTTATTGCAGTGCTATTCACAATGGAAAAGACATGGAATCAAATTAAATGAATATCAATGGAGAATTAGATAGAGAAAATATGATATATATGTGTGTATGTGTGTGTGTGTGTGTGTATATATATACCGCGTGTGTACACACACACACACACACACACACACCATGGAATACTGCTCAACCATAAAAATGAATGAAGTTATGCCTTTTGCAGCAACATGGATAGAACTGGAGACCATTATCTAAAGTAAAATAACTCAGAACAGAAAGTCAAGTACTGAATGTTCTCATTTATAGGTGAGAGCTAAATAATGTGTACTTGGAGACATGCAGGGTAGAATAATAGACGTTGGAATCTCAGAAAGCTGGGAGGGTGGGAGTGGGGTGAAGCATGAGAAATTACCTATTGAGTGTAATGTACACTATTTGGGTGATAGTTATACTAGGAGATCAGACTTCATCACCACACAATATATCAATGTAACAAAACTGCACTCCGGGCCCTCTAAATCTATAAAACTAACTAAATAAATATATGTAAAATAAAAATAACAAAGACCTTTTATGTCTAGAGCCAGAACCTACCTCTTCATAAGTTCCATCCTTATGTCACAGGTGTGTCCTTTGGAGTTATACAGATCAAATTTATTATTCTTTCAATGTCATGGAGACAAGGCACACACAAAAGAGAAGGCAATTAGAACAGTGGTCCCCAACCTTTCTGGCACCAGAGACCAATTTTGTAGAAGACAATTTTTCCATGGACTGGGGAGGGGATGGTTTTGGGATGATTCAAGTGCATTTCATTTATTGTATACTTTGTTTCTATTATTATGACACCGTAATATATAAATATATAACTAAATAATTTTACTGCACATAATATAGAATCAGTGGGAGCCCTGAGCTTATTTACCTGTGACTAGACGGTCCCGTCTGGGGGTGATGGGAGACAGGGACAAATCATCAGGCATTAGATCCTCATAAGGAGCATGCAACATAGAGCCCTCGCATGTGTAATTCACAATAGAGTTCGTGCTCCTATGAGAATCTGATGCCACTGCTGATTTGACAAGAAGCGGAGCTCAGGTGGTAATGCAAGCAAAGGGGAGCGACTGTAAATACAGATGAAGCTTCGCTTGCCCACTGCCCACCTTCTGCTTGCAGCCCAGTTCTTAACAGGCCATGGAATGGTCCATGGCCTGGGGGTTGGGAACCCCTGAGTGGCAATAATGGAAGTCACCAAATTAGTTTTTCCACACATCCTCCAAGAATAATAGTGATAGAAAGGAGAATAAGTAAAACCACTTAGACCACGCCTACAGCATGACTGTAGGATAGAGAATATTAAAGCTTCAACTTCTATTTTTGTTGGGAAATAAACTTCTGAAACTCACAGATGGCCTTGGGAGCCCGAGCTAGAGCTGAGCGTCATATAGGAATGCATAGAAGAAAGAAATACGTGTCAGGATCTTGGATGTGACAGAACCAACAGCATCAACTAGGGTTTACAACCAGAAAAAGGCCCCATCTTGCATGATGACATATGTAAAGACCGTAGATCGGAGTTACTGAGGAGTTAAGAACTCCAGAGTCTCAGTGTCTAGGTGGAAGGCACAGAGGTGTTCACGGTACTGTTCTAAATACACTGTATCATCCTAGTATGTTGAAAAAGTTCAAGAAACTCATAAAGAAGTTTAAAAATACGGTAGAGAGAATGTGTTGTGAGAACACAGGGGAAAAGTCACTGCCTTGACTTGTTTTGAGAACACAGGGGAAAAGCCCCTTATACACAGGGGCTATATAAGAAAGGGGATTTGAGAGAGATCTGGAAGGAGGCACAAGATCACCCACTCAACAGGAAGGGGGCCCAGTCATGCATATTCCCTCAGGGACTCTCAGCACAGTGCCTGGGCACTACCTTGATCACCTTGCGGCTTCAGATCCTCAGCCCGGGGATACCTATCCATACTAGTACTCTCCGCAGGAATCTGTCCTCATGCCTTGGGTTTGCTCTTGTTCTTGAATTTGGGAGGTGTTAGCTTGCTGCAAATATGATGTTGCTGAAAAAGATATGGTACAAAAAAGTCAACGTTTTAGAGAAATCATAGAAGCCAGCAGATGTTAGATTTTTGGTGCTGAAAAAGAATTAAGGCCCAACTTTAGAGCAAGTTATTAAGCAAAGAGAGTAAAAAGGCTCTTTTAGCTTTCCAGCATGTGTTGTACTTTTTTGGGTGTCTTTTCTCTACCAGGGTCCACTTGGTACCTGTGCTAACATGGTATTTTTGAACATTATTAAAGAAATATGCAAAGCATCCTTTGCTCAGGGAATAACTGCAGGAAACTAACGTTTGTAGAGGTAATGCACAGAGTCAGGCATTGTGGTAGGTGCTTTGTGTACATTTTATCAGATATTCCCTACTTGAGTGTCATGGATTCTGGAATACCAGGAAGTAGTTGCAGATGTGTTGAGATATTTATGCCCTTCATGTCTGGTGTGGTTGAAAAGGGCCTAGTGCAGCCAGAGAGAGCCTCTAGGCCAGACACAACAGGCCACAGAGAGCTTATATTTTCTGTGTACCATGCATGACTTGAAAACATCTGGGCAACATGGCCTTATACCAGTTATTTCTCATTGTAAACTATAAGGTAAATATCACTTTCACTATTTCAGAAATAAAGAAACTGAGGCTCAGGGGAGTGAATGAGTTTCTGTCCAATCCCGTAGACAATGAGTAGCAGAGCCAAGGTTGCAGTCTGGCTGCCTGATATTAGGGTTCAACTTTCTCTCTGCACCCTCTTCAGTTCATGGATTACCTCAGCTCTGTGGCTTAGCACATCTCTGAATTATGTTTGCAAACCCACAGAGGGCAACCACTCAGATTTGGAAGCTGAAGTAACACATGAGCTGGAAAGATCTTTAGATAGCATAAAGTTCTGGAACTTTCTACTGAGGAATACAGTTTGAAAGCATCACACTAGAGGGAAGAGAACAATGAGGCTTTGGGAGACTGGCAATGAGGCATAGAGAAGGAGGAGCCATTGAAAATATTTTTCCTTTAATTTCCCCCTTAATTATTTCTTATTGCTGTGTAACTCAAAAGTAACTAGAGATCCCCTATCTCTAGGTGTATATGGAGTCATTTCTGTGGGAATGCCTAGGCTATAGCTCAGTGGGTGTCCCTGTTTAATGGCAAGACCTTAGTTCCTCCAGGGCATCCTCAGGGATGTTCCGCTGTTCTCGGATATTAGGTCAGTCTGCATCCTCAGCAGCTGGACCAGGGCCCATCCTGCTGCCACTGCCTGTCCTTGAGCTACTGCTTTCTGCTCCGCTGGAGCTGCTGTCTTTAATACTGGTTGCTCTAGGCTGGGATGTGGGCCCAGTGAGGCTTGTGTCAGTTGCTGCTGCTTAACCCTGACACAGCTCATTCACCTATTGTAACTTGCCCCTGTGCTTTCCTGGTAGCCTTCTGACCACCTTTATTCCCCGGTGTCTTCCTACTCCAGACCACTGCCTGCCACTTTTCTGGACTGGGTCCATCTTTGGCTTATGGCTCCGAGTAGTATCTTCACCCACTTGCTTGGGTTCCTGCCATTGACACAGCTGCTGTCACTGTTGGTTCTCGGCAGGGCAAGGGACCACTCTTCTTTTCTACTTCTCTTTACTACTTCAGGATCTCTACTTTACTTTAGGTTCTTACTCTTCTCTACTTTAGGTTCTTGCCATCAAGGAAGATTGCCCAGCTGTCTGTGTTGGTTCAAGCTGTTCAGATATTTTCTCAGGTAACACCCACCATGTGGCACTATTGCTACCCTCCAATCTTCAGGCCTTGTCACCAAGCCTGGCTCATTACAGCAGATTTCTTCTTCCCTCAGGGTAAATTCTCCCCATAATGATCCCTATTTCTTCTCAAAATGTCACTCCACTGGGTTACTCCCACCCAATTTACCAGATGTGCTTATAGCTATGCTGGCACCCGAATCTTGGCACTGTTAGTTCTTTAGCAAGGAGGCTATTCAGCATCTGCATCAACAGTGATTAACAGGAGCGAGGAAGTCATGTAATTCATATGCACATTTCCTCTTATTTCAAAACATGTCATTTTTATTGCAGAGATTTTAGAAAATGCAGTAAAAAAATAAGATGACAAATATCACTAGTAATTTTTCCACCCAGAGATAAAGTTAATGTTTGCTGAATGTCATTTATATTTATTACGTGCCCTGTGCCTGGCATTGTGCTAAGTACAGCAATGAAAACAAAGCAAAATACTCTCTGCCAGTGCTTATGGGAGTATACCACGTACACTACAATGGAGCCTCTGCTCTCCCTCATGCTATTATTTCATAAAGCCTATTTCTTTTTTTAATTCTTTACTGAAGACGACAGAGTTTTCTGACATTTTTCTCGTGGTTTCTGAATTAAATCACATTCAGACACATGCCTTTCTCAGAATTTTCCAGATGCCTTTCATTCCCCTGCATTGCAGCATTTTTCTCCTATACTTCATTTTTCTCCCTTCTTTATTTGTTCTCAGACAGTGACTCAGCTGTCATCCTCAGTATTTGTCAACAAATAGAACCTTTAGCTCTTTTCTGCCCACTTATGTGCTGTTAGAGTCTTTCCCTCGTATCTGCTCTTGGTGAAGATGACCCCTCACCCCCCATACTGCAGGACTCATCTTCCAGTCGTTATTAGCTTAGTGCCCTGTGCTTTGTGGAGCTGGTAGCCTTCCCTGCCCCAGTGACTGGTGCACCTCCCTCTTGAATTATTGAAAAATGCAGGTCTCTGTGGTATACATCTCAATTACACTGTTCTCAGGCTGTTTTCAATCTACATAAAAGATTTTCTTTGTGGAGCCTGTTTCTCCCAGTACGCAAGGTGCCCCAGCTGGTGCCTCTGTGCTCCAAAAGTTGCTGCATACAGATGTGGAAAGGACAGCAGAAGCTGCGACCTCATGAATCAGCACCCAAGGGGCAGATGGGCAGCTGCTCAGCTTTCAGATTGGTTTGGACAGTGGAGAACCTTTGAATTTGGGGCTAGATATTGGGAGAAGTAAAAGTGCTTTTCTTTCTTTAGATACTATCTGTTTCATAAAAGAAAGTCTGGGTTCTTACCTATCTGGTTCTAAACTCATTAGGGTTCATAGAAATTTCTCCCACTTCTAGTATTAGGTTGTCAGTCCATCTGTTCATGGTAATAGTCTCTGCTGTTATTTTCAGTTTCTTCTTTCGTTTGTCTTTATTCATATTTGATTGGAAGTTAGGAGGGGCTTCCCTATTTCACTGAAGGTGCTAGACTAATCTTCACAACTATCATGATAGTTGCATTATTGAACACCTATG
Source organism: Piliocolobus tephrosceles (assembly GCF_002776525.5). Taxonomy (NCBI): domain Eukaryota; kingdom Metazoa; phylum Chordata; class Mammalia; order Primates; family Cercopithecidae; genus Piliocolobus; species Piliocolobus tephrosceles. The sequence continues at coordinate 16,544,399 of NC_045448.1, forward strand.
TGCCTGATACGTTTCTTGCTGCTTTATATATGTTATTGCTTTGATTCCAACCCTATGAGGTAGCTGTTATTATCTCCATCTCACAGATAAAGAATACAAGGTGAAGAGGTTATTAAAAATTTGCTCAAAGGTCACTGAACTTGTAAGGTGCACAGCCTAGCTTCAAACCTAGGACTGTTATACTAAAGCTCTTGACATTTCCCCAGTCTCTTAATATCTTTAAGGTTAATTATATTGTGTTATTTTGGAACACTTGTCTAAAAATGAATTTTATGCAAAACTTCCATCGATATCTGTAATAGCTGTACTGCAGGTAAGGGATGAGAACAGTCTGGCACTTTAGTGCTATTTAGCATCTTCCCTCCCTTCCTCTCTCTCTCTTTTCTTTCCTTTCTTTTTCCATTCTTCTTTCTTTCTTCCCTTCCTCTCTCCCTCCCTTTCTCCCTCCCTCCCTCCCTCCTTCCTTCCTTCCTTCCTTCCTTCCTTCCTTCCTTCCTTCCTTCCTTCCTTCCTTCCCCTTTCTTCCTTCATTCCTTCCTTTCTTCCTCCCTTCTTCCTTTTTATTTCTTTTTCCTTTATTCTTCCTTTTACCCTCTTACCCTGCTTCATCTTTTTACTCCAGGCTCTCATGGTACAGTGAGTTCAAGACACAGTAGTGCCTACTTTTTATATGTGTTACATGTATAAAATTCCTAGCACAGTGGGGTTGATTGGAAATAAGTGAGATTGAAAGCGTTGAAGTAAGTGGCTTCTCTGCCATCTCAAAATGGAGTGTAGATTTATTCACAATCAGGAATAATTAACTGATGGCATTTTCATGTGCTGGTGAGAAAAGAGAGACAAGTTACCTCCAAGAGGAAGCAGGGCAGTGACAAAACTTTTAAACACAGTAGCTGAGCTCTCTGATGGGGCTGGTTGGTGCCCTACAAGAGCAACGGTGGGATGTATGCTACACTCAGGATGAACATTTAGGCCACTCCCATCTTTCAAGGCATGATGAAACTGATTCCCCCGGCAGTGGCCCTGACAGGTGGGCTGAGAAGGTGTGAGATTACTCAGACTCTAGTCCTTCCGTCCATATTTGAAAGTGTGGTTGATGAAGCCCATAAACTTAAGTCACAAATATAAAAACTACCTATCTTCTTCATGAACTCATTAATATTATACTTTTTATTAGTAATTTCACTGATTTCAAAGGATATAAATATCAGTGCCTATTTTGGGCTAAAGACTGTCTTTAAATTAAATATTTTAGATCCAATGATGAAGCTTATCTTTGCACTTGAGAAAGCAATGTCAGACAAAGAAAAAATTGTTTACTGATTTGTACATGAATTTTTCCCCAAATGGGCCTTTACATTTGTTCATGTTCTTAATATTTACACATCTGCAGTGAGGTCAGCTCCCCAGGTTATCCCATTTCTGCATAAATATATCCATATGATTCACCTCACCTGGATTGTCTATATGCACAAATACATGGGTAGACAGATTATCATATTACATATTCATAAAGTTTGATCCACAACCCATCACACATGATGAATGTCCACTGCTTGCCTTGGCTGAGCAGATTGGGGTCTGTCTACACATTAATTCATAGTGACAACTCACAAGAGTTCCCTTAGTGAATATGTCATTTATTTGCACCACAAGGAAATCAGATTGTCAGACCTGATAGCTGAAATGTATAACAATATCTGTCAAAAATCTGAACTGCCCTCAAATAGACCTTGCAGAAAAACAAAGGCATTTAATCCTAATGGCCACTAGGCAAATAGAAGGATTTTAGAGAGTGTAGAGTGTTTCAGACAGAAGCTCTGTGCTTCATGGATGAGCTTAGAGATGGCACAGTCTGTGACACATAAACGCTACCAATATCCTAGGGAATAAAATTTTCTTTCCCTTTTCAAATAGCTTTGTTGGGACATGATTCACATACCATAAAATTCATTCACTTAAAGTGTACAGTGTACAGTTCAAGGAGTTATGTATCCACAAACACTATCTAAATTTTTGTTCATTATGTTTTGTGTTTTGATTATTGTTTTGTGATTCTTAGGATTTCCTATATATGAAAACCCGTCATACAAAAATAGAGGAAATTTTGCTGCTTCCTTTCAAATCTGAATGACCTTTTTTTCTTTCCTTGTTTAATTTCCCTGGTTAAAATTTCCAGTGCAATATTGAATAGAAGTGGTGAGAGCAGTAATGCTAATCTTGTTCCCGCATTTAGAGGAAAAGAATTATCTTTTATCATTAAGGATGATTTTATCCGTGGGTTTTTCATAGATATCCTTTATCAGGTTAAGAAATTTCACTTTGATTCCTAGTTTGCTAAATGCTTTTATCACAAAAGAGTGTTAGAATTTGTCAAATTCTTTTATCAAGATGACTGTATGACTTTTATCCTTTACTCTGATGAAAGAATATTACATTAAATGATTTTTTAATGTTAAACTAACTGTATTCCTGGGATAAATGCTATTTGGTCATGATTTTATAATCTTTTCTATATGCTTCTGGATTCAATCTGTTAGTATTACTCGAATATTTCTCTACCTATTTTATATTATAAGAGTTATTGGGGCCGGGTGCAATGGCTCACGCCTGTAATCCCAGCACTTCGGGAGGCCAAGCCTGGCGGATCACCTGAGGTCAAGAGTTCGAGATCTGCCTGACCAACATGGAGAAATTCCGTCTCTACTAAAAATACAAAAATTAGCTGGGCATGGTGGCACTTGCCTGTAATCTCAGCTACTTAGGAGGTTGAGGCAGGAGAATCACTTGAACCCAGGAAGCAGAGGTCGTGGTGAGCTGAGATCAAGACTTTGCACTCCAGTCTGGGAAATAAGAGTGAAAGTCTGTCTCAAAAAAAAAAAAAAAAAAAAGAGTTATTGGTTCGTAGTTTTCTTGGGATGTCTTCATCTGCTTTTGTTATCAGGTATACTGGCCTCGGAATGTTTGGGACGTGTCACTTCCTCCTATTTTTTGGAAGAGTTTGTGAAGGGTTAGTGTTAGTTCTTTAAACATTTGACAGAATGATCTAGTAAAGTCACCTGGTCCTAGGCTTTTCTTTGTGGAAAATATTTTGATTACTAATTTAATGTCTTTATTCATTGTAGGTATTTCCAGATTAACTATTCCTTTTTCAGTTAGTTTCAGTAGTTTTTGTCTATCTAGAATTAAAACAAAAATTACCTGTTATATAATTTGTTGACACAAATACTATGACAGTACTATGACAGTTGTTCATAGTATTTTCTTATAATTTTTTTTTTTCCTGTAAGGTTTGTAGTAATGTTCCATCTTTCATTCATTATTTTAGTAATTGGAGTCTTCTATAACTTTTTACTGATCAGTGTAGCAAAAAATTTGTATTTTGCAACTTAAAAAAACTTGATTTTGTTGATTTTTTTCTATTGATTTTCTATTATAAATTTCATTTATTTCTACTTTAATCTTTATTATTCCTTTTCTTCTACTTGCTTTGAATTTGGTTTACTTTTTTTCTAGTTTCTTATGTTGGAAGATTAGGTTATAGATTTGTGATTTTTCAGTTTTTAATACAAGAATCTAAAAGTATACATTTCCCTCTGAACACTGCTTTAGCTGCATCTTGTAAATTCTGATACATTGCTGCGTTCTTTTTTTTCAATTGTTGAAGTGATTTTTAAATTTTCCTTTTGAATATTGCTTTGACCATTGTTTTATTAGCGGCTTGTTTTTTAATTTCTAAATACCTGTGAATTTCTCTGTCTTTTTTGAGACAGAGTCTTGCTGTCACCCAGCCTGGAGTGCAGTGGCGTGATCTCGGCTCACTGCAAGCTCCATCTCCCAGGGTCATTTATTTTTAATTTAATTTCTTTGTGATTAGAGAACTTATTTTGTATGATGTCAACACTTTTCAATGTATTGAGGCTTGTTTAATGGCTTAGCATAAGGTCTATTCCGCAAAATAGTTTATGAGCCCCAGAGAAGAGTGTGTATTCTGCTGCTCTGATGGAGAGTCTATTAGATCTTGTTGGTTTATAGTGTTGGTAAAATTTTCTGTATCTTGTTTTGCTTCTTTTACATTGTCGTATACATTATTAAAGGGGGATATTAAAACTCCCCAACCATTATTATTGAATTGTCTATTTCTCCTTCCAATTCTGTCAGTTTTTGTTTCATTTATTTTTTATGTCTGCTCTTGGGTGCATGCGGAAGCTCTCCATTGGGTTTTATTTGTTTGTTTTTCCACAAAATACTCTATGATTTAGTTATCAGAGAAGATCATAGTTTAGAAGACAAAGTAAGAGGTAAAATGTTTCACTGAAATCATACTTTGTGTTAGGCACTGTGTTTACATATCTGTACATACATTTTCTTAGTAAATACTATAGAAAATCCTTTGCTATCAGTATTATTGCCTCATTTCAAAATGATAATATGAAGTTTTTCAGCAGGTAGTAAGATCTACTAAAAAATTTGCTAGCATATTAACAAATGCAGAGTATAATAATAATAAAAAACAATATTGTAATACTTTTGTCTGACTAACACATTGTTGGTAAGCTCCCAGAGGCAAGAAATGATTTCACATCATCTTTTCCCACTAGCACTACTAAACCTCAAATCTGAACAAATAAGAATTTGCCAGTTATTTATAGCATTCAAAGCACAGTATTCTTATTAACTTCATATAACTCTCATAAAACAATACAAGGACACAGTGGCCTGGTAAAAACAAGAGCTTTTGGATCAACTAAACTTATGCGAATTTTAGCTCTTGCTATCTATTAGTTGTACAATCTTGGGCAAGTTCAATATCTACTTTAAGCTTCAAATTTCTCATCAGTGAAATGGAGAAAATTATAACTAAATTTTGCAGGGGGAATTAATGTAAATCTTTTATAATACAATCATAATAATTACAGAAGTTAGAAATGGTATGAGTTACTACAGAACCTTTTAAAAATGATTAGTTGAAACTGTTTAAAGCTCTTGCTTTATCTGATTGAAATGTATTGATAAAGTTCAGTAAATTAGCTTTCATGTATTTATCAGTTAATCCATTTATTTTTGCAAGTGCACATTGACTTATTCAAGAACTGTTGAGAAAAATCATAGAGGTAGTATAGTTTGCTTTTGTTTCTTAACCAATCTTTCATTTTTAAATTATCCATTTAATTAATTTCTGCACTGTTTATTTCCTTCCTTTCTACTTTGGCTTCTCTTTTCTTTTCTTTTTCTACTTTCTTAAGATGCAATATGAGATACTGATTTCGTATGTTCCTTCTTTTCTTTAAATTTTTAAAAAAATTTTTGTGGATTCATAGCAGGTGTATATGTTTATGGGTTACAGGAGATACTTTGATACAGGGAGAGATGGTATAGTTTCTGTTTGAAGGAAATTCATTAGATATTCATGGAAATAAAATAATATTTCATGTGGGAGATCACATTAGAAAGAGCATGGAACTTGAAGGGGCCTTCAATATTACAAAACCTACAAGAAAGTCTTTAGAAGTTTGATAATAAAATGTGAGCGACATTATCTGAAACAAGGACAAATAATTGGCAAAACTGGACCCTAAAAGATATTATCTTCTACACTTTATGTTCAGGCATATAGGGATCTACTGGGAACATGTACAAAAGATAGTGACCAGGTTAGGCTTGTGTTTTAGAACAGGGGTCCCCAGTTAAGAACTGGGCTGCACAGCAGGAGGAGAGCAGTAGGCAAGAGAAGTTTCATCTGCATTTACAGGTGCTCCCCATCACTCACATTACTGCCTGAGCTCCACCTCCTGTTAGATCAGTGGCAGCATTAGACTCTCATAGGAGTATGAACCCTATTGTGAACTGTACATGCGAGGGATCTAGGTTGCCTGCTCCTTATGAGATTATGAGAATCTAAACCCTAATGATCTCAGGTGGAGCCAAGGCAGTGATGTTAGTGATGGGGAGCGGCTGCAAATACAGATTAACATTAGCAGAAAGGTTTGACTGCACAGAGACTATACTAAATCAATTGTTTGCAGACCCATATCGAAATCCTGTCAATAAGTGGCAAACAACAAGCTGAATCTGGTGGCAAACTTTATAGTGGCAAGTGAGTTGATGTACTTCAATTGTACAGTTGCATCTGATGGAAGGCTTTAAGTCAGAATTCGACACTTATTTTAGCCCATGCATGGCCCGCCCATTATTTTATTTACCACTTTCACCCGTGCCTCTTTCCTGTACTGAGCACTTGTCTCAGTCACAGTTTTGGTAAGCCCACCAGCTAACCCTAGCCAAAATGAGTTTTAAAAAAAGTCACTGGAGAGCTTCTTTGAAAAGGGGAAAAGACCCAATGATGAGACTGCAGAAGACTCTAAAACTGCCAACAAAAGAAAAGCTGCATGATGTGGTTAGACTTGTGTCCCCACCCAAATCTCATCTTGAATTGTAATTCCCATAATCCCCACAGGCCAAGGGAGAGACCAGGTGGAGGTAATTGAATCAGGGAGGTGGTTTCCCCTGTGCTGTTCTTGTGTTAGTGAGTGAGTTCTCATGAGATTTGATGGTCTTATAAGAGGTTCCCCTCACTCTTCACTGGGCATTTCTCCTTTCTGCTGCCCTGAGAAGAAGGGACCTTACTTCCCCTTTGCCTTCCATCCTGATTGTAAGTTTCCTGAGACCTCTTCAGCCATGTGGAACTATGAGTCAATCAAACCACTTTTCTTTATAAATTATCCAGTCTTGGGAAGTTCTTTATAGCTGTATGAAAATGGACTAACATCCTGCATTTGGAAGAAAATACCAAGAGTCTACTTAAATTATGGGTTCATTGCGACTGGTGATTCACATTTTCTAATCCTGCTTTGTATAATATGTGGTGACTGGCTATGCAACGAAACTATGAAACCTTCAAAACTACTTCACCACATGGAGACCAAGCACTCTCATTAAAAGACAAGCCTTTCGTGTTTAAAAAAACAAACAAACAAAAAATGTGAATACGAAGAACAGAACCAATTATTGAAGATCATCACTTCATCAAATGTATCTGCACTGAATGCCTCATTCTTAGTGGTTAACTGCATTGCTAAAGCTAAGAATCCCTTTACTATTAGTGAGGAGTTGATCCTTCCTGCTACTAAGGACATTTGTCATAAACTTTTAGGAGTGGCTGCAGTTCAGAAGGTGGTATGTGTTCCTCATTGCTAGCACCATAACCAGATGAACTGATGAAGTAGCAAAGGATGTTTAGGCACAATTGTTAGAGGATTAATGAGTCACTGTGGTACATGATCCAGGTTGACAAGTCTACTGATGTTGACAACAAGACAACAATGCTTGTTTTTGTGTCATATATTTTTCAGGAGGATGCATGAGGATATGTTTTGTGCACTTTCGTTGCCAACCAACATCACAGCTGAAGAACTATTCAAGTGTTTGAGTGATTACATATCAGGAAAACGGAACTGGTCATTCTGTGCTGGTAAATGCACGGACAGAACGGGTGCGAAGATTGAATGGCTTTCTGATTTCACTACTCCCGTCAAAGAGTTAGCGTCTGGGTGTGAGTTTCTGCACTGTGTTATCCACAGAGAAATGCTGGCTAGCTGAAAAATGTCACTTGAACTTAACAACATTTGGCATGATGTGATTAAAAAAATTATCAAGCACATTAAAGTGCATGCTCTTAACTCACATCTGTTTGCGCAACTCTGTGAGGAGATGGACGCAGAGCACACACATCTTCTCTTATACAGAGAATTGAAATGACTTTCTAAAGTATATTGCTGGCCACAGACTTTGAGTTACAAGAACTGCTCCAGCGATTTCTCTTAGAAAACCTGTCATCACCGGCAGATTTCAGTGACACAGAATGGGTCACAAAACTTCCTGACTTGTGTGACACATTCAACCTGCTCAACAAACTCAATCTGTCCCTGCAAGGAAGAATGACAACTGTATTCAAATTGGCAGATAAAGTGGTCACATTAAAAACCAAACTGGAATTATGAGGGCGACAAGTGAACAATGGGATCTTTGACATGTTTCAAACATTAGAAGAGATTTTGAAAGAGACTGAGCCAGGGTCTTCTTTCTTCCAGCTGGTGCATGATCACCTCTCTTAGCTTTCAAAAGAGTTTGAGCATTACTTCCCAACCAGAAAAGACCCCTGAACTGGGAAGGAATGGATCCCACAACCCATTTGTGAATAAGCCAGGTGAACTGACTTTGTCCGTGCTAGAAGAGGATCAACTGCTAGAGATTGCAAATGATGGTGACCTTAAACACATGTTAGAGACAACTTTAAATCTCCATACATTCTGTATTAAAGTCAAGGTGGAATATCCTGAGATTGCCACAAAAGTACTGAAAAACCTGCTCCATTTCCAACATCCTATGTTTGTGAAGCAGGGTTTTCTGTAGTGACAGCAACCAAAATGAGATTATGTAGTAACCTAAACATAAGCAACACACTTTGAGTGTCCCCGTCTCCCATCACCCATTATTATTACCATGTAATAATAGTAGAAATAAAGTGCACATTAAATGTAATGTGCTTGAATCATCCCGAAAACATCCCCACCCCCACCTCAGTTCATGGAAAAATTGTCTTCCATGAAACCGGTCCCTGGTGCCACAAAAGCGTTGGGGACTGCTGTTTTAGAAGAGCAACCAGAACTATATACTTAATTAGTTAATTCATAGTCATACTCATAGAACTCAAGATAATGAATGAATTTTTCACAGGAGAAAGCCTAATTAGGAATCACAATTGCAATTGGAACTTGTACTGGGGAAGCCACTACTGGGTGAACCTCCAAAGGATGCTTACATAACGGATAAGCATGCAACCTAGAAACGACCAATATATAAGGAAAACCAAAAATATGAAAGCGAGCACACAAACTCAGTACATGAAAAAGCTTACCCTTGAAGAAAAAAAGGTAATAGATGAATAGCACATTACAGTGAAACTTAGCATCAGAGAGAATGAGAAACCATAACCCTGAAATACATATAGAGGTTAAAACGAGTAAGAGTGACTTATGATAAAGATCCAATTGGAGACTTTGAAAATGAAAACGCAATTGTAGAAAATAAAACATATGTATATAACAAAATGATAAAATAAAGCTTAATTTATTTAGCTTTATTGCTTAATAATAAAGCTTAATAATAAATTAGCTTAATTGCCTAATAGTGACTAATGAAGAGCAAATTAGTGAACTGGAATACTGAGTTGCATCATCCTTCTAAGGTATGACATAAAGAAATAAAGAGATGAAAATAATGACCAGTTGTCATTTAGAAATTGAATTATGCTTTTCATATTGTAAAGGTGCTTCTTTTCTATTTTCATATGTTATATTTATTGCTTTTTTACTTTTTAATGGAATACGAGTCACAGTTATGAAAGTTTTCCCCACTCCTATGCTATACGAGAATTAATTGGTGTTTTTTAAAGTATTTTCATGGCTTTAATTTTTGTATTTAATCTCTGATCCATGCATGATTTACTTCTGTATGACGTAAGAAACATATGGTTATCCAGTTTTTCCAACATTATTTATTGTTTTCTTTCTCTTTCCTTTTTTTTTTTATTTATATATAGACTCTTGCTCTGTTATCTAGGCTTGAATGCAGTGGCTCCATCTTGGCTCACTGCAACCTCTGCCTCCTGGGCTCAAGTGATCCTCCCACCTCAGCTTCTCAAGTAGCTGGGACTGCGGGCTTGTGCCACCACACACGGCTAATTTTTGTATTTTTTGTAGAGTTGGGGTCTCACTATGTTGCCCAGGCTGGTCTCAAATTTCTGATCTTAATGGAGCCACTTGCCATGGCCTCCCAAAGTACTGAGATTTCAAGTGTGAGCCACCACGCCCAGCCTCCAATATTATTAAAACCTCAATCTTTTCCACATTGATTCGAGATGGTGATTTTATTAGTAGTAAATTTAAAAGGAGAAACTAAAAGATAGTAAAATAACAAAGGCATGCAATTTAGGAAGACATGCCAAATTGACAGAGCAGATTTCTCAACAGCAATAGGAGATGCAAGAAAATGAATAAATAATACTTTTGAACTGCTGAGAGAAATACATTTTCAACTTAGAAAATTTTACCCAGCTAATTAAATACTCAAGAATAAGGGATAAATACACACATCACTGGACAAATAAAAACACTCACAAATGAAGCAGATCATAAAAAAGAAAATAAAACTAACAAGGAAAGCCAAAACTTCAGAAAAACGGTGAAGGAAAAAAATCAAAATCATGTGAATTAAAAAGCACATGGGCCGAGCACAGTGGCTCACACCTGTGATCCCAGCACTACTGCAGCCTGGGTGACAGAGCTAGACTCTGTCAAAAAAAAAAAAAAAAAAAAAAAAGCATTGTGTTCGTGTAGAACAGTAATGATAACTAAATATAAAAATAATAAAGAAGGTAGAATTAATACACTAAAATAAAAATAACTTGTATGAGAGATGTATACAACTACGTTCCATATACTCTTGGGGAAAAAAGTTAAACGATTAATGCATTTTGGGCTTTTAAAAGTTGATATGTTGAAACTTTAAAAATACAAAATTTTAAAGAACTACATAATGGATAGAACTAAAAAATGGAAGTATGTCAATAAATGCATAATTTCCAAATCGATAGTTGCAAAAAATAATACAAAAATATCACTCCAAAACAGTACAAAAATTAGGAAAAATGAAAGCAAAAGAAGTAGTATAAATGGGAAGTAGAAGGCAGGAGTTAATGATGATAAAAGGAGAAAGTAATACAGTGGTCAACAGTGAAAATGTAAAAGTGATTTACAACACAAAAATATTAGGTCTTTCAAAAAGACAGAGAAACAAAGTTCTGTCACAATTGATTTTGAAAAAGAGGTACTAATAAACAATATTGAGTTAAAAAGAAGTATATAAATTTACAAAAGTTGAGATTAAAATGATAAAAGAATAAATGATAAAATGAATAATTTTCTTGAACATATTGTTACCAGTGGTGACTCAAGAAGAGGTAGACAATAGGAATTGACCAGCAAACATTTAACACATTGAAATAATGATATATCTCTCACCCAGCAAATGAGTTCTATATTATTCACAAGATAATGTTATTAACGCTTCAAAAAATAAATAATCTCTTGTGTATGTACTTTCCCCCCAAGAATAGGTGTGCTTTATGTAAGTTTACTATCAACATCTGACAAAGCAATAAAGCAAAAGGAAAATTATAGCTTGATCATTCTGAAGAACATAAATATAAAAAGAATATGTGTTGACAGAAAGACCAAATGTATTACAGGAATGTAAAGATTATCCAGTTCCAGAATATCTGTCAAAAAGAAAAAGAAAGAGCACATGCTTATCTCAACAGATATGGAAAAATTATTTCATAAATATTTATGTTTAAACAATGGCTCTGAAAATATAAGGATATTTCTGTTATCAGATGAAAGATATCCAACAAAATGCACAGAGAAAAGTACTTAGTGATAAAATTTTGAAAGCATTTCCGTTAACATTATGGAAATATTTGCCAACATTTGTTGCAACTATTCAACACTGTTTGAGAGGTTATAAACACTGTGCAGAAGAAATAAGATTAAGGATTAGATAGAAAGAGAAAAAATTGTTGTTACTTGCCAAATTTTCTATACAGAAAATTCACAATTCTACAGACAAAATGCTACACTTAAATAGGAACTTCCAGCTAGTTTTTTAAATAAAAGATTAATAGCAAAAGTTTATTAGCATTTTTGCATTTATAATAACTAATGTAAAATGCTACTCAACACCACAAAGCCATGAATAATCCTCTCATTAATTAATAAACAATAAAATTTCAGCTTGGAAAAATGACTTTCTAAAATTTATACTCAAAAATGGAAGGAAAAACAGGCTTATTCTAAGACAATTTTCAAAATGGACAATAATACTAGAATACTTGTTACAATAGCATGATGATACTTATCTTAAAGGGATAGTCCCTAAAACTGTGTGTTTTTGGCAAAAGGCTGAACAAATAAGCCAAAGGAACAGAGTTAAAAAACCAACCCACACCTGCATAGGAATTTGATATGTTACATAGTTTAGTTATGGAAAAAAAAAAAAAGGGAAGCACAGGTAATTCAATAAATACAAGTTTTGGAACACCAGCATTATCAAAGGCTACTGTAAATTGTTCCTTCTTTGAATCTTTAAAATAAGTCATTCTGTATCTCACAGATTAATAGTTGGTTGTAGTTCTTCACCCATGTCTCTATCATCATTCTAGGAGTTTATTTTCTAATAAACTGGGATGTATATAGTAAATATAGATCCAAGTGGATTTGGCATCTGAAAGGGCTTTAAAGTCAGAACATGTGCTTAAGTTTTGTTCCTGTTTCTCACAATTTCCATGGGCCATGGGCTTCTTATTTCAAAAATGGGAACAGAAATATTTGCCTTCTGTATTGATAGATGTGAAGCAAAAATGATCAAATGAATGTGAAAATATGAAACTCTACATGTGTTAATTATTTGTTGCTATACTATGTTCAAAGCCTAGGATATAACAGATGCCAAGCATGATGCAGATGGCCAACAGGGCTGGCTTTATGGGCATTTGACCTGTGTGGTCAACCGAACATGCATGTGAGCAGAGGAGTTATAAGCAAGATGCACATCCCCTGTTCCTGGCCAGCCATTTCTACATAGTGTTCACAATGTCTCATAGATGTAGTACTCCAGGGACCCAGGATGCATGAGAGACTCAGAGAACTGCAAGGGAGATTTGTTATGTGTAAAACCGTGACAAAGATGGAAAGGGTAAGATTTCACATTCCATAGTTCCTTTTTCTTTAGTCCTTTCTTACTCATCTGAAGGTAGAGAGTGTTGGTGGAATGTGTGTGTATCACAAAGTGAAATATAAACTGTTGAGTTGCTTTTGCACAGCATCTCCACTGTTCTAGTAAGAACAAAATACATATGTATGTACAAGCTGTGAAATACAAACTGTAACTTTGGTGATTCTACATATGAGTTAAGTGCTCTTATATTTGCATTTTAAACTGGCATTGCACAAAATAAGGATAAAGGTAAAATTCACTCTAAGAATTTATTTTTTGATTTTTTTTAACCCAGAATGTCATTAAATACCAAATATAAAGCCCTGTGGCAAGTCGAGAGACTGTGGAAGAAAGGAAAATACTTCACATTTTAATGGCATTAAAGGGCTTTTTTCCTTCATTTTCACAAGAGACACTGCAATTTCATTTTGCACTGGGTCCCACAAATTATATGCCCTATGCAATGACTGATCAAATTGCTCTGTGAAACACACATTGGCCGATGTATGCATGTATATTCCCCCCAACCACTAATATCAAGTTAAAGAAGTAAAATGTGAGACCGATCGCTTATTTTGAAAACCACAGACTTTCCTAATAAGAGTAGGATTCTAAAAACTTCCTAGAAATGGTTTCAACTCACCTTAATAATTTAAATTAAATATTAGTCAACATTTGCAGTGGCATTGCTTAAAGAACTAAAATAACCAATTTGCTTCTCTTAGGCCCAATTTTTAAAATACTCCAAGGAGTTTTTGGAGCATGGTCCAATGGAAGCTTCCTCAAAACCACAGCTTCCACTCTATTTTCTTTTCTTTTTTATTTATTTATTTTTGAGACAGAGTCTCGTTCTGTTGCCCAGGCTGTAGTACAGTAGCACCATCTCAGCTCACCACAACCTCTGACTCCTGGGTTCAAGCAATTCTCCTGCCTCAGCCTCCTGAGTAGCTGGGATTACAGTTGTGTGCCACTGTACCCAGCTAATTTTTGTATTTTTTCTAGTAGAGAGGGGTTTTCACCATGTTGGCCAGGCTGGTCTTGAACTCCTGACATCAGGTGATCTGCCCGCCTCAACTTCCCAAAGTGCTGTGATTGCAGGCATGAGCCACTGCACCCAGCGTTCCTCCCCATTTTCTAGGCAATTTGCACACAAGAAACAAGGGGGCAGAGATTTATTCATAAGCTTCATCTTGACTTTAGGCCTGTGTGCTAAGAAGACAATTAGACAATTTCTGAGCTATATCCTCAGAAACAGGAGAAAAGGACAGGAATCTATCAGGAAGATATAAAGCAAGAAATTCCAGAACGTTGGTGGAAAGAATTTGGTAGAGATTCTTGAATCTCTGCATATTCCATCAGTTTATTTTATTTTTTAATTATTCTTAATTTTTTTTTTGTAAAAATGGTTGAGGGGTGGGGGGATTCACTTTGTTGCCCGAGCTGGTCTCACACCCCTGGGCTCAAGCAATCCTCCCCTCTCAGCCTCCCAAACTGCTAGGATTACAGGTGAACTTTCTTCCTTCCTTCCTTTCTCTTTCTTTCTTTTATTAGTTTTTTTAAAAAATATTTTGTTCGTTCTCTCTTCAATCATTGTCAGTCAAGTCACCAAAATGAGAGTTAAGGGTGTGCTTACCATAAGGAATAATAACTCCCAGACTTGGGAGGGGAGAAACCTCACCAGAGAGTGGGCATGGCAGCTGCGGTAGATGAGAGAGGAAGTGTGAGTCAGGACATCTCTGCACTGAAGGCAATGAGTCTACTCCTCTGGGGCCAGAGACTGGTCTTTCTAGCCCTGCAACCCATGTCCGCAAGTCCCGTTGCCTGGAATGGAGAAGATGTGAAGGAAATGTGAGTGAATACTCCTGCAACTTCTGCTGCACCAATCCTCTACATGATTCTGACACTGCTCCTGACAAGGATAAGCAGATGGAGGCTGGGAACACACTTCCTTAGGTGTTTAATTTATTCCTAATAACTATGCTGCATAGTTCTCGAACAAAAATCAATTTCCTTTCTGTTTATGTCAAAACTCTGATACTCTCCTCAGTGTCTTAAAATCACTGGTGCAGAAATTTCACATCAAGATCTCATTTTGTATCAAGAAACCAAATTGCATAAAAGCATTTCTGCTCCTTCAACATGAATTTTTATGAATTTTCTGGTATGTAAAAATTTTCACATTAAAGATCTATCATAACTAAGACCAAAGTTTAGGCTAATGACTTAGACACTCTTATTAAGCTAAAAAGATGTAAGCATTTAACTGAAAATAAGTAGATTTTATACGTATTTTTCAAAATGTAAATCTTATTTCAAAACCTGTTGTGACTAAAGTAGACATAACTTTGGTTGAAAAATTAGCCTATTATTGGTTTGACAGAAATAATGAAAATAACACTGAAGTGGAAGTAAATAGTAATATAACTAATTTAAACCCTATGAAATTGGGATAGAAAGATCTATTCTGATTTTTATCTGAGGGATCATTAACCAGTTCATTGCAGTAGGAGAGAGAAAAGGGGGAGGATCTGGGGTTGGTACCTAAAATTGCCCCCTGACCATTGGTGTTACAGGGATGCCAGTTCAGTACAGCTTGGGGAAGTAACTGCTTACCTCATCTGGATGGAATATGTTTCCAGATGATGCTGGTGATGGTCAAGGGAAGTAGACATGTTCCGAGGTCACACGCAGAAATGAGAGAACCATTTCTGTAGCAGTGAAATTGGGGCATGTGACAAAGTCATACCTTGATCTGTCTGTAGACAGCAACACTCCAGGCTCTGAGTTAGCATTTTAGCCCTAGAGATTAAATCACTGGCTTGGGAACAGGTTCACAAGAGGAGCACAGGCTGCAGTATAAACTAGATTAAAATGAGGCAGGTCATCCAGAAAAACATGTGGGCCCAATAAAACAAGATTGTGGTTGCTTATCAGACCTGGCACAAAGTGGGTCTTGAATAAGGTCACAGCCCACTCACCAGGTGTGTAATCAAGGTCAAGGACAGACTAGACAGTATAGATTTGGTGTTAGGTTGTATATTTAATTGTGAGGTTGAAATCGATAAGTTATTTGGTTTGAAAATGGTTTGGAGGCTGGGAAAAACTTGAGAAGGAGACCCTCATGGCTAGCAGCCAAGCAGAACCTGCCCTGGTCAGGAACCTGTTTCAATAGTCCTGGTTAGAGACAGTTATGAAGCTTTGACTTTGTGAGTAACCTAATACTAAATTCATCAGCCTAACTGTATTATTCTGGTATATTTTGTCATAAGGAAGAAAATAAAATATCTCTGAAGATATGAGGGCCCTGGATGACTGGTTGTTTCAGTTCTGTTAATTCCACCCCCTAATGGAAAGGAGTGGATTCTGGCTTGAGGAACATGTGTGCACACAAAGGTGGGTGTCTCATTTGAGGTATCTATGACTGGTTTTAGTTACTCTCCAATCTTAAAATACCAGGCTGTATCAGTGAGGGTTCTTTAGAGGGACAGAACTAATGGAAAACATACATACACATAAAGGGAAGTTTATTAAGTATTAACTCACAGGATCATAAGGTCCCACAATACCTGCAGGCTGAGGAGTAAGGACAGTCAGTCCAAATTCCAAAACTGAAGAACTTGGAGACTTTTAGTTTACCTATAGGCTGCTTGTACTAACCAGCTCAATTAGCCCCTCTACCTTGTCACAAGGACAGAGGGCTTTTTGTATCTTAGATTCTTGCCTTGGTGGACTGAAAGAATTTGATCACACATGGGCTTGGAGAGTGAGTACAAAGGCAGGCAGAAAGTGGCTACCTAGGTTTTTAATAATAGACACAGGGAGGCCCAGGAAAGAGAGAGGAGATACAGATATTCCCAGGGTGGACCTGTTAACTGCTAAAGGTATGGCAAGAACAGTTATCTCTTTTCTAAAAGTTTATCCGCTCCCATACAAGGTTTAATTTCTTTCACCAGGGTGAAACAGCTTTGAGTAAAATGTTGTTAGTATATGTTACTTCTTGTCTCTATAATCTTTGGCACTAAATTCTTTCCTTGTATAATACACATGTTTAACCCATGCATACTTAACCTTATAAAACTTGATTTTCCTGTCACGCTTAGAAACAACCAAACTCCAAATGGTCAGGCAACCAGAGCCTCAGACAATGGCTCCCCTTTTCTAGGAACCCTTAGAGAGACCTCTGGGAGGAATCTGACTGCTGTTTTTCCCCCCAAAACAATGCCCCCTGTCAGCAGAAAGCAGCTAATACTGGTCATCTTCCATATTCTGATGGCAGTTAGATGTACCTCTTCAGTGGGGTAGAATGATATGGGAGTGCTGGGAAGGGAAGAGCATGTCCCGTTAAATGATACAGAAGAGGAGGAAGGGAGGTGCTGAGTAGAGGAGGGCATGGTCCCTGGTTATGGCTCCCTCCCTGCTGATGTAGGTGAGGACAGGCACTCCTGCTTTCTCGCCCAAATGTTGCATTTTCCAAGACCACCCAGGCCCACCAGGCCCCCATCCTGGGCCTATAAAAACCTGAGACCCTAGTGGGCAGACAAACAGGCAGCCGGACTTCAAGAGTACATCAGTGGAAGAAGACATAAGTAGCTAGTCATCAAGAGGATGTTGAGAGGAACATGCTTTAAGAAGAGCACACTGATAGGCACTGGCACCCCAGCAGGCCATTGACTGGCAGGATGAGGTGGAGTTTGGCTGGGCCAGTTGGAAGAGAGCCAGGAATGCCGAGCAGCCCAACTCCATGGGAAAACCATCTCCTTTCTTGCTCCCTCATTGGCTGAGAGCTACTTCCACTCAATAAAACTTTACACTCACTCTCCAAGCCCACGTATGATCCAATTCTTCCAGTACACCAAGGTAAGAATCCAGGATACAGAAAGCCCTCTGTCCTTGTGAGAACGTAGAGGGTCTAATGGAGCTGGTTAACACAATTAGCCTGTAGGTAAACTAAAAGAGCATGCTGTAACACAGGCCCTCTGGGGCTTCAGGAGCTGTAAACATTCACCCCTAGACACTATCATGGGGTTGGAGCCCCACAGCCTGCTTGTCTGTATGCTCCCCTAGATGTTTGAGCAGCAGGCCACTGAAGATGCAAGTCATACTCCCATCACATGCTCTGTGAGGGGGACAAGGAAACCTTTCCTATTTCAGTACATTCAGGTTCCACCAAAGCTCAGTAACAAACCAAGAGCTGTCTCTCAAAAGAAGAATAGTTATCTGCAGAAGATGGCAGGGCCTTGCTCCAAAATCCTACAGGTCTCTGCTGTGATTCACCTATGGGGGCCTGCCAAAAGCTCCAAATAGCATTGCTCTCTGCCACTGACACCTCAAGCACCATTGAATCTGCTGGGTCATATGGCCCAAGTGGCAGAGCAGCTTGCACAGCAGCTTGGACCTATTGCAGAGCCTTCTCCAGTTTTGGTCTCCACTCAAAACTGGCAGCCTTTTGGGTCACTCAGTGACCCAATGGGCTGGAGTAACATACTCAAATAAGGAATGTGTTGCCTCCAAAATCCAAATACGCTCACTAGGTGTTGTACCTCTTTCTTGGTTGTAGGAGGGGCCAAATGCAGCAACTTATCCTTTATCTTAGAAGGACTACCTCAACAGGCCCTACACCACTGGACCCACAGAAATTTTACTGAGGTAGAAGGTCCCTGAATTTTAGTTGTATTTATTTCCCATCCTCTTGCACACAAATGTCCTACCAAGAAGTCCATTGTGCTTGCTACTTCTGGCTCACTGGACCCAATCAGCATAGTGTCATCAATGTAATGGACCAGTGTGATACCTTGCAAAAGTGAAAAGCGATCAAGGTCTCTCCGAATAATATTATGACACAAAGCCACAGTGTTGATATACCCCTGAGGTAGGAAAGTAAACGTATATTTCTAGCCTTGCCAGCTGAAGGAAAATTGTCTCTGGTGGGCCTTATGGTCAGGTATGGAGAAAAATGCATTTGCTAAGTCAATAGCTGCATAGCAGTTACCAGATATGTTAATTTGCCCAAACAATGAAACCACATCTGGTATAGCAGTTGCAATTGGGGTCACCACCTGGTTAAGCTTACGATAATCCACTGTCTTTTTCCAAGATCCATCTGTCTTCTGCACAGGCCAAATGGGAAAGTTGAATGGGAATGTGGTGGGAATCACCACCCCCGCATCTTTCAAGTCCTTGACGGTGGCACTTATCTCCTCAATCCCTCCAGGGGATTTATTATTTTTCTAGGTAGAGGAGTTCTAATGGCTTCCATTTGGCCTCTCCCACCATAATCGCCCTCACCCTACCAGTCAGGGAGCCAATGTAGTGGTTCTGCCAGCTGCTAAATATGTCTTTGCCAATTATGCATTCTGTCACTGGGAAAATGACCACAGGATAAGTCTGGAGACCCACTGTAAGTTGGACTTGAGCTAAAACTCCATTAATTAACTGACTTCCATAAGCCCCTACTTTAACTGGAGGACCACAATGATGTTTTGGGTCCCCTGGAATCATTGTCAGCTCAGAGCCAGTGTCCAGTAGACACTGAAATGTTTGATCATTTCTCTTTTCCCAATGCACTCTGGTAAAAGGCCAGAGTGTCTCCTTGGGAAAGACGGGAGAAAGATCCACTGCATAAATTGTCAGTAATGTAGTGGGGTCCTTCCTTAAGGGGACCTGGTCTTCCCTTCTTTCAAGGGGTTCTAGGCTTTTAACTTGCTGAAGTCTGGAAATTGATTGAGGGGCTGTGATTCTCTGTTTTATAATTCAAATTATTCTTTTTGTCCACTTGACCTAGAAGTTTTCTGCTTATATAAATTAAGTAGGAATGCAGTCGGCTTCCTACCAATCTCACTTCTGGGAATACCATGACTAGTTAGCCAATGCCAGAGCTCTACATGAGCCAGACTATTCTGATTGCCATTTTGCCTCTGCTGTACACTTCAGTAGCTATGCCCATCTTGCCTTTTCTGGTTGGCCTCTGCTACCTCAGGATCCAATTATTTCCACTGTATTTAAAATAATTTATAGTTGAGTGACTGCAGTTTCCACTATCAGATCTGACATACAGAGAAGAACAATTACAGGGCTCTTCAAAGATGCAGGTGCTGCCCTCACAAATCTATTCCACAAGATATTAGTCAAGGGTATATCTCCTGGACCTTCTTATCTGGGGTGAGTAGGTCTAAAGTGACTAATCTACTCCACCATCCCAATCTCCCTAAGTCTTTGGATTCCTTCCTCTACAATAAACCAAGGGAGATGGGACATTTCCAGCTCACTCACAATGGGCCATCTTTTAATCCATATTTCAGCTAACCAAGCAAATACACTATCAGAACCCTTTTTTAACTCCGCAAGCTGTAACGCTAAATGCAGAGTCCCTTCTTAGTGGGCCCAAATCAATTAATTCAGCCTGATCCAACTCTGCGTTTCTTCCACCATTATACCACACCCTTAATATCCATTCCCATGTCTGTTCTCCAGATTCCTGTTTATATACATTAGAAAACTCACACAGTTCTTTTCGAGTGTAGTGCACCTTCTTATGGGTCAGACTCTCAATCTCACCTCTAGGGGCCCACTGGGACTTTCATCTAGTTATAAATCTAAAAGCAAACGGGGGTTTTGGGGGTGGCTCCTGAAAAGAATCAACATTATCTTGCCTGGCAACTGCCTCAGGGGAAGCCATCACTGTTGTCTCCAGCAGCTCCGGATTTATCTCCTCAAAAGTGGAAAGGTTGATGGCAGCATGGGACAGGGAGGGGATGTTGCCTCTACTGGGGATGGGGAAGCTGTTTCTTCTGGCAAAAAGGTTCAAAAGAATTTATAAACTCAGTGTCCCCAGCTTCACCAGTGTCCTCCCACACATCCCCATTCCAAGTTGCAGGGTCCCATTCTCTTCCAATCAATGCTCTCACTTTAACAGTAGACATCTGGGGAGGCTGTGCATGCACCTTTCATTGCAGGTCAGCCACTCGCTTGATAAGAGCTTGTATCTGTTTTTCCACAATTACAGCTGTTTCTCTACAGGAGATAAGACTCTGACTTGGGGCAATCTTAGCAGATTTGAGGCTCAGTATCTGCTTCTGAAGCTGGGAGATATAATCCCTGACTTCATTTTCTTTCATCACTTTATCCACTGAGCTTAGGAGCAACCAACTAGCTTCATTATATTCCTTGGTTTTCCACATATGGTCAAAGATATTATGTACAGAGCCACTAAACTCCTTGCCTCTGACAAGCGATGAACCAGGAGTGTCAAATGCAGTTATTTTTCATAATTCTCTAAACAGTTCACAGCAAGGGCTACCAGTGTTCTCCATACTATTAGAAGTAGAGTCCTTAGTATTTTTGGGTCTACTCATATTAAGCAGCCAACTCCAGAGACCCCAAAACCAACAAAAGAACTCTATCTTTAATATTCTGTCCTAGAAGCACTCCTGGTACTAAAATCTGTATTAGTCAGGGTTCTCTAGAGGGACAAAACTAATGGCAGGGGGAGTTCATTAAGTATTAACTCATACAATCACAAGGTCCCACAATAGGCCGTCTGTAGGCTGAGGGGCAAGGACAGCCAGTCTGAGCTCCAAAACTGAAGAACTTGGGAGTCTGACGTTCGAGAGCAGGAAGTATTCAGCATGGGAGAAAGATTTAGGCTGGAAGGCTAGGCCAGTCTCTTTTCACATTTTTCTGCCTGGTTGTATTCTAGCCATGCTGGCAGCTGATTAGGTTGTACCCACTCAGATTAAGAGTGGGTCTGCCTTTCCCAGCCCACTGAATCAAATGTTAATCTCTTTTGACAGCCCCCTCACAGACACACCCAGGATCAATACTTTGTATCTTTTAATCCAATCAAGTTGACATTCAGTGTTAACCATCACACAGGCCCACCTCCCCTTTGGTGATTCCGTGGTAACAAACATTTATGTGCAGCAATGAATTGTCAGAAGCAGCAGTCTTCAGCTACTTCTATTTCATGGATGAGTACCTTTCTATGTTATCATCTAGTAAAGAAGCCAACTTGCCCCTTGGTTTAATCAATTTTTTAAAAATATAATACTTTTTTTTCTCCTGTCATTTCAGTCTTTATGGCACTGTCTTAGAAATAATTTCCTATTTCCCTGACCTATACATGCTCCCCTCCCAGGTACACTTGCAAAGGATAAATTGTTGTATAATCTATACATTTACTTATAAACATTGGACAATGGATGAACTAGAAACAGATTTTGAAGCCACAGAAACCTTATCTTCCTGCAACCAACTTTCTTCTGTGTTATGTATAAAGCTGGGATATTTCAATAGCTTAAAGAGCACCTGTAGCACCACTGCACTCCAGCCCGGGCGACAGGGCGAGACTCTGTCTCAAAATAAATAAATAAAAATAAAAATTTTTGAAAAAGGGTGTTCTGGGAGCATTTTACAAAATATGAACATTAGAAATGGGGTGAAATGAATGAGCTGTGTGAGAAAACTGTGGTAAATTTTCTTTAAAAATTAGGTCAGGCTGGGCGCGGTGGCTCATGTCTGTAATCCCAATACTTTGGGAGCCGAAGCAGGTGGATCACTGGAGGTCAAGAGTTCAAGACCAGCCTGGCCAACATGGCGAAACTTCATCTCTACTAAAAATACAAAAATTAGCTGGGCGTGGTGTTGCATGCCTGTAATCCCAGCTGCTCGGGAGGCTGAGGCAGGAGAATCACTTGAACCCGAGAGGTGGAGGTTGCAGTGAGCCAAGATCGTGCCACCGCACTCCAGCCTGGGCAACAGAGTAAGACCAAAAACAAAAAAATGAGGTCATATGGTGGCTGGTGCACATCCCTGCAGAAGGAAGCTTCTTAATGATTTTTCTCCTTCTTTTTCTTTACAATGTATTATCTAAGTGTGATATCATCGATAATAAGGAATTTTATTTCCTTTTCCAATATTACCATTGAAATACTGAACAGCTGAAATTATTGTTCAACCAGGAGTCCTCCCAAAGGATTCAAGTTAATATCCATAGGTATTTCCTGAACACCTGTCATGCTCTGGGTATAGAACATAATAGACAAAGATCCTGCCCTCATGAAGCTTATATTCCATTTAATAGAAACTCATTCTCTCTCAGCCAAGCGCAGTGGCTCACACCTATAATCCTAGCACTTTGGGAGGCCGAGTCAAGCGGATCACAAGGTCAGGAGTTCAAGACCAGCCTGGCCAACAGGGGGAACCCCATTTTTACTAAAAATACCAAAATTAGCCAGGCATGATGATGCATGCCTGTAATCCCAGCTACTCGGGAGGCTGAGGCAGGAGAATCGCTTGAACCCGGGAGGCTGAGGTTATAGTGTGCCGAGATGGTACCAGTCAGTTAACACACTTTTGTATGATTAATGTAGCATACATAGTATTATTACAAGAAGATAAGCTACAGAAAAAAGAAAATGTTATTAAGAGAATCATAAGAAGAAAAAAAAGTGTTTACTATTAATTAAGTTGAAGTGGATCATTATGAAAGGTCTTCATCCTCATTTTCTTCCCATATAGTGGGTTGAGGAGGAGGAAGAGGAGGCATTGTTCTTGTTTTCTCAGGGGTTGCAGAGGCAGGAGAAAATCTGCTTGTAAGTGCACCTGCACAGTTCAAGCCCATGTTGTTCACATACCACAACCATAACACGGATGAGTTTATTTTATTTTACACATTTTGTTTTTATTTTTATTTATATGAATTTAAGGGGGTACAAGTATAGTTTTGTTTTTACATGGATTTATTGCATACTGCTGAAGTCTGAGCTTTTAGTGTAACCATCAGTCGAATACTGTATATTATACCCATTAAGTAACTGTTAATGCCTTATCCATCTCCCACTCTCCCACCCTTTGGAGTCTGCAATGTCAATTATGCCACATTTTATGGCCATGTGTATACATTATTTATAAGTGAGAACATATAGTATTCGATTTTCTGTTTCTGCATTGTTTTCTTAATGCCCTCTAGTTCCACTCATGTTGCTGCAGAAGACATGATTTCATTCTTTTTATGGCTGAATAATATTCAACATGGTGAAATTCAGAAACATATTGCTCAGAAAAAAACAAAGAGAAAAACACATACAATGATTACATTTATATTAAATTCAAAATAAAACGAAACAATATAGTTAGACATAACTACATACATGATAAAACTATTTGAAACATAAAGGCAGTTTAAAGTGATAAACACAAAATTTACAGTAGGTATTTCCTCTGGAAAAAGGCAAGATAGAAAATAGGATACAGAAGAAATGCAGAGGCAGTTTCTAGAATTTTGGTAATGTCTTTAGATAGTGATCTGTTTAAAGATGTTTTTAAAATCTCTTTGTTTCACAGCTTACATATACAATACATTTATAATTTTTTTGTAAATGTCCAATGCTTTATAATATTTTTAGTAAATACTGGAGCAGAGGATAAAGAGTAGGGCATATACAACTCTTAAAATTGCACAGTGCTACATAGCATGCTATGATAAAATAGAAAAAGCTACACATTTTGCAAAACTCTATGGTTTACATCATCTCATTTAATGCTTATACAAATTCTATCATGAAGGTAGAGTAATTGACAATACAAAAGACAGAAAGTAAATAGCCTATTATCATTATATAGTTACAGGTTGAAATCTCCATCTGTTTGATCTAACTCTACCCCAGTGCTGTCTAGTAAATCATACAGTGCTGAAGGATGAAACTCACTGAAGCAAAGAGTAATATTTTTAGAGAAACTATCAGCCAGATGATAGCATGGAAATAATAGATTGGGTTTTAAAGGGCACCAAAATTGTACTTGTAGCTGTAGTTCTCAAAGGAAAGTACTGGAAAAGTAACAAAGAATGAAAAACACTCTTTAGCAAATGCTCTCATTTAAGGTGTGGGTGAAGAAATATAAGCATAAAAAATTGCACCTGAAATGTTTGGCTATGCCTTGTTTTCTTACAAATATTACGTAAACTACTTTTGATGGCTGTATTAGTCCATTTTCACACTACTATGAACATGTACCCAAGACTGGGTAATTTACAAAGGAAAAAGGTTTAATTGACTCACAACTCCACATGGCTGGGGAGGCCTCAGGAAACTTAAAATCACAGCAGAAAGGGAAGCAGACACCTTCTTCACATGGCGGCAAGAAAAGGAAAGAGCCAAGTGGGAAGATCCCCTTATAAAACCATCAGCTCTCAAGACAACTCACTCACTATCATGAGAACAGCATGGGGGAAACCACCCCCATGATCCAATCACCTCCCACTGGGTCCCTCTCTCGACACTTGGGAATTATAGTTCAAGATGAGATTTGGGATGAAACACAGAGACAAACCATATCAGTGGCTCTTTAAGTAAGGATTAAGTTTGGCCACGGGTGAGAGTAAAGCAAAAAATAGTTGTGGTCTAAACAAGAGAGAATTTTATTTCTCTGTATAAGTACTACAAGGAGTACATATACTTGAGGAAGGACCCCACTACATTATCAAAAGTTTATGCAGTGAATCTTTCTCCCATCTTTCCCCAAGGAGACCTCCAACCTTTTACCAAGGTAAATGTGCACTGGGGTGAGGGAAATGATCAGATCTTTCTGGACTACTGGACACTGGCTCTGAGCTGACATTGATTCCAGGGAACCCCAAATGTCATTGTGGTCCTCCAGTTAAAGTAGGGGCTTATGGAGGTAAGATCATTAATGGGGTTTTAGCTCAGGTCTGACTTACAGTGGGTCCAGTAGGTCCCCAGACTCATCCTACAGTAATTTCCCCAGTGGCAGAATGCATAATTGGCATAGACATGCTTAGCAGCTGACAGAACCTTCACATTGGTTCCCTGACTTGTAGGGTGAGGGCTACTATGGTGGAAAAGGCCAAATGGAAGTCATTAGAGCTGCCTCTCCCTAGAAAAATAGGATTGTGGAGCTTAGTGCCACCATCCAGGATTTGAAAGACACAGGGATGGTGATTCCCACCACATCTCCATTCAACTCTCTTATTAGACCTGAGCAGAAGACAGATGGATCTTGGAGAATGACAGTGGATTATCGTGACTCCAATTGCACCTGCTGTACCACATGTGGTTTCATTGCTTGAGCAAATTAACACATCTCCTGGTACCTGGTATGCAGCCATTGACTTGACAAATGCCTTTTTCTCTATTCGTGTCCATAAGGCCCAACAGAAGCAATTTGCCTTCGGCTGGCAAGGCCAGCAATAGGCTTTTACTGTCCTACTTCAGGGGTATATAAACTTTGTGGCTTTGTGTCATAATCTTATTCGGAGAGACCTTGATCGCTTTTTGCTTCTGCAAGATATCACACTAGCCCATTACATTGATGACATTATGCTGATTGGATCCAGTGACCAAAGAGTAGCAAACACACTGGACTTGGTGAGACATTTGAGTGCCACAGAATGGGAAATAAATGTGACTAAAATTCAGGGACCTTCCATCCCAGTAAAATTTCTGGGGGTCCAGTGGTGGGGGACCTATTGAGATATGCCTTCTAAGGTAAAGGATAAGTTGCTGCATTTGGCCTCTCCTATACCCAAGAAAGAGGCACAATGCCTAGTGGGCCTATTTGGATTTTGAAGGCAACACATTCCTCATTTGGCTGTGCTACTCTAGCCCATTTATCCAGTGACCTGAGAGACTGCCAGTTTTGAATGGGGTCCAGAACAGGAGAAGGCTCTACAAAGGTCCAGGCTGCTGTGCAAGCTGCTCTGCCATTTGGGCCATATGACATAGCAGATCCAATGGTGCTTGAGGTATCAGTGGCAGGTAGACATGTTGTTGGAGCCTCCGGCAGGCTCCCCTAGGTGAATCACAGCAGAGGCCTCTAGGATTTTGGAGCAAGGCCATGCCATCTTCTGCAGATACTGCTCTCCTTTTGAGAGACAGATCTTGGCCTGTTACTGGGCTTTGGTGGAAACTGAACATTTGACTATGGATCATCAAGTCACCATGAGACCTGAACTACCTATCATAAACTAAGTGCTTTCTGACCCATCTTGCCATTAAGTGGGTCATGCACAGCAGCATTCCATCATCAAATTGGAAGTGGTATATATGTGATCGGGCTCGGGCAGACCCTGAAGGCACAAGTTACATGAGGAAGTGACTCAAATGCCCTTGGTCTCCACTCCTGCCACCCTGCCTTCTCTTCCCAAAGCCTACACCAAAGGCCTCATGCGGAGTTCCCCATGATCAGTTGACAGAGGAAGAGAGACTAGGGCCTGGTTCACAGATGGTTCTACACAATATGCCGGCACCACCCGAAAGTGGACAGCTGCAGCACAGCAGCCCCTTTCCAGGACATCCCGGAAGGACAGCGGTGAAAGGAAATCTTTCCAGTGGGCAGAACTTCAAGCAATGAACCTGGTTGTGCACTTTACATGGAGGGAGATATGGCCAGATGTGCAATTATGTACTGATTCATGGGCTATAGCCAGTGGTTTGGCTGGACAGTTGGGGACTTGGAAGAAGCTTGACTGGAAAATTGATGACAAAGAAATTTGGGGAAGTATGTGGATGGACTTCTCTGAGTGGTCAAAAACTGTGAAGATATTTGTATTCCATGTGAGTGCTCACCAGCAGCTGACCTCAGCGGAGGGGCAATTTAATAATAAAGTGGATAGGATGACCTATTCTCTGGACGCCACTCAGTCTCTTTCCCTAGCCATCCCTGTCATTGCCCAATGGACCCATGAACAAAGTGGCCAAGGTGGCAGGGATGGAGGTTAGGCATGGACTTTCACTCACCAAGATTGACCTCGCTATGGCCATTGCCACTGCTGAGTGCCAAATTTGCCAGCAGCAGAGACCAACACTGAGCCCTTGATATGGCACCATTCATCAGGGTGATCAGTCAGCTACCTGGTGGCAGGTTGATTATATTGGACCTCTTCCATCATGGAAAGGACAGAGGTTTGTCCTCACTGGAATAGATGCTTACTCCAGATATGGGTTTGCCTATCCTGCACACAATGCTTCTGCTGAGACTACTATCCGTGAACTCACAGAATGCCTTATCCACCGTCATGGTATTCCACACAGCATTGCCTCTGACCAAAGCACTCACTGTACAGTTAAAGAAGTGTGGCAGTGGGCTCATGCTCACAGAATTCAATGGTCTTACTAAGTTCCCCATCATCCTGAAGCAGCTGGATTGATAGAATGGTGGAATGGCCTTTTGAAATCACAATTACAGTGCCAACTAGGTGACAATACACTGCAGGACTGGGGCAAAGTTCTTCAGAAGGCCATGTGTGCTCTGAATCAGTGTCTAATATATGGTACTATTTCTCCCATAGTCAGGATTCATGGGTCTGGGAATCAAAGGGTAGAAGTAGAAGTGGTACCACTCACTATCACCCCTAGTGATTCACTAGCAAAATTATTGCTTCCTGTTCTCAAGACATTATGTTCTGCTGGCCTAGAGGTTTTAGTTCCAGAGGGAGCAATGCTGCCACTAGGAGACGCAATAACAATTCTGTCAAACTGGTAGTTAAGATTGCCACCTGGACACTTTGGGCTTCTCCTACCTTTAAGTAGCAGGCTAAGAAGGGAGTTAAAAGGTTAGCTGGGGTGATTGACCTGGACTATCAAGATGAAATCAGTCTACTACTCCACGACTGGGTAAGTGAGGGTATGCATGGAATGCAGGAGATCCATTAGGGCATCTCTTACTATTACCACGCCCTGTGATTAAGGTCAGTGGAAAACTGCAACAGTCCAATACAGGGAGGACTACAAATGACCAAAGCCCTTTTTCATTTCCTTTGTCAAAGGAATGAAAGTTTGGGTCACTCTACCAGGAAAAAAGCCACAACCTGCAGAGGTGCTTGCTGAAGGCAAAGGGAATACAGAATGGGTAGTAGAAAGTAGTCATAAATACCAGCTATGACCACGTGACCAGCTGCAGAAAGAAGCACTGTTATTTTCATGAGTATTTCCTCCTTCTTTTTTAAAAAACATGTTTGTGCATGTATACACTTGTACTAATGGATGAAGAAAATGTCTTCATTTTATTTCCTTTTCTGTTATCATGTGACATGAGATTTATTGACTCCACATCAGCATTTAAGTATTGTTAACTTATGTAATAGCATTTGGGTTGAGGATTGGTGCATTTCCAGCTGTACGATGAATAGTTGTACTATGTTAGGCATAATTATGACCTTATTATTTTCTATATTTGAAGATTATATATGATCTCAGGAGATGTGTATGAGTTCAAGTTGACAAGGGGTGGACATGTGAAAGTTACTATTGAGTGTCCACTTGATTGGACT
This sequence comes from Piliocolobus tephrosceles, assembly GCF_002776525.5. Taxonomy (NCBI): domain Eukaryota; kingdom Metazoa; phylum Chordata; class Mammalia; order Primates; family Cercopithecidae; genus Piliocolobus; species Piliocolobus tephrosceles. Next base: position 16,573,518 of record NC_045448.1, read on the forward strand.
GAAGAACGCAATGTTGATTCTGAGTGTGTCTGTAGGGTGTTGCCAAAACAGATTAACATTTGAGTCAGTGGGCTGGGGAAGACCGACCCACCCTTAATCTGAGTGGGCACAATCTAATCAGCTACTAGCAAATATAAAGCAGGCAGAAAAACATGAAGCCACTAGACGGGACTAGCCTTCCAGTCTACATCTTTCTCACATGTTAGATGCTTTCTGCCTTCAAATATCCGACTCCAAGTTCTTCAGTTTTGGGACTTGGACTGGCTATCCTTGCTCCTCAGCTTGTAGACAGCCTATTGTGGGACCCTGTGATCATGTAAGTTAATACTTAACAAACTCCCCTTTATATACATAAAATATATGTATCCTAATAGAACCCTGACTAATACAGCTACATTAGTGCAGCATTGTATTAAGGACCTTAATCCTTCAAGCTTAGGCTCTGCCATGTGACTGCCATTTCCAAGGTGACCTCTTCATCAAGGGTGGCTACCCCATCCACATTAAAGCCAGCAGAAAGAGTTGGACAGATCATTTCCCCTTACATCGTTTTACATATCTAAATTCAAAGGAAGCTAGCAATATAGTCTGTATTCTAGATGGCCATATACACAGATAAAATATGTAGATTCTATTACCAAGAAAGAAGGGAACAGTGGATATTGGGGGATATATAGTTGTCTTTAATGCAAATAAATTAATGTGTATTTCATTTCTTTTATCCCTCATAGAATACAGTGCTGGAGCAGGGCAATATTAGATACTAAATTAAATGTAGGTTAATCCATATAGTTGTTGATTGCCTGTGTGAGAAGATTTTATGAAATTTCTCTTTGATTATTTCCAAGGGACAGATAAGGCAAATCATGCTTTTCTAGCAGTCTCTGAAGAGTGGAAAACTTTTCAATTCGAGATAGAGTTTACTAGAAGTAAGATGAATCAAAAAGGTGAAGGGTAAAGGCCAGAAGTCTGTAGAATGACAACAGTAATGAGAATAATTATCCCTAAAAAGGAGTAAGGGAGTGATGTGGATTGGGTATGAACTCAGCAGGTGTCAGAAAATGCAAAAAGGCAATACAGAGGAACTTAGGGAAGTTAACTAGATTTTTTTGTGCTGATACAAATTGACCATGCCCACCCTGCAATATGGCATATACACTTTTAATACATTTTACATTAAAGTCAGCATGACATATTAAAATACATTTGATCCTTAGTATCTGTGGGACATTGATTCCAGGACGCCCCTCTTCACCCTCCAGATGTTCAAGTCACTAATATAAAATGGTGTAGCATTTGCATATAACCTATGCACATTCTTTCATAGACTTTATTTCTAATTAATTTTATTATTTTTAATTTTTGTGGGTACACAATATGTATATATATGTATATATGTATACACATATATATACACACATATATGGGATACATTATATGTTTTGATATAGTGATAGCTTAACAGGATGACTATAGTCAATAATAACTTGTTATTCCATTTAAAAATATAGTAACATTCTAAAATAAGAATGCAATTGGATTGTTAAAATAAGAGTGCAATTGGATTGTTTGTAATTCCTGTATACTTTAAATCATCTCCAGATTACTAATACCTAATGCAATGTAAATGCAAGGTAAATAATTGTTATACTGTATTGTTTAAGGGATAACTACAAGAAATAAAGTCTGTACATGTCCACTGCAGAAGCAGCCATCCTTTCTTCTTTTTTAAAAAATATTTTTGATTAGTAGATACAGAGGCTGACTATATTCTCAAAATATGCAATAAAATTTCCTCAAAGACAGAATAAACTGAATGGAAAAAATAGCTCCAGAGCCAGAGGGAACACCTTAAAATAACCTTGTTTAAACTTACAGCATCTTTGCTACTATGCCTTTTTATTCATGTTTAACTTTAAAAATCACCTAAATTTTAAAAATTTAAAATATATTCCAATACATATTTTAAGCTTAAAATTTCATCATAAATATGACATATCCTTGTTAATAAATTTCAAATATGAAATTCCAGAAAGTAAAAATTCAATTTTTCTTAATCCTTACATTCAAAATTCACCATTTGCTATATAACTTTACAGGCTTTTTACTATGGATTTCTTTAGACTAATTATGTGGAATCAAAATTTAACATGTATTTTGTGAGTTACAGGTAGGATGATACTGAATTACAAAGAGAGAAGAAAACATATACCAGATTCATAATTAGGAAATGCATTTATTCCAAAAAATTCATAAACGTAAGCTGACATACATGTGTTCATACAACAGCAACATTTTATTTGTATTACCCTCATAATTCATGAAAAGTGAAGATCTTAGTGCTGCCAAAGAGGCACCATGATTCAAGGTTTTCACACATCTTGGATGGAAATTTCAATGAGTGTATTTTTTTATTGATGTCAAATCTGTTGCGATATAGCTGAGCTAATTATTTTTATACAAGAACCAGTTTCCTCTTACGACAGCAAGAAAATGTTTACCAAAATACTTTTTTAGTGAAGAGATTTCACTGAATCACTTTCATGTTTATAATTAATACTCTAATTTGAATCACATATAAATAAATTTTTCTAAGCACTAAGGGCCCTACTGTCAAGTTTCTCCAGCTAAGTCCCAGCTATCATTTTTATAGCAGCTCTCTTTTAATGTGCAGCAAAATTGCCCATAGTTTTCCTTTAAAATTGTTAGAGTGTCCAGGCCGGGCGCGGTGGCTCACGCCTGTAATCCCAGCACTTTGGGAGACTGAGGCAGGCGGATCACAAGGTCAGGAGATTGGGATCGTCCTGGCTAACACGGTGAAACCCCGTCTCTACTAAAAATACAAAAAAAATTGCCAGGCGTGGTGGTGGGCCCCTGTAGTCCCAGCTACTAGGGAGGCTGAGGCAGGAGAATGGTGCGAACCCGGGAGGCGCAGCTTGCAGTGAGCCAAGATCGTGCCACTGCACTCCAGCCTGGGCGACAGAGCGAGACTCCGTCTCAAATAAATAAATAAATAAATAAATAAATAAATAAATAAATATAAAAAAGAGTGTCCAACTTTGGACAAAAACCCAAAATATTGTTACTTTTATGAACCTTCCCTTCATTACTAAAATTAAAAATGAATTAACCTATTTTACCATTTTGAAATAATTTTACAATTAAGAAACAAAAAAAATTCAGTTCAGGAAATCTCACAAATAGCTTTTGCAGCAGAGCCAGTGTGTATTGCTGCAGAGCTAGTTTTCAAAGTCTGTTCCTATTTCGTTATAAAGTAATTGATGGAGATGTCATTTTCTCAAAATATGGTATTGTTCTTGAACCCTACAACACCAATAGCCAATCTCTGACTCTCAGAGGTGAGAGGTTTACCTGAATGATGCTGTGTTTTCTGACCACACAGGGGGCCACTTTATCAGTGTCACAATTTTGTCTATCCCAGACTTGCCCTCCTAACTGAAACCGAATTTATAAATGTTGTTAAAAGTTAAATATATTTTAACTGATTATTTTGCTTTCAAATACTATTATTGTGTTGCAAATGTATGTTATTAAAAATAAAATAAACAAGCCCAATGAAATTACCAAGTTTTGATACCTAGATATTTGTCCAACTGGTTTAGCTTAGATCCTCATCCAGTTGCTCAAGTGATTTTTTGCAGTAAACAAGTTTCCTGTTTCAGCAGCTCCTGATGGTTGCTTTCAACTTGCCTAGTTCTTTTTCATCTGTGATAGATTGAGCCATGTCTATGGCACACGACATAAGATTTCTCTTTTGACATCAATTTCACTTCTAAGTTAATTCTGAAACTAACCTTTCCAAGGCAGCATCAAAGTTTTTTTTCTGAGAAGGGGGGTCAGTTCAGTTGTACTGTTAATTTTTAACTTTAATATATTTACTTGCATTTAGAATTTTCTTCAAGCTTGCATGATCTATTTTTAATTGTCATTATGAGCAATTTCATCCCATTACTGTTTCTTTTTCTTGCACAAGTGATCACACCTTTAGTGTCATTTGAATTTTCAAAATAATAAAACCTCTACTTTAAATAAGCATTAACATCCTACCTGTATTGACTATGATTGCTTGTAACCCATCTGCCCATTATGGCTGAGGCAATATTCCCATTCTTCTTACTTTTGTTAATCCATATCTATCTTATGCTGTGATGTTAGATTATTCTGAGGGGAAGAAAAGAGAAGAGAGAGAAGGAGGAAGAAGAAAAGAAATAAGGAAGGAAGTGAGAAAGAGGGAAAGTGTTTCCCCATTCGAGGTAGTATTATATCTAAAGTTCACTAATTGATTATCTAATATTTGTAAAATTACCTTCCAGATGAAGGAAATTATCTGAGTAAGATTCATGCAGGGGAAAGTCAAAGGAACTGGGATTGGTGTCCATTAGATTATTGATACCATTTACCCCATTAATATGTGAACTGACCTATCTGTACATGTGGCATTGAAATACACAGATACAGGTGGTTTGGTCCAATTTGTTGACGTGTGCCCAAAAGAATCCAGAAAGTCCCCTTATTTGTATACACATACATAAGAAGTTTCTTCTGGGAGCTGAGAAAATAACCAGCTGTCGACTGTGACTATCTCTTACCAGGGCTGAAGAATTCATTGTCAGCACTTGCAACAAGGTGTAAAACAAACAAAAGTCACGAAAAGCATCCTGTGAAAGGACAACTCTATGCCTGGGCAGACATGGGCGCGCAGCAGTGCCCGCTGCATCAGCAAGTAACTGCAATTCCTCATGCCACCCTATAGGCACCTCGAACATTCTGCTACTGAGAAAGTCTCTTAGACTTTCATTTCTAACATGTTTACTCTTATTTTCAACCAGTTATAACTTCCTAGTCTTAGGCTCACTATTGGGTTTAGTGTGTCTATTTTGAAGAATAATGTACCTGTATCAAGGACATGGATTTTATAAATACTACTAAAAATTTAAGGGCAGGGAAGAAGACACAATGAGGATTGGGTTATTTATTACCAAGCTACCAAATGTTGTCTCTGTAGGTGTCTACGTGTACCTCCTTGGCGGTTCAGATGGAGCTCAGTACGGTCAAGGGAATATCAGTGCACAAGTGACTAAGCCTGAGAGCTGTACTACCCTGTCAATGCTATGTAAAGAAAGTTGGCAGCCAGCTAATGGCGATGCCAAAATAATAATTTAAAATTATTCAATGTCTGAGAAACTCTCAGTGAAAACCTCTAGGAGCAAAGATAAATCGTAAAATGTCATGAGACATGAGGTATGTGGGGATGTCATCTTGCTCAAAAACACTGCTTCTTATCCTCTTCAGTGTGTCACCCTTGGTCTCTAGGGAGGGTTGAGACACTTGCCTCTTAGTTTGGTACCTCTCTATGTAGGACTAACAATAAATTTCTACCAGGAGGTCTGGTGAGATTTGAGGCCTTGGTAAATGATGGGAAACGTGAGCCTGTCCCTCAAAAGTTGAATAACCACATTCCACTCAGGCTCCAATAGATTTGTCCTTGGAATAAAAAGGTTTAGCTTGTCAACTTGTTTTCCTAGTTTGAGGCTCATTAGGTAAACAAATGTACAGTATATTGGAGAGGGTGTAAAGATGGGGTTACACTGGAATGGAAAAACTTCAGGAGCATGGGTGATATTGTATGTGCACCAAGTTCTTATAGCTGGCACAGTGCATGCTATGACTCATGCTGGGCTGCCAACATGTGTTTGTTTTATTAAATTAAACTAATAGCAGATAACCTGTCAGAGAGTTCCCAGATGGACAGCAATAGTGAAGAAAGAAATCATTAAAATGATTAGTCACTGGCCCTAGAAATAGAACATTATTGAGATAAAGTAAAAGAGATCTGGACCATAAGACAAAAAATTGGCTCATGGCTCAGTTTTGATTACATTGAAACCCATCTCTAGAGAAACACAAAGTAATAGGAGGAAAAATAGGGAATCAAAAGCTGACCCATGAGGCAGGTATTTACGTGCGAATGGCTTATTTGGGGGAATAATCACAGGTAGCAAAGATAAAGGAATTTAAAAAATGGCACAGGGGCAGAAAGGGAGCCCATATAGAGTATGGTAATGGGCAGAGTGTCTCTGTGGACCACAGGGTCTCAATCTCACAATGCTTACAGAGTCCATCATAGAAATGTTCCACCTATGGGTGAGAAAGTTAACATATTCATCCACCAACTCCCATCTGGCACTTGTTTGTAACATCTCTAGAGTTCATGAACTGCTGTGCATTTTCTGTTTGCCCCACATATGAAGCAAACAGAATTCAATGGTCAGAGAGAACTCAGAAGAAAATCCAAGGTACTTGCAGGAGAAAAGGAAATGTGAAGACTGGAGATACCAACAAGGTACAGACAGTGTCTGCTACAGAAGCTCAGGACAACTTTCTAGTCTTGATTCTGTGACTAGAGAGTTGTGAGACCTTGACCAAGTCACACCTCCATTTCGAGGCACAGCTCCCCACTAATGAAATGGGAGAAATTTATTCCAGCCTGTCACAGCTCATGGTGGCCAAATCCATAAAGTGAGATAGAGCATCTGTATTCAACAAAGGGCAATTACCATTTTTGTTTTCTGAGCCTTAGAAAACAGTGATGAATTTTCTTAGGTAAAAACCTAATTAAATAAAAACTAAGATGAAGCTCACAGTTAAAAAGTGGGAAATATACAGCAAAAAGGCCAATGAATGTGTCAAAAGATGTGAAAAAAAAATAGATGGTTAGAAGACTCATTAAGTTTTGGCATCATATGTCAAAAAGTAACATATCTATTAAGAGAGAGGAAAGAAGGGGAGAGGGGAAAATATTGAGGGAAGAATTGTTGAGATGGTTAAGAGATGGTTAAAGATTCTTAATCTTTACTCAGGGCATATTTCTTGGTGAGCAGCCCTTTTCCACTTCTGCTCATTCTCAAGGTGGTTTATCACTTCATAGCTCCATGAATTCATTGCACAGGCCCATTGAATCAAAAAACTATTTCTCACTTAAGTTCCCTACAGAAAAATCCCACAGCCACTGCAGTTTGGAAAGCAAAGGATTTAAATTATTTTTTCAAAAAGTGAGAATGAAAATAGTCCCATTGCACCCAGAAACCCACCACGAATGTTGAGACAAGGCTACCTAAAAAGATTACCAGGGAGAGTAAAATGTGAGAGACGTGATTCCCCTTCCAGTAAATGCTTCCCTGGGAAAGGCGTTTGTTAACTCCTACTGAAAAATAGGCCCGCTGTCCAAGTCAGCAGTGAATTACAGAAGAAATGGTGCAAAACTTCACAGCCTGGAGAGAAAACCCCAGTTGCACTGAAGTGGAGCTGTGAAGTGATTCCCATATTTCAATGAGAATTATTTTATCTTTTTGCTAAGTCACTGAAATAAACAATCACATCTCTAAACTGTGAAAAACAGGAAGAAATACTGGGAAGATTTATAATACACGTTTCTACTCCCTGTAGAAAAATGAAGATAGTAAACATAAGTGCATTTCTGTAACATCTAAAATTAACAAAATAGTGTCAGTATGTTGTAGATAAAAAGCTAATGTTCAAATAGATTTAAGTGACTTCCCTATGGCCACAAAGCTGAGAAATGGTGATGTTGAAATGGGAACCCTAGTCTTCTGAACTTTGATCCATGCTTTTAAATCCCAGTCATAGCTATAAGAGAAATACCTTGGAATCCAATTGTGTCATCATAATCCTGGATATGCTTATTTTTTCATCTGTATTATTTATTGGAGTTTTACAAATGATTTTCCCATTTCTGTAATAAAAGTCAAAACATATTTGCTATAGTTTTATGTGTGTATTATTTTATAACATGCCATTCTCCCGCTTAAGGATTTGGTTTCAGATCCAGATTTTGATATTCATTACCTCTAAGGAACCCTGTGTCATTTCTCACATGTAAGTTATGAATAACAACATTTGCTTTAGGATTATATTGTGTCTCTAGGTCCTGGTGAGTAGTGTGTGTTCAATAAATGGCAGATGTTATATTTGTTTTTATCCCAAAGCATGTGAATATACACTTTGTGCACATAAACAAAGGTTAATTAAACAGAATTACACTTATGCAAAATGAAAAACTAGAAGAAGGAGACGAGGAGGGTGCCAAGAAACAGCAGTAACAAGAAACACAATTAGCAAATCATTTTTTTTTTCCAATCATGTGCAAGCCAGAAAAAAAGAAATAACTATGTGGTTCTCATCAACTGGGTTAGGACCTCTTCTCTAGCAACCTGTATTTCTGTTTTTATAACACTCACTTCATTTGATATATTTTTTTCTTTTCGGTAATTTATTTAGTACTGTAAGCTCTATGAAGTCAAGCACTTTTTCCTTCCTGTATATGTAGCAGATAGAATAGAGTTGGGTACAGAGGACTCTCATCATATGTTGACAGCTCAAGTCTTTACTCCTCCCTCTCAAATAGCCCCATGATTTGATTTTGGCAAATAATCCCTCTCTCCTTGCGTGATGTCTCAGTGGGAAAGTAAATCTATGTGCCAACATTTCACTCTGTGGGTCCAAGTGATCAAATGCTTCTCTCTGGCTACAGTGGGGGCAAGCCTAATGCCTAAATTCAGCAAACCAAATACTCTCTCTTGGAAGTTTGAATTCTGAGTAAATGTCCACAGTACAAAATAAACATTAGAATGTATTTATTTCACTTTCAGTGTCCTGATCAAACTATTGACTGCTATGCTATCATTGTTGTTGATTCTCCTCCTAAACCCCCACATAGGCATTTGTTTCTGCCTCTGATAAGGTCTGCATACACTCAATCTGCCATTCCAGTATACCCAGTAAAAGCTGCCAATGCCAAGATGGAGTCATTTACATTAGAATGAAATCAAATGAGATATGTAAGGTGATATGGTATGGTTGTGTCCCCACTCAAAATCCCATCTTGAATTGTAATTCTAATTGTAATCCCACGTGTTGGGGGAGGGACCTTGTGGGCGGTGATTAGATCATGGTGGTGGTTCCCCTTTGCTGTTCTCATGATAGTGAGTGAGTTCTCATGAGATCTGATGGTTTTATGAGGTTTTTCCCCCACCTTTGTGAAAAAGGACAGGTTTGCTTCCCCTTCCGCCAGGATTGTGAGTTTCCTGAGGCCTCCCAGCCATGCGGAACTGTAAGTCAATTAAGCCTCTTTCCTTTACAAATGACCCCATCTTGGGCATGTTTTTATAGCAGTGTAAGAACACACTAATACAGGAGGTCATGAAGGAGATAATCTCATGCACACATATCTGAGGTAAGCACTATCACAAGGACTGACTAAACACCCACAATAAATTTGTGCACTCCTTGCAAGCCCTGCTCATTCGGCATGAATGTCTGACACAGGACTCATCACAAACAATTCCTCAAGACTGTAGCATTACAGATAAATTGCCCTCACAAGAACACCCTGCCTAGCAAACAGCTCTTTCCACCAATGAGTTAACACCAGCTTCTGCAACAGGCCCCTGTGACCAATGATTTTTTTTTTTTTCACAACAGCTTATGTAGACTTCTTTTTGCCTTTAAAAGTTTCCCTTTTTCCAAGCATCTCCAGATTTGACTGTGATTAATCTTAGCATGTGTATCATGGATTAGAAACCCATGGTTATTCCTGAATAAGTTTATTTCCTTAGAGAGCCATTCCTTCTCTTGATTTTTTAGTAGGTTGATCTAATTTGGTGTCATAAGTGGGAACTGAAGCAAGATGCCACTTCCTTTCACCTTTGGAAGGAACTGGTAACTCTTGGAATTGAGAGCTACCAATTCTTAGGACAATTCTCACAAAGGACTCATGGAGCCTTTTGTGTTCTTTCCTTCCATGGCTTGCCTTTCCTGCAAGTCTTCATTGACAAAATAGTCACTTATGTCAAACCCCAAACAAAGTGAAGCTGAGAGGTCATAAAAAAGAGGATAGGATCTCATCATATACATGTGTTCAAGATAAGTACCATCAAAAGGACTTTCTAAACCACCCCCCCCAAGAAAAAAATCTGCATGACCTACAAGTCCTGCTCATCTTACTTGTCCTACTCATGTCCATAAAAGGATTGTCATGAAAATTCCTCAAGACTACATTTCAGGTAAGCTGTCCTCACAAAAACATTTGCTAAGGACTGTTTCCACCAATGAGTTAACATCAACTTGTACAACAGACCCCAGAACCAATAATATTTTGTTTCAAAACTTACACAGGCTTCTGTTTTTGCCTTTTAAAAGCCTTCCTTACACAACCTCTCCAAATATGCCTATGATTTGTCATAACATACATATTCCAGATTATAATCCTCTACTTATTCCCAAATAAATTCATGTCTTTAAAGAGCCAGTCTCTCTGTTGTTATTTTACATTAAAAATTCCATTTGCTTAAGTGGGCCAGATTTGGTTTCTATTGCTTGCAAATGATAAATCCAAAGCAAGAAGACATGTTTTAGTTACATTGAATGTATAAACATCACGCATCAGTTTAGAAGAAGATAATTTTTTACCTCGCTCAAATTCTGCAAGAATTTTACTCTGAGCTTGTGTATATAATAGATAAGCATCATCACAATCACTTGGTGGTAGATGGTGGAAGTTTTTCTACATACTTATTTTTCTATATACTTATATCAAAGCCTCAATAAAATGAGTCAGAACTCGTTGGGGTATTTTTTGAAGAAGTTATGTTAATAAACTATAGACTAATCAGTTTGGTAACAACTGGCCTATTTCAAGCAGTGAGCTAGAAGACACTATAGGACTGTTTATAATGATAATTTACTCTGATGAATTTTCAAAAGTTTAATCATGCTTTTAATTATATTGGATACAGTCAGTATAGGGCTAAAATCAAATACTTAGAATATACTCAGTATAAATAAAATATTATTTATTCATTTTATCTATTTTCTTAGGCATCTATTTTCTTAGTGTGCACTCTCACATTTAAATTTTAAACTATAGCTCAACTTATGGCTATAGTTTGAATCTCTCAAAAAAGGGAAAATGGAGAACATTATGCTTAGCCTGTTCTTTTCAAAATTCCACCAATTATGCTGTTTGGCAAACAATGTTTAATATTTTGAAAAGGTACAGAGTACAGAAAATACCACACTTTTCCAGATAGAATATTATTTTAAGACAAGCCAAAACCTCATTGCTTCAACCAAAGATAAAGACAATGGTTTCAGGATAAACTTATGTTGTAATCTGTATGAATTTAAAATACAGAATAAAATAGAATGTCTTCAATATAATGAGTGTATATATTTTGAGGAATATGCAAATCAAAGCAAAGCATCACTTTAGTATTAACCATAGGGCTACAACACAGCCTTGCTGAAAATTTTAAAGTATTTAATGCTCAGGGGAAACATTTTGATAACTTTTAATCAAACCATAATTTTTGAAAAAGAACACCAGATTAATAACTAGGATATTCTGGTTCCAGTCTAGGATTTCTCATGTATTATCCATATGACTGTGGGCCTCAGATGTCTCATCTCCAAAATGGGAATGTTGTGCTTACTGATTTCAAGCTTTCTTACATCTTTAATGTTCGTAGAGATGTATAAAATACGCCAGAGGCTACACAAGACCACATTGCTTCTGAAAGTTTAGTTTCATGAACTTTATTGAAACATGCAGTGGGATCAACACAGTAATAAGCTATAGATATACTAAGTAGTTCTTAGGAAGATTGCACAATTCAGAAAAAATGCTGCCAAGTAACAATTGTGGTAGAGAGTGTCCAACTGCAGACATAGAGGTTAGGATGTGTGTAGCACTGAAGAAGTTTGCTTACCTAGGCTAGATGCTTAAAGAGTGATTACTGGAAGAGATAATTCCTGCAGTGAGGTTTAAAGGATGAAATATTAATAAGATGAAGAGAAGGAACTGGAGCACACCAAGCAGAAGAAACAGCTTGAGAAATATGCAAAGTGTGAAAAAACATGCTGTGTATAGGAAATGAGAAGTAGCCCAGCACTTCAGAATGTAACATGCAAGGCTAAAGGTGGTGAAAAATTATGCAGCTGAGAGGTAGGTGGCTTTAGAGAAATGTAATATTTTCTATTAATAAGGCAATGGGAAGAAATTAGAGGAATTTAAACATGACAGTAAAATGGTTGATCTGTGTTTTAGATGAACTCTATTGCCCATGTAGAGAATAAAGTTGAGGATGCTTGGACTAGAAGTAGAAAGACTGTATACAGGGCCAACTGACAAATGCTGAACCAGGAAATAAGTAGTGAGGTCAGTTTCTAAAGGTTAGAGAGAAGCTCTTACAAGATATGTACCATCAGCCATCTGAACAGAATTAATAAATACATGGGGATAGATGGGAACTCCTAAATGAAGTAATCAGCGCTATGAACCAAGAGCAGAACACCAAAAACTGAGTGGTGGATGGAAGAAATGGTGCCCAAACTAAAGGTCTTGAAAGAAATAGTCAGAGCTCTAAAGTTCTTTCTTCTGCTTGTTCAATTATATTGCTGAGACTTTCTGGAACATTTTGCATCTCTCTAAGTGCATCCATTATTTCCTGAAGTTGTGACTGTTTTTTTATTTATGCTAATTCACTTAAGACTTCTCCCCTCATTTCTTGTATCATTTTATTTTTATTTTCTTAAATTGGATTTCAGCTTTCTCTGGTGTCTCCTCGATTAGCTTAATAATCGACCTTCTGAATTCTTTTTCAGGCAAATAAGGGATTTCTTCTTGGTTTTGATCCATTGCTGGTGAGCTAGTGTGATTTTTGGGGGGTGTTAAAGAACCTTGTTTTGTCATATTACCATAATTGTTTTTCTGGTTCCTTCTCATTTGGGTAGCCTATGTTAGAGGGAAGATCTGGGGCTCAAGGCTGCTGCTCAGACTTTTTTTTTTTTTTCCACGAGGTGTTGTCTTGATGTAATAATCTCCCCCTTTTCCTAGGGATGTGGCTTTCTGAGAGCCGAGCTGTAGTTATTGCTATTTCTTTTCTGGATCTAGCCACCCAGCAGGGGTACCAGGCTCTGGGAGAGAGCAGTGTCATAGATCCAGAAGGTAAAGGTTCCAAAAAAGTAGAAGTGGCAAATAGTGTGAAATTCAGTCAGACTGACAGCTCAAATATGTTGTTTATTTAGACTTGGATGTAGAAATAATAATTGGTGTCAGAGAAAGAGCTGTTGCAGGAACAAGGTAGAATAGAATACAGATGCATCTGATTATAAAAGTAAATGAGCACAAAAAGGAGGAAATTGTAACTTGACACAAATAAAATGATAAATTTTGATCCTGTGGACATTGTTAAAAATAAAAAAGAAGAAACAAAAAAGAAAGGTGACAATTATTGAAGATAGGCAAAGACTACCCAACATATGAATAGCAGCAGTTCCTGAGAAAGAAAACCAAGGAAATGAAGTAATGACAACAAAAATATTAAACATGCTATCATTGAAGAAAACCTCCCTAAAATCATGAAAGTTTTGCAATTACATTGAAGGAGTATACCGTTGAGCCATGTTGGAGTACTATGTATCAGAGTAGCCCTTCTAGAAAAAAATTGGGGAGAAAAATAAAGTAGCTGTTTTCAGATATTAGACAGTAGGTGATACAGGCATGTGACCCCTAATTAGGGAAATCAGTGAAGCTAGCTGTAAATCACCCTGGGTTTCTTCTGGGAGGCACCTTCTGAACTGTGATGTAAGAAGGAGAACTCCAACAAGAGAAGAATGGTTTTGCTGAATTGAAGAACCAAGATATTAGATTTCAGTGAAGTCTGAAGTGCATATAATTTTTAGGGCAGGGTACATGAGAGAAAAAGAAAAATTCAAGGGAAGATTTCTAAAAACTAGCATGGGACTCTCCTTGAGTTTTTGGCTGACTACTAAGCTTAGTTTGTTCAGATTCCAGGGGACAAGGAAAAGGACAACCATCAGGGAAATAACAGCTGCTGATAACTTACTGGTTACTGAGGTGAACGAAACTGGAGCTAACATTGAACTAGGAGATGTTCAACTTTCAGTCTACCAAAATAGAAAGGCAAGCCGAATACCAGGAACATTCATTATAAACCTCAGAAAGATTACATTTTATTAACTATGGAGGTTGAAATAAACTAGCCCTATGCTAAACCACCTTTATACAGCTTAAAACCAAGTGTCAAAAGGGTCAAGTTGGTCCTCCAGTAAATTAACTGCATGAAAAAATAAACTTTAAATCTCTTTAAGGGAACACAACAGTATCTAGACACTCACAAGCAAAACTTTCACAACATCAAATGCCAAATCTGAAATTGTACAATCATCTCAATAAATACAGAAAAAAAGTTTGCGCCATTGATCCATTCTTGACACAAATTTTCTGCTAAGTGGGAATAGAAGGATGCTTCCTCAGTATAATAAAGACAATAAACTAAAAATACAAAATTACAGCTAAAATCATCATTAATGATGAAAAATCAAATGCTTTCAGTAAACGATTGAGGACAAGACAAGAATTTTCTTCTGTCACTGCTTCTGTTAACATTATACTTGAGATCCTAACCAGTGCAATAAGGCCAAAAAAAAAAAGAAAATAAATAAAAGGAATTCAGATGAATTAAGTAAAAGTTTTCTCTCTTTTTTTTTTGAGATGGAGTCTCGCTCTGTTGACCAGGCTGGAGTGCAGTGGCCGGATCTGGGGTTCACACCACTCTCCAGCCTCAGCCTCCTGAGTAGCTGGGACTACAGGGGCCCGCCACCAAGCCCAGCTAGTTTTTTGTATTTTTTAGTAGAGACGGGGTTTCACCATGTTAGCCAGGATGCTCTCGATCTCCTGACCTCGTGATCCGCCCATCTCGGCCTCCTAAAGTGCTGGGATTACAGGCTTGAGCCACCACACCCGGCCTCTTTTTTTAATTTATCATGAAAGACAGATCTCAACATGAGTTGGGAAATAACCAAGAAGAACCCACACCAGGACACAGTCTACCAAATTTGCTGGATTACAAAAAATTATTAAATTTTAAACAGGGAAGAAAAATCCCTTAGCATCTAGAAGATGTGAGAAATGTCAAATTATTGTATTTAAGAATGTACATTTGTATGGTATAACTACGTGGTAGTTGTCTTCCTGTGACTTATTTTACTTTGCATAATGTTCTCCGGATCCATCCATGGTGCTGCACATGACCAAATTTCCTTCTTTTTAAGGGATGAATAGTATTCTATTGTATTTATATAACACATTTTATTTATCCATATGTCTGTTTATGGACATTTAGGCTGATTCCATAACTTGAGATGTTTTATATTGTGAACCCATTCTATTTGGTCTATCTTCTCTAAACCATAATATATGATGTTTCTAACACCTTCTTTCAATGTTGACAAATTTTGAGTATCTGACTTGCAATTAGAATGTTAGGTATAAAGATGTAAAAATTAGTAAATACGGCGTTTGTCAAAAGAGCTCACTATATAACAATGAAGGCAAACTATTGGACAAATAATCCAATTCGTATGGCAGAATAAGTTTGATATATTTAACTCCATAATTTGTAAAATACACAAAATTGCATAAATAAAAAAGGCAGATGACCACCTGAAAAACATTACTTGTAATCTTATTACAAAGATTAATTTTCTTGGCTGGGCATGGTGGCTCCTAGTGCTTTGGGAGGCCAAGGCAGGGTTTCTTGAGTACAGGAGAGCAAGACCAGCCTGGGCAACATAGTGAGACCCTTTCTTTTAAAAAAAATTTTAAAATTAGCTGGGCATGGTGCTGCATGCCCGTAGCCTTAGCTACTGCAAAGCCTTGTGGGGAGGATTAATTGAACTCAGAAGTTCAAAGTTATAATGACCTATGATCCAGCCTAGGTAACAGAGTGAGACCCTGTCTCAAAAAAAACATTGATTGATTTTCTTAATGTATAAAGAGGTCTTTCAAATCAATAAGAAAAAGGTCATCAATAGAAAAGTAAGCAAAGGACCTTATAGAAAATATACAAATATAACAATATAAATGAAAGAACATATGAAATATGATTGTCGTTGGTCATATAGTCATCAAAATTTAAGCAATACAGTATGTGAAGTGCAATCTGGCAGTGCCAATAGCAACTGTGTGTTTGGGGACATCTCGGAAAGTTTCCACCGATTAAATGATATTTGAAGTGTTTGTTAAAAGACGAAGAGGAGCTCACCAGGCAAATACATTATACAAGATGAAAATAGTTTGAATATACAATGGGTTTAGAAAAGGTAACAGTGGAAGTGTTATTGGGAAACAGGGCGTGTAGGCTGGCATAGTAGGATATGCAGCTGGTAAGATTAGTTGGAGTTAAAATGGAAATGTTTTGTATGCCATGCTATGCAGATTGGGAGTGCCCCTGACAGAAGACAGGGAACTTCAAGGGATTTTGAGAGTGACTCAATCAGATGTTATACTATAAAGATAACAGTACTATGGAAAATAAACTAGATGGATATTTAGGAAATTCTCATAAAGATTGAAATGAGAAACAATGGAGGTCTAAACTTAAGAAGCGGCAGGGAGAATGGAGAGGAAGATAGAGAGGTGACCATGCAGGGTTTAGCCAGGTTTACTGTAGACTGAAAAGGGTGATGACTTTCTTAGAGCAAAATCAGTTAAATTTGAATTTTTAGTTTCCATAGTAGTGATGAAAATAGGAAGACATGGTATATTTGGATGAAAACTTGTACTGCTATACCAGCACTAATTTGGGAGACTTTTTAAAAGTATGACAAAAATAATGAATAGTCATTTTCCTTTTTAAAGGGCAGATAAAAATACATCATCACTCAGAAAGGAAAAAAATATGCTGGTCTCTTTAAGCTATGTTTTCATTTTGTTAGATTGGTGCAAAATTAATTCAATTTTGGCAAAAACCACAATCACTTTTGCACCAACCTAATAGTAGCACAGGTACAGTAGAAGCTATTAAAATACTCTTAACTTTCAGCTATAACACAGAAATTATTTGGTAAGTTCAGGAGCTCCTTGATTTCTACAGGAACAGAGCCCCCAAATAATGGCACATGATTTGAAGACCTTAGTTATCCATGAGATGAATACAGCAAGACAAAATGACATCAGAAATATTCTCAGGACTTTTAAATTAAAGGGATTAGAACACAGATCCATTAAGCATTTATTCAAGTATTCTTTCCTTTGTAAACTCTTTCTTGACGTCCTATTTTAAACTATTTTAATTGTCTTATTGATGTATTTACTAAATTCACAATTTATATTTGCCATATTCTACTTCTTATTCCAGTTATTGGCAAACATGGCCAATTGTTCTATAAAAAGATGGATATTGTAAACTAATAATTGTAAAGTGACTAAAATGTATGAAGTCTTTTTTCTGTGCCAAGCTACTGTTTTGAGTCATTTACATATATATTAATTTATTTAATACATAAGAAACCTACAAAAAGTTACTGATATCACCATCCTATTTGGAGACGAAGAAACAGGCACAGGAAAATTAAGTGCCCTGTCAAAATCACACACTAATTACAATTTGCACATAGTCTGATCCAGAGTCTATGCATTTAACAACTATTTTACGCTACCTTTTATTACCCGTAATCTCCCACCCTTGGGAGAGGGATGGTGTTACTGGTGGCAAATCTGTACAGGTCTGCATCAATCACAATTCTTACCTCTTCAGAAGAAAGAATTCAACCAAGGGGGCACAAGGCAGAGTGAGAGATTGAGGAAAGTTTTGGAGCAGGAGAGAAAGTATTAAAACGTTTTAGGGCAGGAATGAAAGGAAGTAAAGTACACTTGGAAGGTCATACTGGCAATTTGAGAGAGTCAAATGCCCTGTTTAACCTTTTACTTGGGGTTTTATACATTGGCATACTTCTGGGGTTTTGTGTCCCTTCTCCCCTATTCTTCCCTTGTGGTGGTGGTGGGCGGTCTGCATGCACAGTAGCCTACCAACACTTGGGAGGGGCCACATGCAGTGTGTTTACTGGAGTTGTGCACATACTCACTTGAGACATTCTTCCTTTAACAGTCAAATGTTCCTAGAAGGTCATATACCAGTTAAACTCCACCATTCTGTCTCTTAGTGTGCATGCATGAGCCCACTTGCTTGCCCATCTCTTGAGAACTCATTAGGAAGCTGCTGATCACCAGTTTCAGGTGTGTTTGTCTATTGGGAGACTGCATTTCCCTGGCACTGGCTGTGACCAGAGAGACAGTTAACAACCACCTGACCATCACCTGATTGTCACCGGGCATTACTGGTGTGTGTGTCAGTCAGGGAGAGCCCTCTCTTGCCCTGCCCATGCCTGGCTAGCTACCTACTGTAACAATAAATGCTTAGGAGAAAGAAACATTTAATTAATAACTTAGTAACCAGCAAATGCCAGAAACTGTGGAGTCTGTCCTATCCACAATAGGGGAACACCTGCAGGGATCAGAGAAAAAGATTACAACAGCCTGGAACCTGTAGATCTCTAGGTTTTGATCTCTCTCCTGGTTTCCTTCTGATACATATTAGGAGTTGGAATATACAAAGTGTGGAACTCATTTGCATCTGGGGAAGAAATGAAAACAGGAATAGAAAATTGTTAAGAAAAGTTGGTAAAAAGATACTATTCTCTATCAGCTTGATCATCTACCCCAAATCACAAAAATGGAAAGTGCTTTTAATTATACCAGGCTCATCACTGAAAGAGAGTGGAGCACAGATGGCCCAGGAAGGTGTATCAATCTGGTAATGTATATATAAGCAGAGCTGTAGCTAATGGGCCTTCTCCTGAGAAATTATTTTCTGGGTCTTAATGCCTTTCTTCCTTCAAAACTCAGTGAGTCCTGAGGAGTCAGAAACAAAGTGAATTAATTAACTTTCCTTCCCAAAAGCTGACTTAAGTTATTAAAATATGAAACAGAAGTTTGGAGTTGGAGGTAATCATGGAGATTATCTGGTCCAGATCCAGATCTTGGAAAGGAAATTCTAAGCAGAATGTGAAGTTCCAGGTACTGGTGACAAAGTGATTGTGGTCTTGTTATTGTATCTCTGCTCATACAATAGACATTCCTGTTAGAGGAGTTTCGTTTAAGCACAAAATCAAACCCCTAGTGTGTCTTAGTGGCTGACACTTGTGTTTCATGGCCCTCTTCTCCTTACATTTAGAAAGAAAAAGAAAAGTCATTTTGAAAACTCTTTGTGCTAGTGATATTTCGGGAGAACTAATCAAAATTTTGTTGTTTACATAATAAAGTTAAATTTCTTTTTGTGAATCAAATTTGCATGTCAATCTTTTTTCCTACTGTACTTTACAGTCTCGTAAATTATGTTAAGTCACATTTTCCCCAACACAAAATTTCTTACCACCAAGCTTTATTAGATCCCTCGCTGAATCTTTCCTCTTCTGTTTCATCTTTCAAAGCCTCACTGAAATATGTCTTCCTCTGAAGGTTTATTCCTTCTTGAGTACTTTTTTCCTCATTGAATCTTTGGTACCTCGTATTTGTAATACAACACATCATGGTCAAACATGTGTCTTGTTATAGCTGTCTGTGTTTATCAATATTTTCCTAGTCCTTTGTAGTGCCCAGCTTAATTTATGGAACATGGTATTGACCCAGTAAATGTTTGAATTATATTGAATGGACTCATTGTTGCTGGGAGACAGTGTAATATAATGGAAAGAGCACAAAGTTTGAAATTGCAATGCCTGTGTTCAAATCCCAGCTTCTTCACGTCAACTATGTGACCTGACAAAGGTTACTTAACCTTACTCAACATCAGCCTTTTTATATGTAAAATCTGGATAAAAATGTTTAACTCACAGATTCATGGTCCAGTTTAACCAAAATGATACCTGCAGAAAAGTGTTTTGTAAACTAAATCTCTGCACAAATCATTGATGTGAAAACCTCTTTGTGACTTTTGGGTTAGGTTTGATTGAGAGTATTTATTTTACAGGCAAATATAGAACTTTATGCTGTTATTTCTAACTTAACAAGCTAGCTGGGTTTGCTTCCTCAGACATAGACCCCCCGCACACCATATCACAGCTGGATAGAGCTTGCTTTCTGATTCAGTGCCTTTTTATAGTCCCTTTTCTCACAAGCCAACAAAACAGAACACACTCTTCCTACTGCTAATCAATGCCACATGTAGTACAATGAGCAATTAAGCCCTGAAAAAGGAAGAGGACATTAATAATAGAACAGTTGATTACCGAGAGATTAGAACCTGAGATTGTGTTTGCATTCTCTGTTGGAAGGTATAATTTAATTAGCCAACTTGAAAAGGTTTTTAATGTGACAGAAAGCTAAAATTCTACTTCTGCAATTTCATTGCCCTCTTTCCCTCAGAAAAGAGAGAAATAGTTTCCGAATAAAGTTTTTAAATATTCAGATCTGTTGGCACATCCAGGGATGCAGATCTTGGGCCTTATACTTTTAGAAGAGCTCTTGCTATCCCTAGTTCCTACTTTGCCTCCTTATGATAACAACAATCACCCCAGAAGTGTGCCAGTAAGATGCCAACCTTTCTACCAATTATTCCATAGGAACATGTCTGGAGATTATTTTTCCCTAATTGCCACTGCCTGTCAAGAAACTTAAACATCAGCAAAGTTCTTCCACACAAGAGCTCTTTCCTTGTGATTCTAAGCAGTTCCTGGTGCTCACTGCATGCTCCATGTAAAAACCTTGGGTGGTCTTGGCCTAAAAGTGAAGGGTAGAAACTCAGAAATTCTTTAGAATTTAGAAATTCTTACTAAAATGGTGGCAATGGCATAAGTCTCTGTTGACACATAATACAGCCTTTTCTAAGAAGGGTCACAGGGAATTTACTTGTCAGGAAGTAGAGTGCAGAACCCACCAACTGGGTTGGGGGGTAAAAACTTTCTGGAAAATTACACACATGACAGGAGGTTGACTGTGGAGTGATCAAAAATGGACCAGAGGCTGAGATCATATTCTCAGAGCTCACAGCAACTTCTTTTTTTTTTTTTTTTTTTTGAGACGGAGTCTTGCTCTGTCGCCCGGGCTGGAGTGCAGTGGCCGGATCTCAGCTCACTGCAAGCTCCACCTCCCGGGTTTACGCCATTCTCCTGCCTCAGCCTCCCGAGTAGCTGGGACTACAGGCGCCCGCCACCTCGCCCGGCTAGTTTTTTGTATTTTTTTAGTAGAGACGGGGTTTCACCGGGTTAGCCAGGAAGCAACTTCTAAAGAGATGGAAAGGAAACTGGACTTGGGTAAGATTCTAAACATTGATAGCTACTGAGTAGACAAAGAGGCTCAACACTTTGAAACTTTGGCTTGTGATGAATCTCATTTTAGGGAAAATTGCATATGAGATGAGGAACAAAGACAAGTTTGTCCAAGGCACCCCCTTCAAGGTATTTCCTTGCCTGAGTGTGAAGACGTCCCATCTCTCAGGAAGCTTACTTGGGGGAGGGGAAGGGGAAGGAGGAGTTGTCAGGAGATCTCAAGCTCACCATGAAGGTTTATAAAGAAACCTCAGAGGGTTCAATTTAGTTGGCCTTACCTACCTAAATTGATAAGAAAACACCTCTGAGATGATCTAACTGTAACCAGAACGCTCCAACAGCCCAACTCTAAGAACGTAAGGAGAATAGACTTGTGAACCAGGGTGGCAGTGGTGGCTTGCTTGCCAAAGTACAGAACACCCAGTTAAATTTGGGTCTCAGATAAATAATACTTTTTCAGATAAGTCTCAAGTATTGCAAGGGGCATACTTATTCTAGAAAAATAAAAGAGTTGTTTACCTGAAATTCAAATTTAACAGAGAATCCTGTATTTTCATTTAGGAAATCAGATTACATTTGCTGAGGGAATTCTCCTGTCCCAGAAGGTTGAAAACTCTTGTTCTAGGTTCTCCAGTAATACCTGAGATAGGTTTCTTTGCCCTGTTGTTATTCGGATCCTTTGAATTCAGACTGCCTGGTTTTGGAATCCTGAATTCTCCAATACAGCAGGTAACCTTGGCAAATTAACTTCTCTGTGCTTCAGTTTCTCCATTTACAGAATGGGGATCATAATAACTGAAACTGTCTCATTCTGTTGTGAAAATTAAATGAACAAATACACGTAATGCCCTTTGAACAGTGCTTGTAACATAGAAAGCACTCAGTAAATACTTGTTGGAAAAAAATGTAATCACTTATTATTATTTCAGTAGTTCAGCAATCTTAGGACCATGAGTTATTTTGCTGGGTGGCAACCAAGAGCAGTAAGCAAGTAAGAGAACCTTGGCACAGAAGTTCTTCAGTGTTCCTACACTAGGAAACTGACTTCCACAACTCCAATTATGTCAGCCTACCAACACAAAAACTTAAAAGAACAAACTAAGCCATGGCCTCATGAACAGACATCATACTCATTCTAGGAAGGAATCTGGTGTTTCTGTTAAGGCAACAGCCACTTCTGGTGCGGAAGCAACCTCGAACCTGTATGAGATAATAGAAACTGGGAACATAGCTGAGAGGAGATGGCACTGGGTAGAGAATAGGGTAGTCTAGATGTTTGCTTGATGATACCACTTGCTAGCCAATCATAACCATTAAAACTCTTTTCTTCTGTCTTCGAATTAAATGTAGGCAGATGATTCAGTGATTTCAGCTCAGGCAGGCACCAGAACTTTCCTTTCTCTCCATGCCAGGTGAGAGTTTCAACTTGTTTTCCTTGTGTCTTCCGAGCTGCTTTCACTGCAAATCACTTCTAAAGCCTGGCAGGATAGTCTTTCACATTTTCTCTAGTCTCCTGGTCTGATGTTATTACTGAAGATAAGTACATATGGTCTTTGTGATTTAAAGAATTTTAAATTTACTCTCAAGAGGAGGCTGAGCAACAGAGGCCTGTCACAGCAACATGGTGGAATGATTTGAACACTGGAACCGACAGCTGCAATCTGGATCTGTTGTCTGGCCCCATCAACAACCCATGACATGCCATTGGGCTGCCTGGTTAACCAGCCTGGGCCACATTTCCCACAAGCGTGAAAGGGGGATAATTATATTCCCTGCTCTGCCTACCACATAGGGTTGTTATAAAAGTCTCAAGAAATAATATATGTGAAAGAATTGTGTAAACCATTAAAAACACCAAGAAGTTGTTGTTTTTATTGCTATTAACTCTCACAGCCTGTGAGAGACTGAAAACTTGTGTGACAGACATTGCCATATGCTTGTACACACTAGATTTGGGACATTTATTCATTGCAAAAGGAACATTCAAATTAAAATTTTAAATTCAAGAGTAAGCCATGCCGTGTCTGAATCAAATATTTTTATATCTGTGGCCTGAGTGCAATCCAGCCTGTCACCCTTGATAGAATGCTACCTCAGATAAGTGAGTCTGCATGACTCATACTGAGTTCTGAGTTTTATAAAACTATAGAATGTCTCTTAGTACAACTTCCAATCAATCTACCAAGATGATATTTTAGTTTCATGTGGCTAGGATGATATCCCCCAATTGACCTCAGCATTCTCAGGATGCTAGAAATACAAGCAGAACTAGATAAAAAATTTTAATTGAAAGACAAGGTTTAACTTTAACTCAATGGTTATTTTTCCAGGGTTACAAAACCTAACTGTCCTTCTTCCCCATAGTGCTAGCTTAGCTGACTTTGAGTTTGTTTCATGCCTACCCCCCTGCCATGACTACATCTCAGGGACAGCACTGCTGTCTCTACTCTGCCCTTCTGGGTCTCTTCTACCAACAGCAGCCATTGGCTACATGCAGTCTTTTCTGTCTCTTTGCAAAAATAGGTAATTTACAGAATACTTTTCTTGCTGACAGAATGGGAGGTGACTAAGTTTTCTTTTCCTTCGTCAATTATCTTCTCTTCTCTTTGGCTAGTCTTGTATCTCCTGGAGGAGCACTTTCTCCTCTATCACTTGAAATTTTATCTGGCACTTTTCTATACTGTAGCCATGGAAAGAAAGAGAGAGGGGAGGAGGAGGAGGAAGAAGAAGAAGAAAAAGAAGGAAGGAAAAAAGGAAGAAAGGGAAGGGATGGAAAGAAGGAAGGAAGGAGGCAAGGATGGGAGGAGGGAAGGAGAGATGGAAGGAAGGGAGGGAGGGAGGGAAGGAGGGGAAGGCTTGACTCTAGGCATATTTCGACATTCTTTTGGGCCCATGTTTTAAAGCTATCGACATAGGTACCTGGTCCATTCTGGTACTACATGGGCAAAATAATTCTCTGTAATACTTACTAGTTTTACAGGATTGCTGAAATGAAATTTTGAAAGCAATTAGCTTAAAATTACTCTAGTCATGCAACTACCCCTACACTAAATATATGTCTCCCATGGCTTTATAAAGGAACCATTTGCCAAAATAAGTGACACACTCAGAAAGTAGGTTGCTTTCCACTCAGGTGTGTAAGGTGCAGATGCAGTTATAGATATGAAGCAATCTTTTGTGAGATGGGTTAGCTTGAAGCTTCATTCTGGGATATAATCCTAGTCTTGATCTAGCTATTGTAATGCAAATGAAATCCTACTACTTTTCCTTATGGGTTGAAAACTCTTTTTGAATCACCTTGGACAGGAATCTGGCATGGAAGCTCAAAGAACGCAGTCTTCCTATTATTTGCATCTGCTTCTATATACAATTATGCCCACTGATTTGTCACCCCAAGGTACTGGGAAACGGAAGCAGGGCAGAGGCAATAGAAAGACCCTGTCTGAGTAATCAGTGACTTGGTTTGTGCAGGAGCTTTAGTAGGCATCATTCAAAATGCGAACATGGGGTCATGAAGTGAAGTTTGAACCAGGAAGTGAGCAGAGAAAGCTAAATCAAAGAATGCTGTATTAAAGTTCATGGGCAAAATCCCTAGATAACATCACAAATTTGAGTTTGTGGAAATCAAAATCTCAAGTCATTACACAGATAAATGGAGATTAAACATTTCAGAGTTTTTAGAGCAAATGACCATGTTCTCCATCTTCCTATTGACAATTGTTCTGTATATTGAGTATTTTGAAAAATGATGACTTTCCCATAGGAAGCACATACATCAAAATGAAAAATAAGTGCACACGTGTGTGCACACATAGTCACACATACACAAAAAACAAGCAAATATGGTTCATTATTCCAGGAAAAGAGCTCCTCAGATAGAGGTGTTCCAAAACAAAGCAAAACAAACAAATGAACAACTCTGAACTTATTTTGAAAGGAGGTGTCTTTACCATAGTCCTTGTTTTCAGCACCTCACACTCATCTCTTTTTAGTTCATTTTCTGAGAATTCAGGACTAAGTAAGATTCTCACCTAGGCATATGGACTGTTGTTGGTTTTTTTGTTGTTGTTGTTATTTTGAGTTATTTAAGTTATTTTTTGTTATTTCGAGTTACTTAAGTTGGATTTTTTTGTTATTTGTATCGTAGGTGGGTGGGGAGTGAGATTTCTGACAGGAATAATTAGAAATATATTCTTCAATGGATAAAATCTCATTTTGGTTTCTACTAAAACAGTTCCACTTGCTAATAGCAGGAAGCATATTCCTGCTTTTCACAGAACCACTCAAAATAGGTCTTTGCTAATCTTAAAGGTTTCTCCTCCCCTTTCCTGCTAAAAAGCACAATAATCACCAGTGGAAGATATTATAATACCTTATGTAACTCATGACTCTTGTTTTGTTTTTGGTTTGCTTTTGTTTTACACGTAGTTAAGTCAAACAAATTCCCAAAGAAGCCCAAATTTTCCTATCAGACTAATACCTATCTTAACTTGTAAGTTAGTATCTCTTTGTAAACATCATAGCACTTACCTGTTTCCAGCCATTGAACTAGAATGGAGGAAGGGGTGAGTTAATTGCTATAATTGCATTATAATGGTACTTTTTTTCTATTTGACATGTACCATTTCCTTATGTCTAATTCTTAATTATTTTTCAGGAACTAACACAATTGGCACATTTTTAAAATAAAATGTGATTTATTAAGCCTGCATGTGAGGAGCATGCTAAGTGCCAAGATAGCAGGCAGAATGTCACAAGACACTGATAAGTCTTCCAAAGATTGGAAAATATTGCTCAAGAGAAATACTGTTAGAGAATAAGGTCACAGTGGCAGGCTGACTTCTCTATTGATAATGTCTTTAGTTGACAGGATGGTAAAAGGTGGCTGAAATTGAGAGGATTGTGAGAGAATGCAATAAGATAATGTTTGCTCCTAGCTTTTATCAGCTTTGCTCAAGAAGATATTCTTTAGTGCCAAGCCATCATTCGATGTGCTAGCATTATTGGTGTCTCATCTTTGTATTAATCCAGAGAACTGTAACGTGCAATGGCAACTTGAAAATTCAATCCAGTACATATTTCAATGACATCTTGCCTTTCTATTTATGTTGCTCAACTATGCTTGAAGAAACTCTTCATTAAGGAACTTCACAAAGATTGACTCCCAAAAGAAGTTGCCTTTCAGGCAGTGCCACTTCCCTGTCACAATTCACTGTCCACCTTGGTAGAACACTTGCAGTTGCTTCAGTGGGTCAGACACACCTGGACTACTTTCTAAGGAAGTGACAATTTGTCTTGCTTTGTTCAGAGATAAATAAAACCTCCTCTAAATAGATTCACAAGAAAAAGATGAGGAATTAGTAAAACAGCACTAGGCTTTTTGGTTTAGTTTAATTGCATTTATTTCTCAGAAGAAGCTAAACTCTAGATGGAAGTCTTATTATGAATGTCCTTTATTATTGTTATTTTTATTTTAATGAGCTGTTCAGCAACGCAGTCAGGATAGACATTTTCAAAAGTCTGAGCTAGCAGGGTGTTGTGGCTCATGTCTATAATTCCAGTTATTGTGAAGGCTGAGGTGGGAGGATTGCCTGAGTTCGGGGATTTCAGAACAATTTGGGCAGCATAGCAATATGCTGTCTCTAATATAAAAATGAATAAATAAATAAATAAATAACAATTGTCTTTTAAAAAATTGCTGAGCTGATTTTTTGCTTGGTTATGAATGGGAAACAAAAGTTCACACCTACCAATGTGACTTACATAGAAGGCTCCCCTCCTTGCCAAGAGTGACCCTCTTTCGTCAGCTCCACCGTCTCACAATAGTATTCTGGAGTCACAAATCTGCTTTCTCAACTCTCCCTTCTCTGTCTTTTTTCTCACTGAGATATGAAGATTAAAGTTTGATCTGTTATTTGTGTTTAAAAACTGCTATCCAGTTCACATAGAAGCAGATAAAGGGGTCTCACTGCTTTTCTGGACCATTCTACACAGTATCATGCTTCTTAAGATTTGGATGTGGCTCATTTCATAGCACAATGAAACTCAGACACTCTCAGGAGGCTTGCACCATTGTTGGCAAATGAAGTCAAGCCCAGAAATATGAGAAGTGTCTGAATTTTCTTTTAGGGAAAAGAGTATTGAGTGGGAACCAGATTTTCTGAGGCATAACTTCAGCTCTAGGATTAATACGCTCTCTCTTCAGGAGTTAGGGCTCCCCATTTCTCTAAAATGAAGAGGCTAGATTAGATTATTTCTAACAGCTCTTCCAGGCTTAAAAATGATTTCTAGTTGTAATATATTTGGGATAAGTTCACAACTTGGTCATTTCTGTCAAATGACAGGATCTGACAAATAAGATGCTCACAATAAATATTCATCAGAAGAATAGATGTGTGGATGGATGAATGCATGGATGGATGGATAGATGGATGGATAGCTAAACAATTTAAGTGCTTATTGTTAGTATTAATTACCTCATTAGTAACCTATGGCCTATTGGCTTAAAATATCATGCCAGTCTGGAAAATTGTTTTCATTCCTTGTTCTTTGTAAGCTCTTCCAGGGGTTAAAACTTTACAGAGAACTGTGATGGTTAACTTTTTGTGTCAACTTGACTAATTTGTGGTGCTCACTTGTTTGGTCAAACACCTGTCTAGATACTGCTGTGAAGGTATTTTTTGTTTAGATGTGATTAACATTTAAATCAGTAGGTTTTGATGAAAGCAGATCATCCTCCATAATGTGAGTGTCCCTAATCTAATCAATATGAAACAGCCAAGTATAAAGGGATCCCTGGAGAAACTCCAACCGGCCTGCACACCGGGAGAATGGGGTGGAGCCTCAGAAGTTCACTCCCTTTGCAAGGGGGAGGATCCTGGCCTTTCCTGTTCTGGGGTGGAACCTGGGATTCAATCCATCAGGTGAGAAGTCCACGAGCAGGATTCTGGCTATGCTGAGAGTCCCTGTTTCCCTATTTTTTCCTTTTCCTCCAATAAACCCTACCCTTCTCACCCTTCAAAGTGCCTGCAAGCCTAATATTTCATGGTCATGTGACAAGGACCCTGTTTATAGCTGAACTAAGGAGAAAGTCTTATAACAAATTGATGACCTTAAGAGCGAAGTTTGAGGTCCCCCAAGAGGGAAGGAATTCTATCTCCAGACAGCTTTCAGAGAGAAACTGCAAAATCAACTCTTCCCTGGGTCTCCAGCTTCTTAACTTACCAAATTTGGACTTAACCCCCAAAATAATGTAAGCCAGTTTCTTAAAACCACTCTCTCTCTCTTTTTCCCCTACTCCAATTTCTGTTGGTTCTCTCTCTCTGAAAGTCCTTTACTATTACAATACCTAATGTACGTTTTTGACAAAAGAGGCATAGTGGGTATGTGTTCTTATTTTGATGCTCAAAATATCATCTCATTAGCAATAAAGGATACAGTATCTCACTTCCTGTAGCATCTTCCTGCTACATCCACTTCCTGTGACATCTCACTCCCTGTAACCTCTTACTGCTACATCTACTTCCTATAGCATCTCACTTCCTATGATATTTTGCTGATACATTTACTTCCCATAGCATGTCACTTACTGTAGCATGTTCTTTCTACTTCCACTTCCTTAGCATCTCACTTTCTAAAGTATGTTGCAACTATGTCCATTTTCTGGCTTACAACAATGTTTGGGCCATTGTTCTCAACCTTTTCCACCTCATTTATTCTTCCCTGTAAAAAATCAAAGACCACAACAAATGTTTGTTATCAGTAAGAGAAATTAGAAAAAAACTCCTGCTTGAAAACCTGTGGCAATCTGTTCGAGGAAAAATAAGGAAGGAAGCCATTGGCATTTATCTCTGTGATCATGTATCATTCAGTTCTGCATCTCCAGCATCAAGCAATATAAGAGACATAGAGGGTCCTCAATGAAATTCTGTGGAATTAATGGATATGATGGCTTCAATGTTTGCATGAGTTAATCTCTCTTTCATTATTCTCCATTTTTAACCTTTCTTTAGGCTCCTCCTCAACTTTTCCTTCTGGTCTTTTAAGTGTCAATTGGTTTTTAGTGTTTTGAATCTATCTCTTTCTCCACATTCATTTTACAAAACCTTGTGGGCTAATCTCATCTATCTAGCATATACACTTAGATTTTTAAATACTATTTCTACTCCCACTTTCCTTAAGAGCTCCAGAATGTCTCAGAGACTCTCAGTACCTGGAAGAGGTTAATAACACCCTAGTTCTTTCCTCGTAAGTGTGGGTATCGCTGTGTTAGTGATTATAGCATTGTGTCACAAATATTGTTTTTATCTCTTGCCCATCAGTAGCGTATGTTTTTCTGGAAAATAGGAAATGTTCAGGATCTAGCACACAGTAAGGTTTCGTTAATGTAGAGCGGGTTAGCTGAGTATGTAACTTTATTGTATTCATATGTTCTAAGCTTTCTTTGGCAAATAAAAGATTTGATGGTTATGTATTCTAGGTGAAAATGGACATATTTAAGGAACAAAATTCACAGAGAGCCATGACAATAACTCCTATTTAAAATGTAAAAATGCACACAATATAGGCACTATAATAGCTATAAATAAAGGTCACAAGTCATGCCAAATTCATGTGTATTGCACCAATATATTGAGGTATTTGGATGACTATACTGAGTGATGGCACTATTTTGGATAATTTGTCTGTTATAAAAGGACCATTTTGAGGGATATTCCTAGGTTTCTAGGAGTAAATAGCCTTCCTACCACAAAAGGAGACACCTAACACAATGTTAGTTTCTTGTTGAACATTAATTACTTCTCACAACAAACCTTTGGGGTAGATATAATGCCCCTGTTAAATCTAAGTTTCTGCAATGTTAAATAGCTCACTTGTGGTTTCACAGCTTTTAGATGGTAGAATTGTGCTCTCCACTGTTTTATGTCTAAGATCAAAACTTGCGATGGCCTATTCTTCTTGGAAGCCTCATGGAGACCTGGTCAGGACTGCTATCATTCTAACCAGGCAGTAGCTCTGCAGGGACATGGATTACGCATTCATTTCTTTTTTTCTCCTTCATAGCACTGGACTTAGTGCCTTGTATTTGGGAAGTGCTCAGTAATCCTATTGCACATTTCCAAGTCTGACAGACCCTGTGCCATATTCCAAAGTCGCCACCTGTGTGCAACGACTTGTGTAATTTACCTCCTATGATTGCTCAATTTTGAACTGCACAATCTTTTTTTGACAAAGCCTCTTGTTGTGTCCATTTTTTGTTTAGAACTATATTATTAGACAGATATATATACACACACACATATATATACACACACACATAGACTTGTTTTTCTGTTTACACTGTACTTGGACCACATAAATCTGGACATGGGAGTGGAGAGTAAAGGGTAGGAAATGCATTGCCAGCTGGCAGAACGGAGACCCAGTATGTGTCCCCAGTTAAAGAATATTGAGTCAGTCTGTTCTAATTCCTTTACAGAACTGCCAGTCTTCAGCAGAGAGCAGACTTTCCTGAACCAACTTACTTTCAATCTGACAGGATTAATAACAAGCCACCCACAAGTGTTTCCTCACATCCTTTTACACGTACTATTCTCTGCCTAGAAACGTCTTCTCTGAGACACTCATGTGGCTGGTGCTCTCAATTCACTCAGGTCTCTGTTCAAATGGCACCTTATTAGAGAGGCCTTTGTTGGCGACCCTTATAAAATAGACTCCCTAGTCAGTTTCTAGTCCTTTCTCCACTTTATATTCCTTCATAGCACCACCTAGCATCTGGTATATTTATTTATTTACTTATTTATTATCTGGGAACTTCCACTGGAATGTAAACTTTCTAAGAGCAGAGAATGTGTTTATTTATATCATTATTATATCCCCAATGCTTAGAACTGTGTCCCAATGCCTAGTACTGAGGAGGTGGTCAATAAATATTTTTCAAAGTGTAAAATAATGAATCATAGCCAGTTATAGCCAGTTATAGTAACCCTAAAATAATGAATCATATCCAGTTATAGTAACCCTAAATGCAAGCATCTGATGATAGGACCCCCACCGTGTGTGTGTGTGTACATATATACACACACACATATACACACATATATACACACACACATATACACACATATATACACACACACACATATACACACATGTATATACACACACAAATATATATGTGTGTATATGTATGTATACAATTTTGTTATTTAGTATTGTGAATCTCCAGGGTGGCATATATTAATAGTATCTAGTTTTTGGACTTAGAATGGTGTTTTATAATCATGGAAAGGCCCAAATGACATTTTTAAGAAAAGACAGATAAATGAGCTGTTTCTCATTTTCTTTGAATAATTAGTGTATTCTAAATTCCTTAGGATCCTCCTTGTTCTTACCAGTCAAAGTCTAAATAAAGTGAAACTGGCAGCAAAAAACATCATAATCTCTTTGCTACTGGAAGCCAAGCTGAATTCACCATCTTTTCTTTGCTTGCTACTAATAATTGAAAGAAAATACCACACCTCATATTTAGACTTACCAGTGGTTAAGCGGTCAGGGGCTGGTCTAAGTAGCAACCTTCTGGTGCTGAAGAAATTGTAAAGTACGTGCAAAGAAAAACACACACAAACTGGTTGGACACAGTAGGGTAAAGAACTGTAGTGGGGTAAATCTCCCTCACCAGCAGAGTACCTTGTAATTTTCCCACCTCTTCCCTGGAAGCTGAATGCCTGCTGGAGCTGAATTCCTGCTCCATCTCCTGTGTGCTGGTGACTGAAATAGGGACTAGCAGGAAGACCCACTCCAAGTTTACCTAAGTTAGAACTGAGCTTTAACTTACCCATACTGATAGCAGATTCCTGTTGTAACCTTTGGTTCTTTGGGTTTTTAAAAAGCATGTAGTTGAAATTTATATTTTAACCTTTGGGAACAGGCAAACAGTGTGGTAAATTCACATGGTTTGGAAAGGGGGAGCTCAGATTGATCAAATGCCAGCACTGCTCCATCTTCCTACATGTCTGGGGCTAATCTGTGGAAAAGAGGCCTAGGTTTTAGGCTCTGGCAATGTGATGGTGTCAAGAAAGATGGGATCTGTCCTAAACTAATGCTAAAGAAACAATGTTCTATTCTAGGTATTAATATATGTTTGTTTCCATAGATACTGGATTAAATAGACTAATTATACAAACATCTTTTCCAAATGTATTCAAATTTCGTCTCTGATTTGGTAAACCTCCTAACATCTTATTCGATTGTTTTCTCACTTCTCTTTTAACAAAATGCAAATGCTTTATTAAACCTTTAATAAAGATTGAATGAATAGAAATTGAGTTTTACCTTGCTGTGGAGATAGGCATCTGCTTTTCTTCTGTGTAGTGAAGTTTTAAACACAGGTAATCAAAGCTTTCTCTCAATTCTAACAACCTACATGTCCCGGAAAACAAGTTTGTACTTGTATATACATATTTTGATACATTTAGATATCAACTTGAAGAATTATCTAATTGACTGTACTGTATAAGTAGGAACTAACTTATTTTTTAACAGTGGAATTATATCCTCATTCTCTTTCCAGTACATGCTTTCTGAAGGATGAAATCCATGTGCTTCCAGTAATTCACACTTATGCTTTTATCTTTTATATACTTAACATTTTGGAGTGTGATATTAAGCCTCACGTATGAACTCTCGCTTCGCCCTAGCTGGCCAGACACCTAGAACCAACTCATTTCTTCCAACTTCTGAGGGTCAAAACAAGTTAGGGTACAATTTGATTCTTTCTAGATTCTCCTTAGGAGAATGAGCTCCATCAGCAGCAGCCCTTGTTCAGATATTTCAAAGTGGAACAGGTTTATCTGTGTGAAGATCAAGTGAGAGTGTGTGTTTGGGGTCAATTAGGGATGAGTGCTTTATGCTCTATTATCTCACGGCATTATTATAATACATAATAATATTCCCCTGAATGTAAGGAAGACATTTAACTTTTGAACATGCATCCCCACATATTATTTTATTTTGATCTTAAAGGGTAAAACACTTATTATCTGGCTTCTATAGAAAGGAAACATAAGATATAGAAAAATTTTAGAAGAGAAACTTGCTCATATTTACATAGTTACTCATATATGGAAAATTATCAGATCTAGAATTCAGGTCTCTATGTACCTAACTCTATGCTGAATATTCATGAATCCCCCTTTACATGTGTTTCATAAAGAACCACATACTGTGGTAACAACTATAATATTCTATAACTTTTTCCAACTAAGTAATACACTCATATAATGATTCTTAAATGTCTCAGACTTTTAAATGTGAACATACTCTGAATTAACTAAGCATATGTGCCTATAGAGAAACACAACACACTGACACACACACCCTATTTGTGCCTCTTTTTACTTCCTTTGTCTATTTTTAGAGCTGGGTCCTCTTGGAATCACTTTCAAATCTAAGTGTGCTTTTATGGGGTAGTGATAAAATATTGTTAAATTTCCTATAATATAAAGCCTGAACTTTTAGTCATTTCATTTTAATGTTAACACAGTGCATTTCTAGACCATTTAATGATGAAACACATACCAAACTAACAGGTGTTCAGAAAAGTTTAACAATTGTGATACTTGGTAATGTTAAAATTACTTTCCTGTTAGTAATTATGATTAGGTATCTGTAGAAGTAGCTGCATGTCAATTTTCCAAATAGACAATTAGTTGGCAAATTGGCCTTTTTTTTGCAATACACACACAAAAATAACAAAAGGGCCTCTCTTCACATAATTATGTTATCTGAGAGGACCTGAAAAAGAATTTCTTAAGGTAAAAAATTGGCCCATGAACCACCATTTCTGGACAAATATGACTCAGTTTACTCCTTTGTAGGAGTGAATATTCTGGGTGTGATTGGCATTTCTTATCATCATCACTGCACCGATAATCAGAACAATGGAGTCCATATTACCTTCTTTATTGACCAGGTATTACCTTGTTTCTTAGTTTTCCCGTAGATAAAACTGCATCTGGTGATAGTGAGCGATATTTAACCACCTGGCAAATGTTAAATATTTGCTTTAGGCACAATAAAAAACCTTATTGTTATTGACAGTACTATTTCATGCTGTATTACTACTTAAACATCCCCCACACTTCCCTGACATATGCTTTTTGATTTACCCATGTGACAGTTAATATTGAGTGTCAACTTGGTTGGATTGAAGGATGCAAAGTATTGATCCTGGGTGTGTCTGTGAGGGTGTTGCCAAAGGAGATTAGCATTTGAGCCAGTGGACTGGGAGAGGCAGACCCACCCTCAATCTGGGTGGGCACCATCTAATCAGCTCCCAGCATAAAAGCAGGGATGGAAAGGGCAGATTTAAAGAGTTTTCTGGCCTCCATCTTTCTCCCATGCTGGATGCTTCCTGCCCTCGAACGTCGGACTCCAAGTTCTTCAGCTTTTGGACTTTTGGACTTACAGCAGTGGTTTGCCAGCGGCTCTCGGACCTTCGACCAAGGACTGAAAGCTGCACTATTGGTTTTCCCACTTTTGAGGTATTGGGACTCAGACTGGCTTCCTTGCTCCCCAGCTTGCAGATGGCCTATTGTGGAACTTCACTTTGTGATCATGTGAGTCAATACTCCTCAGTAAATGCCCCTTTATATGTAAGTCTGAAGCAGCATCGTTGTCTGGGTTAAATACCCGGGGTTCATGATCTTGTACAGAGAAGATTAACCACACAGACACACACACATGGAGTGGGTTAAGGACTGCAAAGCTTAACACAAAGAAGAAAGGAGAGCAGCTCTGGAGAGAGAAACATCCAGAAAGGGAAAAGCAGCAGACCACAGAAGATTTTAAAGGCAGGATTGAGGAAGAGGTGTTTGATTTATGTAGGGCCCACAGATTGGTTCAACCAGGTGTGACATTTACATAGCATGAGGGAAAGCCTAGTCTCCCCACCCTATTCTTATTATGCAAATGAATTTTCCACTTGACTGGTGCCATCTTGTCTGCTTCTTACTGAGAGGAAGTGCAGTGTCACGGTTAAGTTGAATCCCAACTTTGCTGCTTGCCACCTGTCAGACTTTGGGTGAATTAATTTGAACTGTGTGTTTCAGTTTCTTTAGCTGTAAAATAGGCATAATACTAATTATCTACTTCAAAGCATTCTTGGTTTCATGGAATAAGTTAAGATATGGAAGAGTTCATCTGTCTAAACCCAGGCAGCTTGCGAAGGAAGCTCATGTTTATTTGAGAGCTAAACAATCAGAGACAAACATATGGGTTTTGTCTTCTCTGTTTAAAACTAAATTGGGAAAGGTTAAGAGAATTAACTCCTACTGGGAACGTATCATGAACCACAGTTTCTATAGGTTGTCCTAGAATCTGTCAACATTTAATGCCATTTCTTGCCTATAAAAGAAAAGCAGCCAATACAAGTGTTTTCCTTAGAAGGAAGATCCTGAGATTCTGGGAAAGTTTGGCTACTTTATGAATTAAAATAAAATTAACTCAAATAAATTGGTGACTTGAAGGTATTTTCTGGTACTTTAATGCCATGGGAAGTGGAACTCTGACTTTGGGGGCATAAGGATCCCCCAACACTCCTGTACAGACACACATTATCATCATCTTCATCATCATCATCACCATCATCATCATATTCGTGACCCACTTTATTTTAAAAGCTTTCTTTATTCTTGTTACTTGATACATGAGTGCTCTTTGAGAAATATTTTTCTTAGTCCCCATTTGGAATGTCTGATTTCTCTAAGCAGCTACATTTCCCATACCAGGTTGTCTTACACACGCATACACACACACACACACACACCCCTACCTTCTCAGGATCCTGTGAGCTGGCTTATGTTTGGCCATAAAAATTCACACTAAGATGTGAATGGTCTATAATGACTTTTATTAGTAAATCAATAAAACAACTGAGAACATACTCCTACCATTCTCAAATGGCAGCCTGTTATTTGCCTAGCTGTTGTCTACTAAGTAAACATGTTTGTATTCTTTGAAGATGTCAGTAATGGAAACCCTCTTGCTAAGACATTGAACATCTACTTTCCCAGGTAGAGGACAGTGGGAAGGGCTTTTAAGGGAGCAATGGAAAGTTCATTAGTGGAGATGTGAGGGCAGCATTTTAGATGAAATTTAAAAAGGGCCATGAGTAAAAACATAGTAATTTATTTAAACAGTCATATGTATTTCATTTTCCAAGACTTGGTACTCTGTGTAGAATCTGACACCGAGTAAAGATTTCTCACTGGATTGTTGATGGAAGAGAGGAAGGGAGGGAAAGAAGAAAGAAAAAAGGAAGGATGAAGTAAGAGAGTCAAGATTAAGTGTTTGGTCCCCTGTTATCACAATTGTGTTGTGAAGCACCAGAAAGAAGGATTTGTTTGGAACAAAGTGTCCTGTTTCTCTGCAACTAAAGATAAGATTATTTTGATTCTGAAAGTGCAAAACAAGGTTTTCTTAAGAAAGCAATTTTGACAATCTACTTAACTTATTGGGCGTGAGCAATAGCTTACAGGGTATTTCACTATTTTACTAAAAGTTGAGTTTATCCTTTTTCATTTTGATCTCCCTTTTCAGAAAAGAAACAGTGATCACCCATTTCTTTTTTGTCTTTGTATTTTTGTGTTTTGTTTTGTTTTGTTTTGTCATGGAGGTACTACACTGAGGCTTCACCTCTTCCCAGGAGTCCCATTCTCAATGGCAATTCAGCATTGGTTAGCTGGCTTCCTGCCAGGGCTCAAGCTTTCCTTAGTCCTCTCTGGAGCCTTGAGACATTTGTGAGTTAGAGAGGAGGGAAGGCTAGGGAGTATAACACATTATCCTACCTCAATAGTTTTTCACTTTGCAGACTCTGGGGTGAAGCTCAAACACACAGGAGTTAGAGAGTGAAGACTCTGGCCCTGACGGATGCCTGCCACTTATTGCTCCACTGACCCAGGCCAGGTGCAACTCTTTAAACCTTGGTCCCTCTGCCAGTAACATGGGATAACGTTATGTGTCCCACGGAGTTGCTATGCGGTCAGTCTTGGTCAGGCATGTGCTAGGTCTTTGTGAGCCCCAAAGAAGCCATGATAAATAAGTAAAAAGATGAAGATTTCGAAGATGGAGAAGAATTGTGTATATGTGTGTATGTGCATGTGTGTATAAATAGCACATATTACTGATGATCCATGCCTACTTGTGGGATGTTTGAGCAGATTGCTTCAGATCTTAGCTACCAAATGCAACTCAAACAACTTGTAAAGATAAGAAAAGCTCAAATGCACTGCATCTAACAAGGTCCAAGAAGACAGTGTTTGGTGCTTTCCCTATGTCTTCTGTCCCCACAAGATCTGATAACAGTGCTCATGCTGGTCTGATATTGAGTGATTCACAAAGTGTGCACACAATCATCTTCCGCCCAACATAGTGGGCAGAATAGTCTAGGGCCGTGGTGGGGAGGCTACCACCAGGAGGTCGATTAATTTCCATGTTTTCTTCTCACTCCAGTAATTCCAGTTAATACAGCTGAGAAACTGATGACCCAAACGCCCGTCTGTGAAGAAAACTGCAGCCCTCTGCTTTGAAAACTCACACTGAGGCTTCCAGAAAGGGAAAGCTGCTGCTCGACTGATGTTTGTTTGATTTTGCTAAATAATGTCCTTTTCATCCACTTCCTAGGGATGCCTCCCTCATCCTAAGGAGACAAGTCTAACAAGAGCTGAATGCATGTCTTATATAATTGTGGGTCCATGTTTATTTCCAATTTATTTCTTGCTTGAAGCATCAAAATGGAGGATTTCAATGATGCAATTATAAGTATTAAAATATGCCATTTCTAAGAGCTTCACTGATTTAGGAACAGATTGTTGTGGATTTTAATCCAAACTCTGGAATTTACCTATGGTATGACCTTGGGTAAGTCATGTTCCCTCTCTAAGCCTCAATCTCTAATATGCCCAGTCTCTCCTCCCTGAAAGTCATGGCTATCTGAAGATTATATGATTATTTAAAAAATATGAAGACATTGGCAGAACATCATTCAAGAAATATTTTATTTCCTTATGAATTCAAGAGTTTCTATGGGGGAGAAGAACATCACTTCTCATGTTTAAGACAGAGTACAGTTTGGCTCAAAGAAATGTAGGAATCAGGATGTCTTCCCCCACAGCATAGCAGGGGAGTAGGTATAAATGATTATCTTTCCTATAGCCATGTATTATCTTAAGTATCCATGTTTTCTAATAATTCTCAAAATTTAGAGGTGGAGAATAATATTACCCTTGCCTTTGAAATATTAATCTATTCCTATCCTGATAGGATAGGAATGTATGCCTACAGAGTATATCACTTTTATTAATGGAATAATGAGTGCACGACAATATGCAAATGCTGGAACATTTAAGCCTTCCATCTTGGGGTAATTGTCAAACTCCCAGGAATCAATCAGTAGGAAATAGGGAAGATTTCTGAAGTGCCGTAATCTGCATTTACAGTTGTAATAAGCATGATGGGAACCTCCTTTTCTCTGCTTCAGGTCCACCTAGAGAGGCTTCAGTTAGTAAAACCCCTTGCATCTCTCAATACCTTCTCCTTCATCTCCTCACTGGAGTCAATTGTCTGTTCGGCAAATTTGGAAGCAGAAACTGCACAAAAATCTCAACCCTTTTTATTTGTTGGGAGACATTCCTGTCACAGGTTCCCTCTTCATCATAGGTTTAAGAGCCTGCCCCCAAAAGGGAGACTTGAAATATTCCAGAACTGACTTTACCAGGTAATAATTCTGTCTAATTTTACAGCTCAGTATTAGCAAATTATCAGTGCTAAGTTTATAACTTTCTCATCTTTATTAGTTTTAATGTTGGCGTTTTGATCTCCAGAGTTTGTCTGACTTCTTTATCTCAGCTGATACTCAAGAAGCAACCTTCAGTGGGGAAAAGAGGGATGTTACTTTTTAACTCCTATAAAATCCAGAAATAGAATTTTGTTTTAATTTAATAGTCAAACATTATAAAGTATGTCAAAACTTTTTTCATCTGTTGGAGGAGGAGTAATGAACATGACCTACATACTGTTATGAGAATTAATTGTAATAACATATACAGTGTATTCTCAACAGGAGTGCTAGCATCCTCTTTAGCATACACTGCTCAGAATTTCACTAGTCAGTGTGGCTGCCAGAGGGAGAAGTTGTCATTGCAGCACTGTCCCAGCTAGGAGGCAGAGCCTAAGACAGGCAGCTGTAGAGTTCTGGGCAAGACGGTCTTCCAGAGGTGGTTCAGAGAATCTCCCAAAATCACAAACCAAGTCTAGATTCTTCTCAAGAGGTAAGAGGTGGCCTGATTGGAGGAAGTGGACCTTCAGTGGTGTGTTAAAAGGTAAGAGGTGAGGGAGTCAGTAGACCAAGGTAATGTTTAAGAAAGCTGTTCAAATATCAAAGGGGAAACTTGGGGTGATGATAATAACTGCTGTTTATGGAGAACATGTAGCAAGCACTTTACATCCATTATTTAGTTTTGCAGATTAGGAGCTCTTGTATGTTGACCGTTTCCTTGAGAAGAACATGCCCAGGGTAGTAGGTGTTCCCAGATAAGCTGATCCCACTGCTAAGCCACAGGCTGCTGAGAAATAATCAATAATAAATGACCCTTGTGCTAAGTCATAGAGTTGTGAGGTGGCTTATTGTGCAGCAATAGCTAATTGATGTAGAAGTTTGTCAATCATCATTTAATAATCAAAGTAATTTGTCTAAAGTAATAAAGCTAGTGAGTGGCAGAGCTGGGATTCACATTCAGATGTTTTCACCTCAATGACTGTTTTTTTTTTTTTTTTTTTTAACCTCTGTACTAGGACACTAGACTATAATATGAAATACAATTTGTACTTGAAGTTCATCTTAGGTGCAAAGCAGAGGTTTCTCCAGCATTCCAGAGATGCAGAAAAACAGACATGTGGATTCCCTAGGAACTAACATTGTAAGCTCAATGAGGACAGAAACAGATCTTCCTTGTTCCTTGTTTTGTCCTCAGCAGCTGGCACAAAGATTGCAGAGTAAGTGTCCAATAAACCCTTGAATGAATGAATTATAAAATTCACTGTATCATTTCTACTTGTTTTGTTCTTTCAATGAAAGTGGGGAAGTCCATTAAATAAAGGTATGACTTAAGACACAACAAGAATTACAAATATTATCAGATTATGAAATACTAAAAAAATTCTCAAGAATCTTCCAGAAAAAATTACATTGTTTGCAAAGTCAAGTCTCACTTTGGTGAAGTCCTTGGAAATGAAATTACTCTTTCCCAGTGGACTTCTCTATAAATACCAAGGTTACCATCTGAATTACTGTCTGGTTACTGTCTAAGTTATGTTGCATGAAGATGTTGGTGGGTTTGTTATGTTGGACTTCTTTGGAGCAGATGGAAGGGTTGTTTCAAACAGTGTTTTCTTTTCCATTCTGTCACCAAAAATTATCTGCCTTTATTTTTATACTGAGTCCTAATTGCCATTGTATCTTTGATTTCAATTATCACAGAAGACAAAAGAAAGTGCTAAACAAAAGTTAAGTGAAATTGAGGATTTGTTAATTTTTTATGTTTTCTATTTATGTGTCCCCTGCCCCTACTCTTCCTGGGAAGTCCTAAGAATCAAAATAATTTGACTTCATAATGGGTTTTGATGCCACATAGCTGTTTTAAGCTAGTCAAGATAGCTGGGTCTCAACTTCCTAATTTCTTCATCTAGGTAATAAAAGTGTTGTACTGAATTATATTCAAAGTTCTTTTTTTCTCCTAAATATCTATGATTCTATATATGAGGGACCACCAGATAGGGAGAACTACTATGCTGTCAATCAACTTTGCCTTAGGGCTGAATGATTATCATTGAATTACCCTTGAATAATTATTCTGTGATGGGCACCGTAGTAGAAAGGACCATAAGAAATGCATGCAGGAGGGATTCACGTGGACTTAGGGAAGCATCCAAGAAAGAACAAGGGGCCTCAACATTGCTGTTTTGCTCCAACAGAAAACACCTGCATGGCATTTCTAGACTGGAATGTTCCATGGGTCCTAGAGATGATGGGCGAAGGGGAACCTTGTTAGGTAAGCTCTTTCAGGTTGCTGGAACAAAGATGAGTTTAGGTTATCTCAATAAATAGAGATTCACAGTAATGCCACAAGGGCAGAGGAAAAGAAAGAGAATTCTGTCAGCAGCAATCCAGTCATTCCTCAGAGGGAAGCAGAATGTCATGATATATTAGGAACTCTCCAGTGGAGTTCTCCACTGAGTGTGCAAGACTAGACAGAGTGCAGGAAGAAAATAGAGGATTTATTTCCATTTATTTTTATTATTTACTCTTTTTACATTGAATGGCTTTCTGATAATATATATCATAAATTAAGATAGACATCTAAGTTAAATATACATGAATATAAAATATTAGTCATGTATGACACAGAGAATGCTTACCAAATATTGCTTTTTTACATTTCTCAGCCCTGTGCAATTCACTGGATTCATGTGACTAGTCCTGGGGAATAGAACTTGAGAAAAAGTTATGTATATTTCCAGGTTAAGGTCATGTAAAGCCCATGTATGACTGTCCAGCCTCTCTTGCCCCTGAACATGACAGGAGAGCCTGTATGTTCCACTTGATGTGGCCACAAGGTAGTAAAGCTATTTGTCAGTCTGAGTTCCTGTGTCACCATACGGAGCAGAGCTCTCATTGGCACTGCGTAAGAGTGTGTAAGAAATAAAGCTTTGTTAGGACAAGTTGCCGAGATAATGTTACTGCAGAAAAGCATAAACTCTCCTGACTAATAAACGGTGCCTACTCAAAAAAAAATATATATATATATATTTCTGATGGAGTTAGCAACCCTTTTTTTTTTCCTGACTAACTCTTAGGTTTCCCAAGGGATACAATCTGATGAATTTTCTGATGTACAGACAGCCACTCATCTTTAGTCCAGTTTGCTGTGGCCAGGGTATCAGGCTCATAAAATGAGAAAGGGATTCCTGTGATCACTTCTGCCATTAGGCAGAGAAGTTTTTGATGAGGCACCTGTGTTTTACT
Organism: Piliocolobus tephrosceles; assembly: GCF_002776525.5. Taxonomy (NCBI): domain Eukaryota; kingdom Metazoa; phylum Chordata; class Mammalia; order Primates; family Cercopithecidae; genus Piliocolobus; species Piliocolobus tephrosceles. The sequence goes on from NC_045448.1 coordinate 16,615,828, forward strand.
AGAGGAGTTTTCAAGGCCCACCTAAAATAAGAATGCATGTAACGATTGCACACAGAGACACCAAATCAAGGATTAAAAGCTGACAAATAATTGTGTGTTCAAGAACCATATTTATATCATCTCTGCATCCAAATTTCACATGATCTTGATCAATAGAAGGCAGTTAGTAAGTGATACATGGATGAAACAAAAGGCGAGATGAAGAGAAATACCTGCTGAAATTGGCGGCTTTTGCAAAAGAAAGGTGGCAGTTATTAAGTGCAAGGAAACTACCTTTGGTAGAAAGCCAATCCCCTGGGAATAGCATCTTCTTAATGGAGAATTCTGCAAACATTTTCAATTCACACATTCATAAAACAAATACTTACTGAGTGCCCCTTATGATCTCAGGTCACTTTCTCAAAATAACTGCAAAGAAAATGTTTTCCACTTTTTCTTCTCCATCTAGAAAGATCTATTTTAAAGGACAGGACTGTGAATTTGAGCACTGCTTTTCACACACAGTCACGAATCCAGGCATTTGGTCCAGGCAATGATGGGAAAAGAACGGGTAATGATTTTAACAGAGCCTGCTGCAAACGCCCACTCTTTCTTCCATAAGCAACTAATCTTAGGTCTCAGCAATGCAATATCCCAGTGAGTAGAGGATGAAACTGACTGAAAGGTGAAATGCTGCCAACAGAAGAAGCCAAAAAGAAGCACACTTTTCAAGGATTGTTCACTGGTGTCAACTCAGGTCAGAATAGTGCTGCAGTGGTTACGGATGGTGTTATCCGGCCACTTCAGCTAGGAAGGTGTGATGAAGCTGTTGCTGTTAACTCTTAATATAATGTATGGGAAATTTACTTGTAAGTAGAAGAGGAAATTGATGAGACTGCTTTTATATTTAACTTTAATAATAATGTGCAGTTAATTGTTAATAGGATTGTAAGGCTATAACTTCAATAAGTTGTCAATCAGGCATTGTCAAAATACTGACTATATGCTTGGAATTGGGTAAAGACTGGAGGGAAAGAAATATAAGTCTGTACCTTTAAAAGGCTTATATTTTCACTGTGAAAGCAAAAATAGCCCAAAGAAAATGATTAATGGATAAGAAGAACCCAGAACAGAAAAAATAATAGTAATGACAAGCAGAAGGGTTTAGTGGTCAGTCAGGCAAGCTGTGGAGCCAAAAACCTTGGATTAAAATCCCAGCTTCACCACTTCAAAGCTGAATAGCTCTAGGTAGGTTACCTAACCATTCTGCAACTTCCTCATTTAAAATATGAGGATATAAGAGTATTTTAATGTTGTATATACGAAGTGCTTAGCACAGTGGCTAGAATGAGACCAGGAATGAATATTGGTTATTATTAGGGGCAACTGAAGTCTAGAAGGACTCTTAGTTTGGTTGATCACTTTCTCTCATCAAATATTCTTGCTGTCTCATTATCTTCCTGTTAGGATTTACAATTACCAGAGGAATATTGATTTCTTGAGCATGATCTGTTCTGGAACATCAAGACCACTGGTCTGAAATCTAGGAGCTGTACTTCGCCACTGCCACTGTAGTCTCCCCATGACCTCCCCAGTGTAGTCTCCCCATGACCTCCCCAGTGTAGTCTCCCC